>NC_046185.1:46645134-46952009 GCF_011004875.1 Balearica regulorum gibbericeps | reverse complement strand
CCATCACGTTACTTCCCCTACAACCTGTTCTGCATCCTGGCTTCCCACCTCTGTCTGCCAGCCGCCAGGCAATTGGTAATGCTCTTTGCAGAGTTGGATGAATTTTTGGCTGACACATTGGACACGTAGTAACAGGAACCAGGGCAGGCTGGCAGCATATCCAGAAGTGGTAATTCAGCGAAAGTCCTTGCTCCATCTCCTCCGAGTCTCAGTTAGGGAGAAAATTTCTGGAGGAGACACATTTTCAAATACAAGAAGTTGCATGTGGCTTGCAAGAAGCCCCCTGAGCATGTCTCACACAGACCCATGTCAGTTCAAAACAGAAGTCATCAGCCAGGGTCAGACCTTCAGCTGGTAAAGCAATCACTTGCACTTGTAAGCTCTAAAGTTCCCCGTGAACCATCCTTGGAGGTAGATGCCTTTTGTTAATAAATTTGATGGCTGTTTGCTGATAGAGGCAGAAAGATAACAGTTGTACCTGCCTGGCAGACCTCAAGTTTTTGTGTGAAAGCATGGAGGAATGAATGCTTCTCAACAAAGGATTTATAAAGGATTTTTTTTTTGGCACAGGTAAAACTATTTCTTTTCAATAACTGTAGCTTTGAAAATTGCTGAAAATGTGTAAGTAATACATTCAGCTTGACTCTGATATCTTGTATGTAAAATTTCAGGTCAAGCATAAATTTAGAAGAGCAACTGAAAGAAGTTTTATAGTAGGAAGTGGATGTAAGCAGAGGAAACTTGCTAAAGTGGTGATGACAAGAAGCAATTATGTGAGTCTAGGAGACAGTAAATACAATTTCAGAAATCATACAGCTAAATAAATAAATCAAGTATCTGATGGTTGAGAAGAATCCAAGCAAATGTAAGTTCTTCATCTGCATTAAATACGGTGATATATTCCTAAGTAGTATTAAAAGTGCTAGAGTTGAAAGCCCTTTTTTAAAAAAAAGTTTCCAGGCTTAGGTGAATGCTTCGCAGGACGGTGCATTTTCACTGAAAGGTGAATAGGTGTCTGCTGAGACTCACGCACAGTTACTCATAACTCTGGTAACTTGGACTAAATGGGTCTAATCTTTGCTGTTATACTGTTTAATATCCACCCACATTGAAAGAGTGTTCTCTGTATGAAAAAGGCCTCAAGTAAGTGGATAGACTGATGATTTTTCAGGCCACTCACTTTTCCTGAAAGTGGAAATAATTTCCTTGTGCATAAGTCCTCAGATTTTGTAACTGTGCATGTAAAGTAGTAAATAAGTCATCACTGTGTTATGTCCAAGAGAAACCAAGCTTTGCCAGAAAGCAACCTCAGACTAGCCAGGTCTGGCTATACTTATTTAACAGGTCATTTAGTCCTATCCTTTTTCTGTTGTATACCATCCTAGATGACTTGTTGGGCTTGTATTAGGCATGACTGCATATACTGACAGACTCGATATAGAGCAAGGAAGTAAAATTGGATATCTCAGCCTTGGAAGAAACGATCCTAATTGTTTTTCCACCCTGCCCCTGGCAGATAGAGCAGGCAAATAAAAAGAGGAGAAGGTTATGCAAATATTGGCCCCGGTCCTTGCTGGATTTGCAGTATTTTTCACAGTGTGCTCATTAAGAACTACACACAACTCGATGCCTTTCGTGAGGGTATGCTTGGCTCACCAGGCGTGCAAGGCGAGCAGTGGTGGTGTTCACTGAGCTGTCTGCCAGTAGCTCTTGAGACCAGCCCAGTCTGGGGAACAACTGGTGAGACAGCAGCTCTTCAGGAAGGGATGGGGGTTACTGTGGATCTCCAGTTGAACATGAATTGGCGTGAATTTGGAAGTAGGAGAGGAGGGCAGTAAAAATGACCAGAGATCCAGAGGACATGTCCCAGGGGAAAAGCCTGAAAGGTTTACATTTGCTGTGCCTAAACAAGAGCAGCCTGCTGGGGAGCAAGTAGGAGACAGGCGGTTTTTCAAGCATAGATAGCACAGAACAGGTTATTGCAAAGAGGAGGCCAAAAATCTATTTTCTGTGCCGTAGACAAACGGGTCTAGAGTGAAACAAACAAGAAAGATGAGGTAAACCCTAGGAAAATGTTATCCCTGAAATACACTGCTAGTGGATCTTGTGGAGTCTCCATCACTGGAGGCGTTAGGAATGGCTTTAATAAACATGAGTGAAGTGTATCTGACTTTATCTCACAGTGGGAGGTGGGTTACTTATCTTTTCTACCATCCTTACGATTTGGTGATATTGGTGATAATACTGCACATGGAATTATTTTCTTAACGAAAGACATGCTTTCTAAATTCTGGTTGGAAAGATCTCTCTGCAGAGTGGGATGCGTTTTGCTGAGGTGCAGAGGCACTTAATCATCATATAATTTCCTCATTTTGAAATGTTCCTTAGGTAAGTGGTTGAGGCATAAACAGCTGGCTTTGCACTTCAGCTCAGATATCATTGTCCTGAAATACTGGGGGACATCACTCTGTCAGCTGGCACTTGACAGCCCATCCTAAATTTGAAACATGTAATTGGATTCTTAGGATGAAATCCGAGTCCCCTTTGAAGTCATGGGGTTTTATAGGGTAAAAATTTCACACTGAGGACAGAGTGGTGTCCACTTGTATGTGCCTAGCTTTACTGTCCTAGGCACGCCTCTTGTTTGCGGGACAAGGATATAAGGAGTGGGTTGTAAAAGCGTGTAACCTTTGCTATGGCAAACATTTGCTTGCAGAAAGGGCCTTTGGAGTGCCTGTGTGGGTGAGTGAGAGTTTACAACAGGCATTACGTGAGGTGAATTAATTACTTTTTCTTTTTTTCAGATAATGTCAACAAAACTAATTTACACCATCTGTTCTAAAATAGACAGAGGCAGTCAGTATAAAAGCAACACCTATTTTGTTTTTTAAAATTTAATTTGGTTAGGCTTTAGGCATTCTATATTCTCTTTAGTGTAATGTAATTTTTTTCCTTTTTCTGTTCTGGGGAGGGCAGTTCTCCCCCAAAATGTATTTTTTATTGCCAATGGCCTTAAATTGCATTTAGTATTCAGATAGCTATAACTGCAAGTTAAATGTTTCTCCAGCTACTGGTTAATCCCTCCTGATGAAATGCATGCAGAGAAGTCTCCAGGTGCTATGAATTGGAATAGTTCCACTGAAAATACTCCTGCTTTGTTTATGCCAGTATTAATTCAGAGCAAGTTCACTGTTCACAGTGTAGCTACTTTAGATTTAGAGTGGTCAGAATTTCATCCTCAAAAAGAGATCGCATGTAAAAGCTCAGTGTGAATCTCAGAGCTGAGAGTTAAGATTTTGTGCCTCGTAGTGCATTGTTGCATTTCACATCCAGATTTCTCTGCAGGCTTTTCTTAACTGTGCAATGACGTGCCCAGTGTAGGAATTGCATGTGAATACCTGAGGCTAGAATAAGTACAAACCCCAAACTTTAGGACCACCAATATATCAGTTGTTAATAACCATACAATGTTATTATAGCTAACACTAGAAACGTAATTAAATCGGAATGATTTGAAACTGCCATTAGGGGGAAGAGGTGGAGGAAAACAGTTTCATGCTCACAACATCGTGTTTTCATTGACCTACTTACAGTAGGGAAGAAAATGTGTCCCTTCCCGTTACAGCAGAATAGGTTTGTTCAGCAATTTTATAATGCAACCGCACAAGAGAAGACTGGCTTTCTTAACCACTCCAGGAGGATTTGGAAGGAAGAGTAATGTTATTTAACACACTTAGTACTAATACGTGTAAGTTCCTGTCCAAGCTATAGTGTTATTAATCTAGTCAATTTGGCAGAAAGTGCTTTGACTGAAAAAAAAAAAAGGAAAAAAGAAGACTTGTATTCAGAGGTGAGAGGAAAAGGGCTGTGCCTGGACTGCAGCTGTACAGAGGGACCTTTTATGGGCAGTCATGTTTCCTTCATCTTCCCCGATGCAAAGTGCCTGCCATCCCCCAGACCCCCAGGCCCCCTGCCTGACGTCCCTCGTAGCTGAGCAGCCCTGCCTTTCGCATGCTGAAGGGAACGGCTGCAGCCTGCCTTCGCTTCAGTGGGAGTTCCCTCGCGTGCTTCACATCAGAGAAGTACTGAAATGCCTGAAGGGATGGCGTAGGGCCTGGCTCTGTTGAGGTGCGCAAACTCACGCTGACACCGAGCCTCTGAAACGGTGCGAGCGTGGGTCCTTCGGAAGCCTTTGGGACCGCCGGGTTGGAAGTGGAGGAGTCCTGAACATCGGTGCGTGGTACAGCACCGCCTCTGCACATCCAGCACCCCTACCGAAGTCACTGAGCAGGGGGCCACGGCTGCAGGGTGCCCACAGTGCCTAAAATACCACCGGAGAGAAATCCTGGGTACTCTTGCTCCTCCACATCTGTCCTGTGAGCAAACAGCATGGGACGCACATGTCTGGGTTACTCCGGCCATGGGGCATGGCAGTCCCACGGGGCAGGCAACACACAGGGCTTGAGGTGCAGCCCTTCTCCTCAGGACTTGTGCATGTGCTATTTAATGTTTGTTGTCTTACGCCTGGGTTCATAAACCATCTTTATCTGAAAATAAACACCTGCAGCTAGTCCTTCCTAGGCTGCTCAAGTCACATTCATCCACAAGGTATTGTTGGTAATTTAGTATTGTCAGGGGCATATTAGTCACTGCCATAGTAGCTTAATCATGTATGGCAGGAGCCAGCTGGTAATTAACAAATTAAAGATATCATATACATTTTCCTCAAATATTTCATATGTAGCAAGAATAATTAGAAGCAAAGCACTTTGGGTGTTTAAAGCTGTTATGTATATTTGAAACATCTCGCAATGTTAGGAAATTATTCATTATTTTAAAGGTCAGCTAGGCCTAATTTTGCCACTGTCCCAGGATTCATAAATACACATGTAAGAGTTGTGAAGTACAGAGAGCCAGAGTCCTGTCTTTTTTTAACCCTTTAATTCTACCTTGTTTAACATACTCATTCCAATGACTGTCTTCTGTGCCTGTTTTTAGGAGTTGCACAACTTTGTAGCTGGCAGCTGATCTCTTTTGCACTGAATTTTCTTCTATGTTAGAAGTGTCAGATTGGAAGGTTACGTGCACGTGTGTGCGATGCAATCTGTTGGAAAGATGAAATCAGCTTTTAATTGAAGCAAAGGAGAGACAAAGCTAACACAAACTGTATTAAACTGCTAAACTGAGAAAGACCTGACAGTATGAATGGAGGTGACAATGGGTTTCGTTATGTAGTGCAAGTAAAATATCCTGGTATGCCCAAGCTTGCTTTACGTCACTCGGTGTCTCCTTATTTTATCACCAGATGGTGACCAGCAGTTTCAAATTAAGATGCTCTCAATTACCTGTGCGTGATGGTTGAGCAGTAGCACACTTTGATATTTCTCCCTTCCATGCTGCTTCAGCCCAGTACTCCTTGATCCTCCTGCAGCCTGACTCCAGGACTCGACTCTGAGTATCCCAAGCCTTTGACTCTGCTTTTTCTCTGGGGCAGGATCTGATCTGAGCACTCTGAGGCAGAAGAAGCAGGGAACAGAGCAAGCGATCGGAGGAGCATCATTTCTACGGGTAGGGTGCAGTTAACTGTCTTCATGGGGAGCGCTTGGGTACTGGCAGTGGCTTTGAGAAATATGATTTATGTTTGAAAACTTTCTTCTTGGAGAGAAAAAAAATACTGTTGAAAATGTGAATGGGTGCTTTTTGATACAGAGTGTAAAGTCTTTGTCAGACAATGATGGAGTTTCTGTTCAAACTTTGAACTTGTGGTACAGATGCAAGCGGCTGTACAGTGCAATGAATGGCAAAGAAGAATCTGCCCCATAATACCTTTGCTCTTTGCTACATTTATTCACCTCCACATTGTTTGATGGAAGAGCACTAGGGATTTCAAAGAAAGTGTTTCTGAAGCTTATGAAAGAAAAGGAATTCCATGTGCAATTTCTGTTAAGATTTTTAGCCTCTCAGGGTCAGGTTCAGGCATTTGGCGTGCTTCTTAAAACCTTTTGGTATTACTGTACAGAGGGTAGAGGTAGAAAAGTTACTCACGCAATGCTGTTAACAGCATAGACTTGTTTTGTGCACCCTGAATTCTCTTTTGTTGTTGAGGGTGGCTTTTGCTTAGGGGTTTTCTGGTAGTGCTTTGTACTGACTGTTGTCTCAGCAGAAAACCTTCACTGTTTTTACTGTATACAGTAGAGCATGAAAGCCCAGGCAACACTGGAGGCACACAGCGTGCAGACACGGTGAGAAAGTCATCCTGCTGACTGCACTCAGGATGGGTGAGAGCAGACATCAGAGAGGACAGGTAGAAATATAGGAACATGCCCCCCTTTACGTGCAGTCCCACAGCAGTGGTGAGAACAGGCCCCGCATCTCCCAGCCTGGGCGCAAGCAGCACGGCAGGTACTTTTTGCAGTGCTGCCAACAATCCAGGTCCCTCAGCTGTCCAGACCGGGGAGCCTGTTGAATGCACCGTGCTTCTCTTTTTGCTGGCGTTTCTGGCTTTTCCCCCAGTGCAGCCCAAGGGCAGGGTGTGGGGATGGTCCCTCCTGGTCCTGCCCACGGCACACCAGCCATCGGGTGGCAGCTGGGCACGCACATAGGGACCTGGCAGGACTCCTGGCATCTGCAGCTGAGACCTAGCTGAAGAGTCTCGCCTGCGTATCTCTCCCAGTGACAGAATAACGTTTCCAAGTGCACGGGCAGAACCTTGCAGGACATCCAGGGATTACAAGGCACTTCAAATTTTACTACGATCAGCATCAGAGAAAATCTTTAACGTTTTCCATCCCCCTGAAGCCCTTCATATACACAGTTACACAGACTTCATAATGATAATGTCCTTTTAACAGCTGTATTAATATTGGTACTAGATTTTTAAAATTATTTTTTAGCCTTTGAGTTAATTCAGTTCATGACCTTCACACTTCAGATTTTAAAGTGCTGTTACATCCCATAGAAGACTAGATTGCAGTTGAGGGGAACAAAAATAAAACTTGTAGCAGAGGGGAAAAAAAAGTTTTCTTTCTTCAATCTGATAGTTCATGTAATTGGGGAAGGTAGGGGGGGTGTCTTTAATACCTGTCACTCCCTTGCACTGATGCTTTCGAAATATTTGGACACAAGTCATGGAGCTTTCTGTTCACCTGGGAATAAAGATAGACATTCAGTCTGAATCTCCTTAGTTGCTACTTTTCTTTTCTCACATTACATTGCAGGTTAGTTTTTCTGCAAAGAGGCTATACAGAAATCTCAGAGCAATTTAAGCTGCAAAGATTTCTCTGTTCTCTAGCTTATTTTGGCAAAATAAGATTCATATAGCTCTGGATTAAAGGAGCATTGTGATATTTGGATATTGCCTTCAAAGCACTGCATTTCAATGCAATTACTCAAAAATAAACTTTGTATGGGTAAAATATGTTATTTGCTGCATTTCTTTTATTCTGAACAACTCTATAATTTTTATTCTAGATGTATAATTTTCTGGGAAAAAAGCCTTTTACTTCTGACATGTTTTGTTCTGTGCTCGTTGCCTCTATTGTTTAAGTCAGACTTAGGCTATCCTCTTCACTTTTTATTTTTATTTGATATTTGGGAAGCAATAAGCTAACCTGTGTGTTCTATGATCAGTCTGGATGACCGAGTAATTCCACAAAGACCACTGCTCAACAGCTGATCACTGCACTTGCAATTTACTTTTACTAAGATAAATGCCAAAGCCCCATAGCTGAACAGTTTGGTTCTGAATGCAGATGGCTAAGCTGGAAACCCATTTATTTTGTAGTTTTTAGCGCTGACAGGTGATATTCAGAGTCCCCGCCAGGGCTGCACGGGCAGTAGTACAACTGCTGCAGTCACTATGAGGAATTTTGCTTGAACTTGGGGGTGAACTGCTGTTAGTTGTTCAATGCTCTGCTTACCACGTACTTACAGAAAGTATTTCCTTTTATTTCACACAGCAAGCAAAATGTCATTCCGAGCCACTGCCTCACTGTTTTCCCTCACTAAAGCAAAACAACAGGTGACTAGATCCTGATGTGCCATATCTGGCCCATTTTGCAGTTGTTTTCTGCTTCTTGATAATGCTGGGATATGAACTTGAGGTCATTCCAGCTGCTCTGGCCTCCCGTCTGCTCACTGAAATAAAAGACTGCCTGGTTTAGTCATTACTATTTGCTGAGGCTGCTTTTACACGTGTTTACTCTGTTTATAGGATCCCAAACACTATGTGTAAAGATCTGTGTTGACATCTTGTAGTGAGAGTTTCCCTGCCGGTGGGAACCCAAGCATGTATATGTATATATTTTTGAAGCAAATGGTTATGGTGATACGTGCAAGCTTATCTCCTCAGCTTGTTCATTTGAATGTAGCCTTCTGCGATTAATTGCTAGGATGAAAAATTCAGCCCATCCTGTTCAGAATCACGTGTTTATTCAGTCCATTGTTAAAGCTGGTGCCGTTATTCATGCACGATTTTTGCTTCCATGTAAGTTTTATTATACTTTGATCTTCTCCTGTAGCACCCGACATACTTTTAAAAATGACTTCCACAGAAACTGTTATTTCACTGTAATTATAAAAGAACATGCATATGAATCACAAATGAGAATATTACCCAACTAGATGTTCCTAGAAACAGGAGAGCACTTATGTGCAATACAATACATTAATGATTTATAAGGAGTCAGCTATTAAAATGATTTTTTTTTAAATACTGTACATTGAGTACAAAGATGATATGAAAAGCCTTTTCACTGAAGATGTTTGTGGGCTTTTGAAACTTTCATAAGTTTCCATCATTACACTCTTGTCACAGATTTGAAAAGGAAAAGCTCAAATATACTAGTTTGGGTGACTCTAGGTTAAGGTATCTCAAGAGTGTAAGTATATATGTATACATGTGCATATACACATATGTACATATATGTATAGGTACACATATGGGAGTGTATATTTCGGGCCTATTTCTACAAGCTTTTGTTTGTAAGGGAAGTCCACAGTGTGCTTGGTGCTTCTTCATTTCAACAGAAGTCCTCCTGGGCAAGTGTTTTGCCTGCTTAGACACTTTCACGGGCAGGATCTGTGGTCATTGCAAGCTGATTTCTCAAATGAAACTCAGATAAAGCCAGCTGAGTTATCATTTCTTCACAAGGCTTTATCCCTGGTTGGCTTCAGACTTGCATATTTGTCACTGATAAAAGAAAAACGAAGGGAAGGGAAGGGGAAAGGAATGAAGAAAGCTTCAAGCAATCTTGTTTTGAATTGCCTATGTGAAGGTGTAGTGTCCCCGCTCCCCATTCAGATGCAGGACATGTGTCTGCAGATGGCACACGAGCTCCCCGCTGTCCCTTCCCCAGGCTGGTGGGATGTGCTCCAACACCCTTGACGAGCTGCAGAGCTCCCTTAGCACCACCCTGTGCTCAGCGATGATGCACAGCTGTCGTGGTTTTACCCCAGCCAGCAGTTGAGCACCACGCAGCCGCTTGCTCACTCCCTCGTATTGGGATGGGGGAGAGAATCAGAAGAGTAAAAGTGAGAAAACCCAGAGGTTGAGATAAAGACAGTTTAATAGGTAAAGCAAAAGCCATGTGCACAAGCAAAGCAAGACAAGGAATTCATTCACCACTTCCCATGGGCAGGCAGGTGTTCAGCCATCTCCAGGAGAGCAGGGCTCCGTCATGCGTAAAGGTGACTTGGGAAGACAAACGTCATCACTCCAAAGGCTGCTGCGACCCCCCCCCCCCCTCCCCCTAGCTCCTTATAAGCTGAGCATGACATCATATGGTATGCAATGTCCCTTTGGTCAGTTTGGGTCACCTGTCCTGTCTGTGTCCCCTCCCAACTCCTTGTGCACCCCCAGCTCACCCGCTGGCAGGGCAGCGTGAGAAGCAGCAAAGGCCTTGGCTCTGCGTAAGCACTGCTCAGTAACAACAGGTCCGTATAACAAAAACATCTCTATATTATCAACACTGTTTCCAGCACAAATCCAAAACAGAGCCCCATACTAGCTACAATGAAGAAAATTAACCCTCTCAGCTGAAACCGGGACAACAGCATATTAGCAACTGCTGAAGCTGGAAACATTTTAGAGCTGCCTCGTACCTGGGCAGCTCAGGGAGGAAGCAGAGAAGTTGGGGTCTGTCCGTGGTGGCCCATGGAGATGTTCCCTGGATGGTGCTTGTTCACAGTGGAGGTGGCAGGGCAGGAGACCTCTGAAGCACTTTGTACAATGTGAGGCTAGCAGGGTACGGTCTGACTCTTGCTTTTGGAACAGTAGTATTATTATTAAGAGGGCTCTCACCACTGGGCATGATGCAGAGCACTGTTCTGCTTCCCTGGGCATCTCTCCCTCACCCCTTGCTTTGGGGTGATAACTGGGCAAGGGAGAGGACCTGCTGCAGAACTGCAGTTGTTTTGAAGCAACTTTGCACCACACCAGTAGAATGGAGGTACAGTCTGGATCACTTTAAATTCCCTTGTTGATGCAGGCAACAAATCAGAAAGGAGAGGTGGTTTGGGGAATTAATAGCCAGACCTGATAACTTAGCTTTTAAGTAAAGAGCAGGATTTTCCAAATATTGCAGGAAGTGGCAAAAGCAGCAGGAGAGAACAGTTTTAATGCTTGTAAATTACCTTCTTTTTTAAGCACTAAAGTTTGATTAAAAGAGATTACAGTTCTCCTAGGAAGAAAAGTCTGTGTAATGAATAGTTGGTTCCCACCTAAATCCCTTCCACTCTTCATACTGGAAAATACAGTAATTGTGATTCCTGTAGCAGTATTTAAAATGACAGGCATATTTAAATCTGAGTTTGTCTAGTGAAACTTTGCTGAAACTGTCAGACCAGCAGGATGATACCATGAGAGCTTTACAACTTAAACCAAGTCTTTTTTGGCTCTGATGCAATCTGGAGCCCCGTTGTCGTGAAAAAAACAGGTGGCTCATGCTCTGTGCTTCCAGATAGATCTGTAGTGATTCTTCTGTTTCTTCCTTTTCCATGACCAATCTGTAGACCAAGGTGCTGCACATATGTGCCCTTCACAGCCTCTCTGATGGAGGAGTGATGAAAGGAACGGCATTCCCTCTCTTTTCACCTGCCCAGCAGCAATCTTGAATAAACTGGATGTGTGTGGTTGTGGGGCAGGGAGGGGAGATGGTCTTTGATGGAGACCAAAGTGAAGGTAACCCAGGACCGCTTTGTGCTTTAGCCTTCCTCATGGGGTCAAACCCCAAAGGAGATCAGACTGTCTGAGGATTAGGAAAAGAAACCCTCACCTGACACTCTTCTGCCCTAATGGCCTTTTTGGGAAAGGACATCCATTCATTCATAAATTAATTCATTTTTCATTCCTAAAATAGCTGTTTCATGCTCTAGAAATATGGGTGATGGTGGACCATGCATTGCACACATATACTTTCCATAGCTTTAAATGAAATACTACTATTTGTGTCTGATTTTGAGAGATGCTGAGCAGCTGTAGCTCTGAATGAAGTCCATGGAAAGTGTACATGGGAATCACACTATTAAAGTGTAGCTCTCTTTACCAAGTTTCTTGTGTTTTACTTTCAGTGCCAGACCTTAGTACTTGCAATCCAACTGTTTATTAAAAAATGAACTCCTTATCTTTTGTCTCCTATTTATCAAATGTTCTACTTGTACTTTATCCCTGTTTTATGCTGTCATATGCAATTCATGATCCAGAACAACAGTTCTTCTGACCGTACAGAAAATTGATGGGTAAACCTGCTTGGAAAATAATTTCCACTGGAAATCTTATTAAAAGTAAAATTCAAGTAGTTATTACAAAATTGACAGTCCGATTCATTCACCTGTCCAGGGCAGAATGGAAGGTCAACTAAAATATGAACCCTTGGTAAAGAAGTGTCCCTTCATATTAGTGTAACAGGCAGTCCAAAGATAGGATCACACGTTACTAAAGAGGTGCAAAAGCCCACTTACAAATTTAAAAGCAACATCCTGTAGAAGTATGATTATTCAGTAGGACATTGGTATTACAATCTTCTAGATGACAGCTCTCTCTGTAATTTATCGTGAAGTACAGAGTTTCTGGTGTGCCAGGAGTTCTCTTGACCTGGCGCAAGAACTTTATAGCTTAACGTTATGACCCTAGGAAATTATGTGTATTATTGCAATTCTAAATCTAGTCTTTCCCTGCCTGAAGATAGTAAAATTTTTATAATACCCGCTGTTTACACAGTGGACACTTAAACATTCTAAAACTTTGACTTTTCTTTATAGCTGACACACACACAACCACACTGAAGTGGCTAAGAACATATTCCAAGCTACTTGTTTGTCATTTTTAATTTTAGAGTTAGCAGAAAATAAAAAGTCAAGCTGTTAAACCCCCACCGGTTTTTGCTTCATTGGAGTTGTTCTGAGAACTGCAAACTATACGTTCGGAGATTGGTTTCTGGACGTGATCTTTTGTGCCCTACACGTGTGATTGCAGAAACATTTTAAATTGTTCCAGTGAATTAGGAAAGGAGACTTCAGTGCCGAGAGCTCCTTGCAGTCCCACGGATAGATCTGAGGTACAATCCTGATCACACTGTCATCACGTGGTGCTGGAAGTGCTCGTTTACTGCTTCGGAGGAAGGAATTGTTTTGCTCCTCTTTTTCTAAAAGTCGGTCTGTGTGAAACCTGCTCCAGTTTTCCTTTCTGCACACAAATAGAATTGCCTGTTGCTTGTCCAGGTATCCTCTTTCTTGCATGCAATCTGAGCCCCCATCTCAGGTTTCTTTTTGAAATGTGACTGTGATAATTTTATCTCAACAGCCTGAATGGCTCCACTCACGTTTAAGCGGCAGCCTGACTGACTGTGCAGGCACATAATCTTGGGAGAGGTAGAGACTATTCACGTGAAAAACTTATCTATCTGAGTGATGTGCATGTGTCTGATACAGCTTTGTATGGCCATGGCAGACAGAAGAAACTGTCTCTTGCTGCCCAGACTGACGACAGAACAGTATTTCTGGGCTCCCCCAAGTTCAGCTGGCAGCTCTGCCTCCTTCGTGCTTCCCTCCTCTCTTTATTTTTCTGCTTATTTTCAGGTAATCAAGACTACTGGAGAGTAGTTGATAATGTAGTCTGCAATAAAAAAAATGTGAAGTCCTGACTATGTAATGGGTTGGTAGCACCGCCAATTAGGAAAGTTGCCCTGCAGCTCCTATTATAGTACCCTGCTTTTCAGGGTGTTTGTGAAACTTTTAATGTTTGAGCTGAAATTTTTCAGGCCAGCTGTTTTCCTCAGCCTGAATATTTTTAGAATATTTCAGCTCAAGTGATTCAGTAGGACTGAGGACAAGGCTAGCATAAAAATAAGGTTTTTTTCTTCACTTTAAAAGAAAATCTCAGATATTTTCTTTGGTATGCTTTAGTATTCTCGTACTTTGGAGCAAGGATGTAAACTTCAGCAAAGCACATGACCTTTGCATGAGGAACACTTCTGTTATTTGTCCCTGTGCAAATCTGCCCACATTTGGCCTATACCGTAGCCCTCAGGGGAAAATAAATCCAGAGCAGCTTACTCATGCTGAGAACTGGCTGCCGGTGAAGATCTGTGATAGATCCAGCCCCTCTGCACGTGCCGAAAAGCCTCCATGCCTGCTCCTGGCACCTGAGTCATTCCTTAGTCCTGGAGCACCTGGCAAGCTTTCTGCTGTATTTGTCTTCACGTGGCTTTAGGAGATACAGAGCTCCAGCCTCTGGTTTACAACGGAGCGGTGCACTGAGTGAGGAAACGATTGTGAAAAGAAATGTGTACCGAGGAGTCAAAGGCTGTACCCATAAGTCTTTCTTACACACAAGGACAATGCTGCATTTTCATGGGCATCCTGAACTTTGGCATCTCCTGTCTCAAATGCTGAGGCTGCTAACGCAAACAAACACATAACATTCTTGTTACCTAATTGCTCTGGAATAATTCTGTATATAACATGGCATTGTTCCTCACTTTGTTGAGTCCAGGTGACAGAACCTCCAGTGCTTTGTAGTAGTTATACTGCTTTTGTAGTAGTTCTACTGCTTAGCATTCAAAATAGCCTTGATCGAGGATCCCAAAGTACTTTGGGGCTTCCACATATTGCCCACGTGAGTTACACGTACCGTATATACACTTCTGGCAGGACAGGCAGGGAGGGAGAGCGGGCGGCACCCTGGGCAGCACCATCTCAAGGGAAAGAAAGTGCCTTACGTTCAAAGTTCATTTCCATTTTGGTTTAGGAAGAAGTGCTTTTCAAAACTTCCAGGTTTCTACCGTACGCCCAACCCTTAGCTAAATAGATCTGAGAGGGAAAAAAACAAACAGAAGGAAAATAAGTACATGAGCAGTTTGAAACCTTGGTCATGGAGCATTGGCCACTATTGAGTAGAAAATAATCCTGCTGTCATCAGTGTGTCTGACGTTAGGATTACACCTCTTTGGCTCTGCATTTTTTTATTGTTGGTTTTCTCTTTTAGCGATCTCCCTTTTCTTCAGAAAGAGCCTTTTGATTCAATTTCTGTTTTGTTCGGCGTGGTCAGATGAAGGTTATTTATTTCCCACTTACTAAATGCCCCATGCTTAGTGTATTTATCCACATGAATAGGTTTGCTTGAGAACAATCTGAATGTTGCATGATGGGGGGAGCAAAGAGTTAATATTTTTTACCGAGCTACATAACACTTTTGGATACATTTCTCTATTGATCCCCTGATCCTCTTATGTCTGCCTAAATAAATTCTTTATCATGGAAAATAATTTTGCAACTTATAACGCTGTGAGGTCACTTTCCCCTCAAAAGGTGTTATTTATATAGTCCTTTCTTGCTTTCAGACTCACAGCCCTTGCTCCAGTTTCCTCTCTGGTAGTAATGGTTTAAGGATAAATAATAGGCAAAGTTTGCAAGAAATAGTGCTTTTTACAAAGCAAACTTGTACCTGTTGAAAACACGAACAAAATTCCGGCAAATGGGAGTGGTGGCATCTTACAGGGATACACAAATCACTAAGCCCTCCCCCCTCAGTTATCTATAATAAAAAGACTTTGGGATTTTTTCTCATCTCTTTCACAAGATTTTCTGTGCTTGCTTCTCCTGACTTTCACTTCACTGGACCTCATGTTTCTTGACTGCTCAATGAGAAATATTCTGGCCAAGGCATAAAGAACATGGAGAGGGTATGAATACATCTCGGTGACTCTACCTCTACAAACAGTTTCCAAAGGTACAGAATAATTCATCAACTGGACAACTGAAAAAAAAGAAATAAACCCCATACTTAAGTGGTTTATTAAAGGCATAGCCTTTTATTAATGCAAGGCAGATTTTCTCCCTATGGGGAAATACATGTTTGGAAATAAATAAAAAGAAGAAATCCCACATCCCAGCAATTTACTCCAGACAAAGGTTACCTTCCTGACTTCTTCAGGGAAACAGTCCGTTTCACGTACTGTAATTTGTGTGTTAAGCCACAGGCCTTGGTATAGCGACATATTAAGGGGTTCAGAAAGCTATTCTGAACTCAGTCATTGTTTAAATATACTCTGGGCTTTACTACCTGAATAAATGGATTATCAGCTGCTCAGACAAGAATACTTTAATTAAGACAGGAGAGTAACTGGTAAGTTCCATGGACAAATGTATTTCCCAGGTTTTAGGTAATTCATGAAAATCGTGAACTTCATGTTACAAAAAAGGAAGGATGCTGAACTGAACGAGCTGATGTGCAGATACAAGCAACTGTGAGCTTATATTGCTGTTGCAAGTGGTTTTGTGTGTACAGAAATAACTGCTGTGCAGGCCAGGCTGGGTGCCAGAGTCATCTTCTCTGCTTGTATGGTGCTGAGGTTGCCAGCGCTTACCCCAAAACTGACGTGGCTGTTGGCATAAGCCTAGACTAGCAGTGATCGCTGTGATGTCTGAAATATAATAGGGCATATAGGCGACTTCTTTACAAAAGAGCAGCAGAGATATGAATCCCTCTGTGCCCGTGATGAGAAGTAACAGATGGGCAAGGAAGGCACCGTGTTTGCTGGAGGCTGGAGAGGGGAATGGGAGCGCAGAGCACAAGCGTGATTTTGCTATTGCTGTCCTGCCACGTACCAGGTGCTCTGACCAGAGCCCTTACCACAGCATTTTGTTTGCAAACAAAATTCAGGTTTCTGTGTAGAAATGGGGTTAAAAGAAAAAAGAAAAAGAAAACCTTCCTAGATTCCAAAAAGATTTAAAACCTGGGCTATGTAATTGTAAGTAAAATCTGTGACAGTTCCTCTCCAATCAAATGAATCAAGCAGCCTTGAAACAGGAAGATCGTTCAGATGATCAGCTGGGGAGTGGATTTAAGATGTCAGCTCAAGCGGGCTCACTCTACTGACAAACATAGCTTTGGAGATGAAACTTTGCCTCTGGCTGCATACTACAGGAAGTAAAACTCCTGCTCTTAGATAAAATACATAGTTCACAGGATACATGATACCATGAGATGTGCTTCTCATCCCAGGAATTTGCACCTTGCGCAGCAGAATAGAAAAAACATTGTAGGCACTGCACGAAGAAATAGATAGGGCTCATTCACGAGAAGCACCATTGCTAATGTCATTGGTTAATAGGCAGGGCAACATATACCAAAACTACTACTTTGAAAAATACTGTGGTGTTTGAGGTTTTTCTTTCTAGCTAGAAGGATGTGGAACTGTCAGTCCTTCTACACTCAGGAAAAAAAGCTAGTATTTTTGAGAGCATCTTTGTGTTCATACTCTCCTAGGATTTTTCCTACCTTAGTACCACCTCTATTAATTTAATAACCTCTATTTGGAATTAAGGATACTTGAACGTAAAATATTAATTCTTAGAGAAACTATTAAAACCGAAGCACCTTTTAGGAGGCACAGCAGCTTTTTATGAGTTCTGTTTACGCATTGTCTAGTCTAGGCTTGCCAAAAGGGTTTGTTTGTACATAACCCATAACATGGCAAATTCTTGGACACGGATGGGTTTTGTCTTTATTTTTTGCTCCTAGCATATGGTCATTGGTAGACAAGAAGGCCAGAGTTTGCCTTAATTGAGACAGATTCTGGCTGCTGAGAGGACCTTAGTGTGCATTTCATTTTAAAAAAAGTAATACAGAAACTAAACTGTAAGCTTAAAGGATATGAGCTTTATCAAAGTAGTTTTAGGTTTGAGCAACCTCTGTCCAAATTCTTTCTTATGGTTGTGGAGGGTGTGTATTCAAGACTGCAAGGAAAGTGGCAATTCTTTCAGATAAATCAGCTGATTTTGAATTGTTATTGCCATTATTATTATTATTTTAAAGGGAAAAGGCTGATGTTGAAACATGAGCTTTTCTAAGCAATATGTCAGTTCTACATGATTTTGGAAAGAGCTCTGGCATCCGGATTTATATATCTAGCTGAAGAGGCAGAGACATCAACATACTAAATAGCTCACTGACTGAGACGCTGAGGCTACATCTATTCTAGTAAACACGCCGCAGAGATGCCTCTGGCACCGAGACAAACTAGCACGGCACAGCACGTGGCCACGAGCAAGCAGCCTGCTGGCAATGTCTCTGGCCCCTGCAAACTCCCAAACTGTGCCCAGGAGCCCTTTGGAGGAAGGAGGGCTCTTTAGGGCCAAAACTGTGCTGGGGACTGCTGTAATGCTGTAGCGGTGTAGGCAACAGCTCCAGCTCCCAGGAGCATTCCCATGCCCAGTTTCACTTACTAATATAGTCATAGTCTTATCAGGGAGGTAGAACCAAATAAAGAAGAAGCAGTGATTTGGTTGCCGTCACTCGCCATCACGGTGCAAGACATCGGTTATGAACCCCATTGCACGCTGTAATAGATTATTCAGTAACGCCGGGCATGCTGCCTCCCTAACGGCCCCCAAGTTAAGCTGGAACAAATCTGCCCTGGGAAACGCCAGAGCCCAGCTTGACTGCTTGCCTTTTGCTGGGCAGGAACTTGCTATCAGCAGAGTTTTTCAAGAGAGATTACACATTTGCTTTCAAAAGCAAGGAAAATATTTGTGGGGAAATCTTGCCATTGGATACAAAAAAGTTTGTCTCCTGGGCCCAGGACTGTAGTGAATGTGCAGCAGTAAATCACTGATGCCCTAATTTCTGGCATTATTTTTTTTCCAAATTCCTCTGCATCTTGCATTGTGTTTTCTTCTGTTTACAAAGAAATATTTGTATTGTTACCTTTTATTAGTACCTCAATGCACATGTCATGGTGATGTTACTGTGGTTTAAGTAGCAACATGTAACTCTGCTGTCCCAGAGATGCCAGATACTACCGGTGCCTGTGTGCAAATAGCTAACAGTCTGGATGGGAAAATTTGGTTTCAGAATGATGCCAGGCTCTCAGGGATTGTTAGCTTCAGTCCAAATTGATCCAAATTGTGTTGGGATGCGCTTGTACATAGGTGTGAGGGGAATCACGATCAGGAGGTGAATTAAAGGAGCGCTACTGCACAGCTCTGATTCCTTTTCAGAGGAGAGTTTTCTCAGTCATGGCTATAAAGGAAACATTTGTTCATGTGCACAGTACTGAGCAGACTAGTAATGCCACACAAACTCTTAAAATTAAGCACGTAAAGTCTGTATCCATTTCTAACTGTTATGTGAAGATCTGTTTGCTGGTTGCCCAACTTGTTGAAGTAGCTGTGTTCAAATACCGTAATAATGGACATGATGGGAAAGCTTAAATGTAGTTGAATGGCCCATCGTTCTGTTTCTACCTGATTCATTGGTGTTATCCACAATACCAAAGGCATGAGGAAAAAAAACAGTTCTGTGCAGGCCAGCTGAAACTGCTGAGCACTCTGCAGTTTAATAATAACAATAAACATGGTGACATTGTTAGGGAGGTAGATTTATTTCTTTTCTTAGAAATAAATTCTGTGCTGAGTAAGCAGGCTAGTTCTGTAGTTTCCTTAGTATAAATCAAAAATTTGATTTGACATGTGTATTAGATTCATGCTTTGGGCTAAAGTTTCTAGTTTAATTTGCAAATATTTTCATTTTCCTTAGGGACAAGAGTCCTTCCGCTCATCCTCCTGGAGTCTTTTATATAGGAGCTTTCATTTTCAGTTCAGTGTTCATAGTTTCATGTATCTATAGCTAGTACTCCCATAGTGTGATCGAATGCGTTGTAAGGTGTTCTGATAGTGGCAATTCTGCATGTAAAGTGCCATCACTGGGTTTTTGAAGTCTCAGGCAAAGCAGAACTGTTGAATCCAGCTCAGGACTTGATCCACAGCCTAATATGGATGTAGAATGTCTCTGGCCTCGGCCTCTCTGAGCACGTTTGGAGCCTGCCAGAATCTCACTTTGGACCATTTGCGTGATGAATTCATCCTTAGCAGTAAACAAAATGTAGTTAATGCTCTAAATAGACTGTCCCATTTCCTGGGTTCTCTGTGGTTCAACTGTTATTTAACTTCAATAACGAAATTTTTTTCAAAACAGAGAATTAGTGTTTCAGCTTTTTGTTATATCTATGCAGAGCCATGCAGTAGAACAGTGGGACTGTGAAAGGGCTGTTTTACTGAAAAATGAAACTTTGAAGATGAGTGTCACTCTTTTTTAATGTTTTAATTTGTAGCATTTACAAATTCCCCACTTTTAAAGTTTACCCTGAGAATGATTTTGTAAATGTAATACTGTCATGCTAGAGAGAGTTGAGCAGATCCTGGGTAGGACATCTGTAGTCCTGGGCAGGTGGCTCCGCGTGGCCCTGCTTGAGCAGGGGTTGGAGCAGTTGACCTCCAGAGGTCCCTTCCAACCCCAACTGCTCTGTCAGTCGGCGACATGTTCAGTTGCTGTCTCCACGAGGCTGCTCCCGTTCCTGTGAGAGCAGCCACCTGAACATGGACGTTAACCACCAGAATCAGACTATTCATTTTTCCATTGTTTATAATTGCCAAGGAAGGTGATTAAAAATCAAAATCTCCTGTCGGTGCCACTCCAGACATGCATGGTGGTGTTGTCTCCTAAGGAAGCCTTAGATCTGCATTCTCTGACCACAGTGTGTGACTGCACGGGTTAGCTGGTAGTGGGAGATCTGGACATTACACAACAGCCCACCTCACTGGTTTTAACACGTAATATTACCTCTAGGAAAAGTTCTGTGGGTCCTAGGAAATGAAGCAGTGCTTTCTACTTTCTATAAAAATATAGTTCAGAAACAAAAAAAAAAAAAGGCATTCCCTCTGAATGTTATTTCTGGCCCTTATTTGTTTGTTTTAAATGGAAGATCTAGAAGGAAGAGTCTGGTTTCTCTGTTTTACCCAATGCCCTTCAATAGGAAGGATTCTCTTGCTTAGTCTTCCCTCTGATGACCAGAGCTGGTAACCAGCTCACCAGGTCTCCCCCGTTCCGTTCTGCTCCAGGGAGTCACCTGAGAGTCACCGGATAATTACACAAGCTGCTTTTTTTCTGGAGGGCTGAATTACCTCCAGAGAATTGCCAGACCTTCCCAGATAGTAAGAAACTCTTCCATAATTTCATGTGGGTGATCTCTGACCACCATTAATCATGTGTTTAACCATTGTAGTTGCTTTCTGCTATTGTCTCATGTCGTGGAATTACTGATCACCTAGCCCTGTTGGTGTGCTCAGCATTTTATTTGCAACAGCATTGGGGTCATTACCCAATCTGCCTAATTGCTAGTAAGGCCGAATGTAAGGGGGACACCCACCCACCCCCCAGAGAGGAAGAGCTCAGACTAGAAAAATGTATGTACATTTTTATGATTGAGATAGATAGATAGAAAATGTGTTCTTTCTGCTGCTATCGTCTCCAACAGAATTCCCCAAGTAATTTGTTTGGGAGATGTGAGAATGTAATTTTTTTATATGAAACTTCATCTTCCTCTTTAAGAAAGTAGTTAATTAACCCTTGAAGAGTAAATGATTTGTGGGAATGCACTGCATTTAGGATTTTTGTGAAACCTAATGGAACTTAATGGATCTAATTTAATCTTAGACTACTCCTCTCATAATTTCATTCTTTTCCTGGTGTACCTTTAGCCCCAGACTGGACACCACTGAACATACTACATTAGTAACAGATAAATACTTTGGAGAGAGACCTAGTTTACTGTGAAGACTGTGAGACACTCCAGAAAACTAGCAGGGCAAAAAAAGGAGGGAGGGGGGAGTTTTAAAAAAAAAAAAAAAAAAAAGAAGTGGTAAAATTTGTCTCTGTAGTCCTTGAAAATGGCAAGTAGTAGTTCTTCATTTTGTCCAACCATTACTTAGTTCTTCTGTAACACCAAGGATACCCATCATGTAGGTTAGCATTTCATTTTTCTCTTGTTCTCACCAATGGTCTTGTAAACATGTAGGCATGTGCTTTACTCTGTCTGGGTAATTAACTCTGCCTAGCAAAGAAGTGTTCTGTAGCATTTCCTAAACATCATGTTTCCTCCTCAGATTCCTTGAATTAGAAGATATTTATTAGATAGATACCCTCATTCACTAATACCTCAGTACACGTTCCATTATACATCTTGCAAGCAGTTGATCAAAAGTATTCATCCACATATCCCATTCTTCACTACTTCTCAGTGGAAAGATTTGGTACACAATAACTAAATATAAGAATGCTAGAACTATCATTTTCATTTAACAGAAGTTATTAACGAGGAAATTTGGTAGAAAACTACTTTTACAGGTGATTAAATTCATAGTTGTTCAAATGCACCAGAAAAAAAAAGCCAAAGGTTGGCTACAAAGTAAGTAATTACTGAGAATACAGGAGAGGTGGATATTCTGTACCTCCTGTCATGATTTTGACTCTTAGTACAGTTTAGTTTTCCAAATATTTGCAAGTAGCCTTCAAGTTATGGCAAGTAAGCCCAAAGGTTTAATTTTTGTTGTTGTTTATTATTATTGTTGTTATTACTGTTATGCAGCAAAGCTTAGCATCAAGGTCAGATACATTTTCTTTAATTCTTAACTAGTTGGAAATGAAATTAACTTATTTGTTCATTTTTAATGTCAACTTAAATGTATTTTTATAGGCTAGTACCCAAACTTTGGGTTTGGGGCTCTAGCACAGCCTTATATGTGCTTAAGTGGTCTTAGGGATGGAGTGATCGTGGTTGCATATTCAGTGAAAAGCTAAATTAAGCAGGTCCATAAGCAATCTGACATCTTTGAAAAACACAGGTAAGGGTTTTTTGTAATTCAGCCTTTTCTCTTAAAAGAGTACTTTTAAAAGACAAAACAAGCAATTAAGGAAAGTAATCTCTGACCCACATTCAGTCCTGGAACACTTACTCCCTTGCCTATGAATTGAGAGGGTACCGGGGTTTATCTCCTCGGACCATACACATGGCACTGCCTCCACCTCCTCATAAATCTGCTGCCCAGTAGGTCGGCTCTCTGAGCCCCCCCGGGAACTGGATCCGTCCCCATGGGGCTGGCAGGGCTGCGCGCTGGTGTGGCTGTCCCTCCGTCCAGTCCTGGGTAGACACGCCGCAGCTCTTATCTCACCTCCTCCCCTCCTGCCGTGAACGGAGGAGATCTCCTAGCTGAGATTTCGAAACGCTTTGATCCCAGCCTGGTTTATTCACTTTGTTTCGGGCCGGATCCTGCTCGTTTGGCAGCGATAAGCCAGGGCAAACCCACAGCTGACTCCAGCTCTTCTCACTGGCCCGGGCCCTGCAGGCAGGCAGGCAGGCAGATGCTCCTTGAATCGATGCAAGCGATAGAAGACTCCCCTGCTGTATTTCAGCACAAAAAAATCCACCCTCAGCTACATCACCAGGCTGGAAACATCTTTAAAACACCGTTTTGCGCACAAATAAGGCTTTTCTGGTGCGGAAGGACATATCTGGTGTAGTCTTATTGCGGTACTGAGTTGCTGGGGCTGGTCACACAGGGCAGTATCTAGCTCTGGACACTGCAAAATGTATCATGGGGACCTGCCGCCTCCCTACTGGATGAGGGGTGTGTTGGTTCACGTAGCAGCTCCTGTCCTGGATGGGCATGGAGAGCAGGGTGGGCATGGTGCAGAGGGAGGGAAGCCTTGCCTGCGTAAGGTGCTGGGGCACCGGCAAAGTGTGTGCCCGAGACCGGGAGCTGGGTTGTCCTTTCTGTGCCCAGTAATATAACAAGGGTAGCAAGAGTTATTTGTTGAGTTGAGAGGGATCATATTTTCCACAGGGAACCAATACGCAGGCTAGTCCTTTTTTGAACTTTCTGTAACAATTGCCAAGGACAGACAGAAAATAAATTGGAGGGAAGGATGGGTTGTAGCACGAATCAGTGAAACACTGTCTCAAGTAACTGTTTGAAGGCTTGTTTTAGCATCTTGAAAGGAAGCAGGAATTCACGTGTTTTATTTTTAGCTTGCAAGGGAAGAGTTATTTAATGTTCCTTTATATCTCATCTCTGAAAATGTTCTCACTGAGGCAGGATCTGCAGCCTTGGAGCTAGTTAACCCAAGACTTGCCTGCCTGTGAAAATTTATTTTTACAAAGGGGAATTACAGAAATTGTTTTTCCCCTACAAAATTTTAAGCAGAACTGATTCCGAACTCCAAAATCAGTAGAGTGTTAAAATACTTTCTGCTGCTGGCAGTGATTTGTGATTTGCAGTATATAGTCGGGTGCGTTTTGCTTTCAGGAAGTCATAAGCATTTTCAGATTTTTATTGCAGAGTTGCTTTTGTTGCTATTTGCTTTGATTTTGGCTCCTGTTAATTTATATGCGGTTCGTTTACTTACATTTTTCTAAAGGAATATTTTCATCCAGGGTTTTAATGGTATGGCTGTGACTGGGCCTTAAATCTCTAAGCAGAGATGGGATGAGCTACTCGTTTATAGTTCATACTGAAAAAAACCTCTCTCGCATTTCCCTCTACCCTCCTCCCTGATCTCTGAATTCAGAACCGTGGCTCATTCTTTAGGTTCCTTAAAATCAATGAAATATTTACGATATTTCATTTTCCAGCAGTTGGGTAATGAATGAGGTTGCAAGATGTTGCTGGTCAATACTGGCACCTCTCATCCAGCACTCTTGGGTCAACAAACATCTCCAATGCATCTTTAACCTCCTTGTGAGGCTGCTCTCTATTTTCCTCGCTTTTCTTTCCTGTGAGGTAGCAGACCAGTGTCAGCAGCAATGAAATGAGAGCTATCATCTTCCTGAATGGGTAAGATGGTCTGCAAAGCATGTATTCAGAGTAAAACAGGAAGTCAGTGATTATCAATTTTTAGCAAACGCATTTCTACCGATCTTCAGACTGATGCCTAATGATAACAAAAGGAGCAGCTCTGCATCCGGGCAATGTAATTTCTAGTTACTTGTAGTATCTTTTCCCCTCATTATGGCATGGGCTGTTTTTATTTTAAGGCCTAAGACCTGTAAGAACAATAACAGAGGCCTAATGTTGTTTCTGAACAGTGCGTGTTGAGCAGCGTGGCTGGGATAAATAGGTATTGGGGTAAAAAAACCCAAAAAACAAAAAACGGCCTTTTTTTGTGCATTTACAGTTTGCTGAAGTAAAAGGCAGCATATGGCAATGCTAGCAAGGAAGAAGTCATGCCTCTCAGGAGACTCTTCTAGCTTAAGGAGTTAGTAATTGCTTCCCACCCTCATAAAAGAAAATTACTGGCATCCCTGTGCCGAGCGGTGTGCGTGTGGGTGACGGGAAATAAGGCTTCCTCCAGACCTGGCCACCTGCTTGAGGAGCAGCAATGGCGGTGGGAGGGAAATCCACCCGCCAGCGAGCCGAGAGTGTTGATTGATGTCTGTTTTCACTGCCGGAGGGGAACCAACACCGCTCTGCTGCATGGCAAGCATCTCCTTTGTGCGTCTCCTTTCCCCTTGAGAAGAACCAGGAGTGTTTATTTGGACCCCGCCGCGGAGGAGAGGGAACAGCCTACACACCTGCCAGGAAAGGGAATCCTAAACAACTGCTCCCGCTCAGAAGAGATTGGGAGCTGGGCCAAACATTTCATACGTGGATGATTAAAATTAGACTCCTGCATCCATATGTACGTTCTCATTTTGAAAACACTGCCTGGCTTACTTCTTTTCTCTCCTGCCTTTTATGTAGTCCCCTAATGAGCGAACGCCTTTCCCCTTTCCTGTAGCTCTGACAGTGGCCCTTGTACTAGCTGAAAGTACATTTATCTTTCCTCTCTGTAATCATACCTGATCACACACGCAGGAACACAGCTTCTGTCTTTCATTTTCCACTAATATTCCCTTGACGAGTGTCTTTTTGAAAGGGAAAAAAAAGTGATAATCTCTCCTTTGGAAAAAACAGCCATGTGTGGAAGCAGACTTGGCTTCTTGCCTCCCTTCCCGCGTTCCTTGTGCCGGAGCAAGTCGAGACCTTCCTGCAACCCACACTCGTCAGTCCGGAGAGGTGCAGGTCTGGCTGGAAAGACATCCTGAGGAGGAAGGGGAGAGGGTATGCAGACCGGCACAGCACTCAGGTATGATGTGCTTGTCTGTGGCCTGTTCTGTTCACAAGCACCAGAACCACCAAAGGATAAAGAAGCAATAAGGAAGCAAGTGAATGGCTGCACGACCTCCGATTGCAAAGGATGGGGACTTGCAGTGAGCCACGCAAAAGTGTTGGTGCAGGAGGACTTGGTGCCAAATTTCAGCTTTCCATGTCCTGTCAGTTGGATAAGCACAGGGAGATGCTTATCATCATTAGACAGTGATTTGTTCCCGAGAGCTCTGAAGCATTCGATAGACCCCAGTACTTCTAGAAAGAAATCCTTATGTTTCAAAAGACTGAGTGATGTTCCCCTCTTAACAGCTCTTCTTAGGAAAATGAGGAGACTTCCTGGAATTAGCGACTGCTAGGAAAACCCTATTAATGCTGCTGTCTCATAAGCAGCCAGGTGTCTGCATCCTCCTGCTTCACGCTCTGTACCCACTACAGAGTCTGAGGGCCACAGTGGGGAGAGAGCAGGGGGGACCTGCACTTCCCCCAGGGGCTGATCAGTTGGGTCATGACTCTGCTTCAAAGACAAAAATCCTTCCTTGGGTAGGCTCCTCTGGGCAAGGAAGCAGCACAGCCTCCACTGCACTCTCTCTGCTTGGTGTGGGCTTGTCCATCACCCTGCTAATTGCAGGGCTGTCCTCGTCCTGGCCCATGAGCGTACGCCACCGTACAGGTGAGCAGCCACCCCTGTACCTTTCCTGGGGAAAAGCCTGCTCACACAGAAATGCTGAATTATTTTGCCTGCAGGAGCCACATCTCTGATGGTAAATCAAGGCTTGAGTCCTCCCCTCCTGGTCCCAGCTGGGGCCTGGTGAGGGTGCACAGGAGCTGCCCACGCTGGGTTTCTTGTCCTCTGGAAAAGCTACAAGTTACTGGGTACAGGCCAAGGCAGAGAGAGGAGGCAGCTGATGCACACCCATTCTTGCCCTAACATGGAGTGAGGACATGACTGCAGGGCACACACAGATACAAAAGCTTTTTTTTTTTTTTAATATCAAAACTAAGAACAAAGCACCTTGTATAGCAAAGTGAAGTTTATAGCTTGCTTCAGCCTGTAAAAAGACTTTTCAGAGCAAATAGTGCTGGCATTGTCTCCTAACAACCCTGCAGTGTTTTCTGGAGGTAGTTTATCTCAAGCTGTTTTTCATTCCTGCTTATTTTAAATTGTCCTCCCAGACCCTCAAAATTAAACAAAAGCAGTGACTTCATAACAAAACATCCCAATAAAAAAACTCAAGTGAATTTTGTACATTTTTACAGAGCAGCTCCCAAAAGTGTGCCAGTCATTGTAGTTTTAAGAGGACTTGCAATTTATGCATAGTCCTTAAGCATCTCCCTCCCTCAGTAAGAGTTTTCTGATGTTGTCTGGAGTACAGGGATATATTCGAGGTATAGTAAATGGAACTGTTAACATTACAGATGCAGACGTTTGTTGTATACGAGCAAGAGGGCAAAGTATGTGTAAAAGAGATTTCGAGAATTATTAAACTCCTATTACTGTCATAAAAACATTGGCAAATGAGCAGAGGGGAGAAACCAAAATACATGCTGCAGAGAGCAAAAGGGGAGCAGGACTAAGCAGCTGCACATCCTTGGCTGTGGGAGCTGAACTGTCCGTGTGTGAGTAGCCCCCGACAAGCCACCACTTCTGCTGGCTCCTGCCTGGGGAGGCTGTCGCAGCCTCTCTCCCCGCAACCGAAAGAGTCATTATGTTAACGAGAGAGGAAGCTGGAATGAGATACAAAGGAAGGAAGTCTTTTGAGAGTCAGGTTTCACTGTTTCAACTACTTAAGGAAAAACTTGTTTATAATAATAGACTGTCTATAGGAAGGTATGCGGTATGTATGCGTGCAATGTATGTGTGTGAGAAGGAGCTTTCACTGTGATCTGTCAGCCTTAAGCGCTTGCATCTATTCCTTCTTAAACACTATGACTTCATTTTTTCAAAAAAAAAAGGCATTAAGAATCTCCCAAGGTAGAGTGCATGCGAGCGTGTGTGCGTGCGTGCGAGGGAGTATGAGTAACTTATCTTCACATTTAGCTGGAGCCTTGGTATTGTCAAAGCAGCTGAATCACTGCCTGTGAGCTGCCATCTTTGCCATGGTGATAATTTGACAGCGTGCCAACATTGCTGCCTACTGTCTCTGAAGAGCTGACCTTATAACAACATCAACACTCTCTTCTTTGGCTTTTACTGACATACTCTAGGCTCTGGAAACTGTTTTCAACACGAATATATAATGAAGTATTGTGCTTGTAAAAGCAATTGTGTTTCCCTCTGTCAGATTATTTTAGGGTGTCTTCCCTGCCAAAGGGCAAAGCAAAGGAACAGGCAGGAGGGACACGGCTCTTCAGGTAAAGTGAGAGGCTCTCCGTATACAGGAACGATGAGAATCAAAAGTAACCTTCACAAAATTATAAGTTAAAATGGTAAAGTGGCAACTTACCAACTCCTTGCACTGTTCCGTGGTAAACCAAATTGTTTCTCAAGGTCATAAACAAAGCAAGGACAAGTGAGTAGAGCTCTACAAACAACTCAACACACAAGGGCCAGAAGCAAGGAAACCTCTTGATTTAATGCTTGCTGTATACTGTTGTGTGTCTTTCTTCATGCAGGCAGGAAAAAATGACCATCTAAAATACTGATTGAGATTTGTTACGGAGAAATTATGGAGGCTTGGCTTAACAGGTGGGGTAAAACCACAGTCAAAACCATTGAATGTACCAATATTCTTCTTGGCCCTAGGTTTAGGCTACTCTATACTGGGTGACCTGACACATTCAGGTGTTCCCCACTTGTGGGGAATTACCTGAGCACTTTGTATTCCCACTGCCCACATATGTGTACCAAATTTCACAGGCACTCTGCATGTCCAGGACCCTTGCCAGGGCCCAGCTTTTGAAGGAAGCAGAACAAACCCAACACGGGACTCGCCCCACACTTGCTACCGTTTTGATCGTGGGGACCAGAGGTAGTGAAATGCTGTTAGTGATTCTTTTCTTCTTGCTATCCTTACTGAACTAAATGAATATAGCAGTTATTGGTGTCCCAAATGACATTTCATGGGAAGTTTTTGTGAGATCAGAGATCATATAATGGATGTATGATAGACTCTCCTTAAAAACTTCCATGCAGTGCACAAAAATCATATATATGGTTAGGTAACAGCAGTTTTAATTTTAGATATGGGATTGGAAAATGCAGTTAGATTAAACCTAGTACTCTGTAGGTTAAGACCAGAATGAAAGATGTATCTAACAAAAGTCTGGAGGCAACATCTTCATGAGACACCCTGGTTTTCACTCCCCCTCAGAGATCTATTTTCAGGTGTTGCCAGAAAGGAGAACACTGTAATTTATACCAAGATGTTTCCCCTGGATCCTTCTTAAAGTGCAATCTCTTAGATTTGTTGAAGTCAGGTGAATATTTTATATACCTGAATTACCACTTTTACTTCTGCATGTGGAAGTAAAAGTTACTCTTGAATTTGCATAGTCAAGGATAAAAATTTTGTTGTTCATCCACTTTCTAACTT
Source organism: Balearica regulorum gibbericeps (assembly GCF_011004875.1). Lineage (NCBI taxonomy): Eukaryota > Metazoa > Chordata > Aves > Gruiformes > Gruidae > Balearica > Balearica regulorum. The sequence continues at coordinate 46,922,994 of NC_046185.1, read as the reverse complement.
ACCTACTTAAAAAGCCTCCGACAGATAAAGCACTCTGACTTCATCTCCTTCTGTCACTTGGAGGAGCTTTAAGCCTAAATGGGATTTGGCTAACATGTGTCAATGTATTACTCTGCCTTTATGTGTAGTGGCCATATGGTCATATATGGCCAGCAAAACTTCAGCTACTGCAGAAAAACCTATTTGAGAGAAACAGCAAGCACATTATATTGACTTTGCAACATTTTCCAGCTTGTTTCTTTTTGCAATTCAGTACTGCATTTTGACCTGCAAGTTTCTGTTTGGGCTGCATTTTCTTTGGGGATCGCCTTTCTCCCTGTGATAATAATGTGCCATGGGACCTATTGTCAAACCTGTAGCCCCTTTGCAATGAGGAAGGCTGTGTCTGTTACCCTTCAGGACATCTGAATGGTGTAGCATCCCAAACTGTAAAGAGGGGTGCTTGAAGTTGCTGGGTTGGTTGTATGTCATCTAGCTGAGATGTTCAAGTTCAGCTTTGAAAGGAGCATTTGTGCCTGAAAAAAAAAAAGAGGTTTTGTTGCCTTAACCATTGGCATAGCTAGGAGCGGAAATCTAAATGGTCTCCAAGCTATGGTGGACAGGCAGTGACCAAATCTTTTTGAATGTGGCCGCTGTAGAGGTTCAGGTTTGGGAAGGCTTAGAAGCTAGTTGGGTGGGCCATGTCTAAACTGTTTGCTCGAGCCAAGCTTATAACAGAAATTTGGTGCAAATTAGCCTCCTGAGCTACTCCTGAAAGCTCAGTTGTCTGTGCAAATGCAAATATGCATTTTTTCTGACAGTGAGAAAATTCAATCTTTTAGTGCCTGAAATGAGCTCACAAGCCACATGGTTTATAATTCATTCAGCTTTATACAAGAAGCAGGGGCTCATTTTTGATGCATTGTTTTCAAGTTAAATGTTAACCCGCTTCTTACAGGCTTGTCTTCTCCTGAATGAATGGCAGGGACTTTCAGAATGACTTTCCAGGGGACTGTGAGCTTTTACTGGCAGTGCACAATTTTAGCTAATGGATTTATTAGCTTATTCTAGTTTTTTCCTGTTTGTGTGAATAGGATCACACAGCAGAGACCCTCTCAGCATGCAGCTTTTAATAATAGGTAAGGAAGATTTTTCTATCAAAGGACAGATGAGAACTTGTTCCTTTTGAGAAAGCTATTTTGAGACTGTCCAAGGTAGAATGCTAGGATGCCTACCAACTGGTGCCTAAAAAAATGCAAATTACTTTTTAAAATTAATATTGCTTGAGTCTTTGCTTCTGAAACCAAAGGAGCCATGTATTAGCTGCTTACTGAGCAGAGTATCAAGCTGGACGGTAGAAGGAGAAGAGGAGAGTGCCATGGAAAATAAGGCAGTAGACTGAGCCAGATTTTTCTCTGTTTTTGTGCACAAAATGGTCTTGTTACAGCCATATCCTTTAAGCCCCGAGGAGACAAGATCCATTGCCAAGAAAGGCTTTTGCATCTCTGCTCGCATGCTGCCTCTTCTACCAGCCTGTATTTTTCTAAAAATAATCCTAGTTTCATACCTTAGCTGATGGACCTCCTAGCAGCCACAATAGACACAGCCTCCCTGGAAAACACGCAGTAATATGTAAAAGCATTGGCTCCACTCTAAGAGAGGTTGTACACTGCTTTTGAAAAGGCATCCTTTGTATTTTGAATTGTGCTGAAACATAGTAAGCTTATCCCAAGCCCTTTCCACTTCCCTTAGAACAAACAAGTTGCTGCTGAATGGCAGGTGTCTTATTCAGCAGAAGAACAAGAATTCCTTTTTTTCTTTTAAAACAAAGAAAACAAGAAGTTGCTTGGCAGGGAGGAAAGAAAGGATTTGTTTTTCTAGTCCATGGGGAAATTTGTCAGGCTGCACAGCCTTAAACGTCTGCTCGGGGTGTGTGATGGTCGCTAACGGCTGAGGGAGCATCCCAAGACAGGTGTCACATTCTCCATTTGGCAAGCAGGGAGAAAAGCTGGCAGCACAGCTTTGGAGGCTATGGGTCCGTGTTACCGCACCGTCGGTGGCAGATCCGTTCTCCATCCCACGCTCCGCATCCCGCCTCCTCATGCTGGGGTCACAATCCTCTTAGCTGTGTCGGCTCCTTTATCCATCTGGCTCCCAGGATGCTCCCACACCAGATCTGCTGCCAGAGGAGCAGCAGCAGCTGTGTTCTTTGTGGATGTAAGAGCTTGCAAACAGCCCTGGTGTGTCACATCTGTATCCATCAGGGGTGCCAGAGGTAGGGAAGAAACACTGATGGTCACCCAAAATATTTTCCCACCACAGAGACATCTGTGACTTGAGGACTTCCTGAGCCAGAGATGAGGTCTCCATGTTTAACAGCACTGGGGTATGGTCAGATGGTGATGTGCATGTCCCCAGGCTTCGTGCTCTGAGCCAGACCTGCTGGTCTGTGTTGTAGGTAGCGCTTTTCCTCTCCATTTTCTGTCCCCATCAAAATGAAAAGACACTGCTGGAGTTTGATATCTACCTTGTACTCATGCTGCACCCAGGACTACCTAGGCCTTTCTGAGCAAAGTTGAACCTTAAAATGCATGGTGGATGTATCTGTACACATAATGTTGCCTAGGCTATAGCTAATGGCACCCGAGCGAGCTGCAGCCATGCAAACATTGACATGGGAGGAAGCACCTCCATCACAGAGATTTGTCCTCTGCCAGTGATCAGGAAGTCAGTAACAGAAAAGCCTCCTCCCGTTACGGGCCACAGACAATTTCTGTTGTCCAGAAACATGTATTGGATCAAGAGAAAAAAGCGAAAAGCCACAGCTGTAGTGTGCCAAAGAAAAGGGGGCATGCTTCTGCAGGTATTGGCTACCTTCTTCCTGGCTGCTCTTTGACAGCACAGCACATCAGGCTTTCGGGTCCCAGAGCCAGCCTCGGGGCACCTAACACCTAGCACCAGGGGAGGAGGTTCCAGTCCCTGCTCTGCAGACTCAGAGCTGCTCAAAAAGTGCTGATGGGGTGACCTCCCGTGCGTGGTGTCAAGCCAACATAGGCTGCGCGTTGTATGCTGAGGCGGATTTGACGCCAATGTGCTTGCGTGACGGTCTCGGCTGCAGGTCAGGTTTGTGCTGCTGAGTGGACTGTCAGTCACAGGCTGCTTTAATGGTGATTGCGTCCTAGCTTCAGCTCAGGAGTGGAGTGGCTTTGAGCACTGTGTGTACATACAACAGGAGTATCAAATGGACTTCGGGGGGGAAAAAACCTCACCAAAGTGAAAAGCTTTCCCTTCATCTTGTTCTGGGTCTTACAACCAGCACAGAAGTGTGTGACCTCCATTTAAAGATTTTTTTATTCTGATGTAAGAATCTAATCTTCAGCATTATGCATAATTCAGTGTGTCTCAGTGCTGCCGTCTTGATGGTACACAGATTTACAGTGTATCAGTGGTTGTTTGTCTCCATCCCTCGTTTATAAGAGGTTTCCCCAAAAAAGTTAATTGTCCATTCTAAAAAGCATAGACATTTTTAATCTGACTTACTGTATGTTGAGAAAAACCTCACTTCAGAAGTTAGCAGCCAGTTGGCTCAGTCCTGCTGGTCCAGAAACATTCAGCAGCAAAATCAGTAAAATCACCGTGTGTGCACTGCTGTGAATAGAGCCGGGTCCTGCAGCCAAGTGCCCTTTGAGTTCTGGAGAAGAATCGTAGTTTTGATTTCACTCTGTGGCCAGAGATTAGTGTAATTTTAAGGCCTCAGTGGAAATAACAAGAACATAATAACAGGTCTCTGAACAGTATTTCTTTGAAACTCTGGGGGCTAGGGCAAGGGGAAGCCCGGTCTATAAAAACATCGTTGAGTGCTACTTGCTGTACGTTTGAAGTACTGAGGTATTCAATAGCTAGTGAAAAATACAGCATCCATGAAGAACCAAATCAAACTATTGACAGTAAGCAAAGATTTTTCCAAGGGCTTTTGCAGCTACTCGGTGTAGAAATGGTATCTGAAGGACTCTGATCGGTGAAATGGGCTGTCGATTCACATCTTACCATTTCATTCTTGAGGTGGGTGGACTGGAAATTGCGGTAAGATGCTGGAAATCACTACAAAATCCTGTGTTGTTTAAAGGTCCTACACAAGAGTGTCAGAGCTGTATTTCTTGTTCTAGTAAATAAATTTTCAATCTGTCAAAATAACCAAGGAAGAGGTTCCCACCCCCCCGACATTGTATCTGTAACTAGTGGCCGTAGCGCATACCCGAGTGAATTCCTTGGGAAATCCTTGCCTTCCTCAGAAGATGATGCCTTTCATGTCACTTGGGTGAGGGTTAAGCACCATTAACCAGAAGGTTGAAAGCTGGTGCAGTTGCTTTAGGGAGCCGGAGGGATGTTTAGACTTTTGGCTCACTTGATTTATTGCTTAGTTATTAGACTGCATCCTAACAATGGCGTGTGAGAGGCAGGGAAAGCTATACGTTTCTGCCTGATTTCTTTTAACAGCCTCACGAATAACAGCCTGTGTAGGCAGCTGCTTTTTCCTTTTCATGTCCAGGGAAGAAATGTTTGAAAGCTTTTATACTGTCTGAGTGAATTAGGGAGAGAAAGGAGGTGCCCTCGTCTCCAGCTCAGCCTTTATTTGCGGTCATTTATGTTTTCACAATGAGCAGTGAAATGTGAGGCATGTTGCAATACTGGTTGCTATTTTCTTATCTCATTATTTATATGGTAGTTTAGAGAGAGGCTAACAGGCATGTAACTGATGAAATATTAAGGGCTGAGTGTTCTGGATATGTATCATGTGAGTGGTGGGTGAAAATCAATCAGTTTCCCTCACTTCCACTCTTCACAGCTAATCTTTATGTTAATCCTGGTGGAGAGCGTGATGCCTTTGGTTGAGAAGGAAAGGTATTTGACACTATGGAGCTACTCTTGTGTGTTCTGTGGGATAAGTTAATTCTCCTTTTGCGTGTTTGCATGGAGTGAGAAATGTGACGTACTCGGGCTGCTTGGAGCTGACGCTGCAGATGTTGTTACAAGACACAAGGAGCATATGAACTGAAACTTCTGAGAAAACCTGCATTAAAACCTGAACCTGAACCGACTCCAGCTGGGTTTCCTGAGCAGCTCCAGAAACTGCTGATAGGTTCATAGGAGCATCAATTAATGATAGTTAATCCTGTTATGATTCATAGGTGAGACACACATGCCTTGAGCAATGTTTCCTTTACAGTTGCTTACACCTTCCCCTCTGTTTTCACCATCATTTGCTTCCGCTGTGTCTCCTCTCTCCTGCTCTGATCCTGTCTTTCATCATGTCTTTACCTGTTACTCTGCCCTCTTCTTCCCTCCTCCTCCTTCTCCTCCCCAGTCTCTTCTAGCTTCCCATGCCACCCTCCTGCCCGGGAGCCCCCCCTTTCTCCTGGCTGCCGCTGTCTGGTCTGGCTTGCTCGCTCTCCTCCCTGGTGTAAGGAACACTGACCTGGGGCTCACAGGGACAGGGAGGTAGGTAGACCTTCTTTTCAATATCAGCCCAGTGCTGGGCCTGTTCACTTGTAGTCCAGAGAGCATTAGCAGAAGTGGTCTGGCAAAGGTCTGTCTTGGATATTTCTATGATGCTTTTATCACATCAGGCTCATAAATGTCTGTGTCCCCAGAAGAATGCTGTGAGATGGGATGTGCTGTTAATCCTGGTTTATAGATGGGGGACTGAGATCAGAATGAATAGGGAATTAAGCCAGGCTTTCCCGGATTATAAATTAGTACAATAATGCCATCTTTATGAATATGTGCTTTGTTTCAGTTTGCCTGGACATGTTTTTTAGGCATGATGGCAAAAGAATGTGAAAAGTGGAGGGAACCAGCATAGTTACAAGGCTGTTCAGGTTTGGAGAGAGTGACTATAGCAGGAGGGAGGAAGGAGTTTGGGAATTACGTTGTTATTAGAAGTGTACACAGTCTTGTCCTCTTCATGTTGAAATCTGTCAGTGTTGATAGTGAGTCTTTTTTTTCATAGAATCATAGAATCATTTAGGTTAGAAAAGACCCTTAATTTCATTGAGTCCAACCGTTAACCCAGCACTGCCAAGCCCACCACTAAACCATGTCCCTAAGCACAACATCTAAATGGCTTTTAAATACCTCCAGGGATGGTGACTCAGCCACTTCCCTGGGCAGCCTGTTCCAATGATTGACAACCCTTCTGGTGAAGAAATTTTTCCTAATATCCAATCTAAACCTCCCCTGGCACAACTTGAGGCCATTTCCTCTTGCCCTATCACTTGTTACTTGGGAGAAGAGACCAACACCCACCTCACTACAACCTCCTTTCAGGGAGTTGAAGAGAGGAATAAGGTCTCCCCTCAGCCTCCTCTTCTCCAGGCTAAACAACCCCAGTTCCCTCAGCTGCTCCTCATAACACTTGTGCTCCAGACCCTTCCCCAGCTTTGTTGCCCTTCTCTGGACACGCTCCAGCCCCTCAATGTCTTTCTTGTAGTGAGGGGCCCAAAACTGAACACAGCACTCGAGGTGCGGCCTCACCAGTGCTGGGTACAGGGGGACAATCACTTCCCTAGTCCTGCTGGCCACACTGTTTCTAATACAAGCCAGGATGCTGTTGGCTTCTTGGCCACCTGGGCACACTGCTGGCTCATGTTTTCATTAATCATCGATTTAAAGCTAAGTTATTTTCAAAATATCATACAGAGATGGGTTCCTACACACATACATCGTAGTATCCCAGAAGTTAGGAGAGTGGCATTCCAGTTTCAGGGCTCCTGAGCTACAGTGACAGAGCTAGGGACCCAAGTGTCTGTCTTCTCAGTCATCAATGGAGTCCTAATTACGAGGCATGCATGGGCCTCTTTAGGGCTTTGAATAAAAAAAAGACCTTAGACCATAGACCTGAGAAACCTTGCCAACAAAATGTTATCAAAAGTAGGGTATGTAGATGATGGGTATTGTGTTTGATAAATCAGCATTTTCTTCTTATGAATTCGTGTTGGAAAAAGTCCCAGCCAGCTTGGCTTTTCACACTGTATGATAAGAAATGTTCTCATCTTTTGTGTGCAAGTTCTGAACTTCGTTACTAATGCTTGCTGCAGTGTCTGAGCAGATAAGTTGATTTCAATTATCTTTCATTTGATTGCATTCTATTTGTTTTCAGCTCAGTGTCATTAAAAAAAAAAAAAAAAAGACCAACATTTATTTAAGGTACCAGTACTGGATTTAGCTGTAGCAAAAGTAAGTGAAGCTAATCACTGCTGGGGACAATAGAGCTTTAAATTCTGACCTCACAGGAGAATAAATCAGGAACTGAACAAAAATTTTGAGATGCTCTCAGGGGAAACAAAGGTTGCAGTATTGAGCTCCAAATAGTGCCAGGAGTGGGCTGACTATGCAAGAGAGAGAGTAGTCCTGGTTCCCCTTCTCTCATTTGATTCATTCTCCTTCCTCCCGACTATACTAAGCAAAAAAGATGGACCAAACAGAAGAACTCCTAGTAGAGTTTCCCATTTAGAAAATCAGACCTACATGGGCTTTCTGATGCACTATCTGTGAGGCATTTAATCTCTGCAGACTAGGTAAGGTACCCAGGTGCCTGGCATATTCTCTGAAACTTGTCCTTATTATGTGTCTGTGTGGTGAGAATCAGGAGGCTGGAAACAAGTCCTAGGTGTATCTCCCCACTCATTCCTCCAGGCCCAAGAGAATTTGAGCCCAGAATCCCCCTGTTTATCTGGTAAAATTGTAGGCCAGCACAAATAAAGAATCGGAATTGTAAAGTTGCCTCCACAATCAGCTACTATTTTTAAGTATTTATCGCAAGTACTGGTGAATACAAGTGATTTCTAACATAAGTGTCCTTTTGCAATTTTTTTTTCTAAAACCAATTTCCTGCCGTAAGCCAAAAGTAATGTACCCAGTTATGAATGATGTTGCTTTTATTGTATTCCTTAAGACTTTACAGCTAGCCTCTCTTCCCACTCTGGAACAGTTTTTAAAATAAAATGTTTTCAGTGATATTAAAATATAAATAATAATTGGCTTTAATGTAAAAGCCACATTTCATTTGGAAGTATTTACGCAAAGGGTGCAGTATGTTTTACTATTAAAATAATTTCCTTACTGAGACCAACCTCGTTGCTATTGAACTGAAGACGAACAACGGGCATGGTGTCAGGTGGAGCAAGTTCAGGAGGAGAGTGTTGAAAAGAGAAAGTAAGAAAGAGAAATCTACAGCTTTTCCTGAAGATCAGTAGCTTTGATTTTTAACTAATTAGGTGAATATGGTATTTTCAAGGTAAATGTGGACCCTGCTCACACACAGATCCTTTGAAAACTAATTTTAAATTATTGCATCTCTGAAAAGTTTGTCATAGTTTGTCATAGTAAGAACCCATCGCAGGCAAAGTTGGGCTGATGCTACCTGAGGACAGTCTGGACAGATGTAGGTCGACATTACTAACACTGTGGGGTAAGAGCCGCTTGGTGCCCTCTATATTTGTCCCCTCTCCTACAGTATAGTGAGATAAATATATTGCTGTATGTGATCTGCATTTTGGGCACAGCTTCCCCCACCCCAGAAAGCTTTTATTCTACAGTGCACAAGTCTGTATCTGTTTCCCTATGCATCTTTTCACTGCAATTGAATGACGTGTCTCACTCCTGCTAGCTGTGGTTGCTTTGTGATCTGCATGCATTTCGGCCAGGCTACCACTTCTGCAGTGACTGCTACCCTGCCCGCACTGGCGGGACAGCCAGGAGACCCAGAATGCCCAGGAGTCCCAGCTCTCAGTCTTACAGGACAAGGAAACACTTTATTTACATTATTGCTCCCAAGTGCTGACTGACTGTCTTGGTACTAGTTAAATTAAAACTGTTTTAATCAGCTGCAGCTGTATTCAACTTGATTGCTTTGAATACAAATTCCTGGCGATCTTTCCCCAACATTTCTCTTTAGATATATTAATAGTATCTCTACAGATAGATAAGGATAATGTCAAGATTATGTATTTGGAGGTCCACCGTGTAATTCATCAGTCATTTATATGTGTTTGAATCCTAAGAGGGCAGAGTCACCTCTGTCTCCTGGGCTACAGTGCACTTCATTCATCAGGTCACAGAGAGTTTTCTACTGCAGTGCTAAATGTGGAGACTCATCTCTGAGAATGGGTAGCTGTTAGTCACCTGAAAGGCTCCATCCTTTCCAGTCCTTTCTGCTTGCAGGTCAAAATACAACAGGATTCTTGTGTATCATGAACATCCTCTCCCCCCCATACAAACATCCAGTGATGCAGGTTTTCTTTTGTCCAAAATTGCTGGAGAGGTGCTTTAGGGAGAAGAATGAGGTGCAGTTCTACAGTGGGATGAGGACAGACGCTGCTTTTAAGATGTTCAAAGCTGGATAAAGAGAAATGGATCCCACAAAGCTCAGGATAAGTATGGGCTTTAGAGGGTATTTTAGGGGCACTTTAGAGCTTCCATTGCAGGTGGGTAGTAGCAGAGAGAAATCGTTTCTGTCATGTCTTGATGTTTTGTTGGTTTACATCCAGAAGAAAGGCGAGATTGTTCTTGAATGAACAGGGGGAGGAATTTCAGCATGCATCAATACCCTGTGGGCAGAAATGCCACTATGCCTCGTACATCTGTGTGCCAGGGAAGCAGGAGTCAAGGTGCTGGTTTTCATGGCACTGCCCTGAGGACTGGAAGCTCCCCTGTCTTCAGAAAGGGCTGGATCTGGAATAGGTCAGCATGTCCACAAGCTCCCATGCACTGTCAGGGACTTGCAGTGTCTCTCAGGTGTGAGGAAGTGAGTACCAGGGTGCTGGCCTCTCTTCTCACATGCAAGGTGCACATGAAATAAAAGGTGATTTTTCAGAGCAGAGGCAAAAGGGAGAATTTTCATGGGGCTTGGTAGTGCCTGCAATATTGTGGAGTTCTTGTCTTTCCCACAGGTTCAGGTTCACACCAGCACACATCTTCTGGTAGAACTGGAGTAGGAAATGCGAGGATGCAGATGAAGTGAGACATGATTAGATATAGCTCATTTACCAGACGACTGACAGTCAGTGCAAGAAGATGGTAGCATACGGTGATAGGTTTTAGGACAGCTATTGGTGAAACGTGTCATAGCACCAGGAGACCTGGCTTCCCAGATGTCTCAGCTCATCTTTCATAAGCAGTCAAATCAAAAACCTATTTTATCATTTTTGTCCTGTTTCACCCTTGTACTATGGCTGGCAGTCCTGCATATGGTTCTCAGCTCAGAATGTGAAGGCTGAGTTTTAGCTTGGTTGGGGGGTCTTGGGGGAAGGGGTGAGGGGAATTGGTCAGTTAAGTTTTAAACCTTATCCATAACTTAAGCCAGAAATTAGTTTTCAATTCTTTCTGTTTTCAGGGAGAAGTGTGTACCTAAGTATTGCCGTATGTGGCATTTTATAAGTTGTCAAACATTGTTTCTAGAACTATTTTGATAACACTCGGTTCCGTTGGGTTCACAGTTACAGATACCTCCTTGCTATGGTGATTGTCTGGTACAAATACCAAATATTGCTATTGAAAGAAGAACAGCTGTAGTTAAATTTAGGTAAAAACAAAATAAAGAAAACATTGCCAAAACAAAGATGGTAAACTGATTTTAAGAGAATGCTTTTCAACTTTCTAGCTGATTTTAAAAGTAGAGGTTAAATTAACAACAGTGAAATTGCTAAAAATTATTTGAGTATCATCTCCTTTAGAATTTATTGAAGAAATGTCCTTGTTCAGTGAAAATTAGTTAAAACTGCTGTTTCACTTAGCACAAATCCAGTTTGGGTTGATGCTGTATATTTAAATGATCAGAGACACAATCCAAAGGATTGTCACCTAGGAGTCACTTCTATCTGAAGCACCAGGCTGTCTCAGTATGGTTCTTGTAAGAATTGTGCAGGTCTCCTCAGGAAGGCAGGGACTGTTTTGCATCTTTTTTTAATCAACATCACTCCTTTGCTTTCCAGCATTGGCCTCTCCAGAGGAAAAAGGCTGCTTATCTACTCAAATGGAGTGGGAACTTCTTTTTTTGTGGAAAAGCACAGGGAGAAGATTGGATTTATTTTCATTTGTGATATAAGTAGGAAACGAATCCAGCCTGCCAGAGCTGGAAACCGAAAGTATTAACTCTTTGCAGACTTTCCTGCCAGAACCTCTTATGCCAAAACTCCTCATGGGATGGTTTTAAGGGAAATCAGTTGGATAAATGTCAGAAGGCAAACCAGACGGCTGGCTTCAGCCTTGGCTCCATCCTACAAACCCAGATGAATTCCCCAGCGACCCAGTTCAGGGGTGATACCTCTCCTGGGGACTTCAGTTCCTATTCTCTCTCATGCTCTTCCCCCTCTGTTTTCCACTTGCCGTTAGCTGGGGTTGGCAGTCTCTCCGTGCACTGATAAGGGGGCAGCTGACCCTTTCCAGGGACCTTCTTCTCCCTGCCCTGCAGAGCCATGTGCAGGGAACGAGGGTGGGTGCAGGAGAGGGTCTTCCAGGTGTGCCCACCGCATACAGGTTGAAGAGACACGTGTTGAAACTGCTTGCCCGTTTTAGATTTGGAATTGGGTTGCTGCAGTAATTCTGAAGTCTGTTTCAAGCTTCATATCTGAAGACTGCAACAAACTGGTTCCCTGAGGAAGCTGGGAGCCCGTTCAACCATCTGAGCTAATTTTAGCCAGGATGCACTTCCATTTCCCACACAACATTTCTACGTGAGAGAAGTCATGGATAATATGAATGAGGTCCCAACTTGCAAACTTGGAGCATTTGGACATTGGTATGTGTAGTAATTAATCCTACAGCCAGATGGAGGGATTCAGATGTCCTGTTGCAGTGCCCTCAGCCGGACACTGGAGAGTGCTTCATACACTGCACAATGACAAAGTCCACTGAGACGTGATCATTAGTTTGCAGTAGTTAACAATCAGATTGCTTGTATCATTCCGTCTTCCATTATGTCTTCTTCCATCTTTCCTTTTGTTCCCTATGTAACTATGTACTTTACCATACTCCCAACAGGAAAGTCAGGCTCACTTTGGTTAAAGTCACGTAAAAACCAGCACTGTGGTTTACACACTATTTGTAATCCCATTTTCCTTAAAGGTTTCTCTAGGAAGGCTTTTACATTCATCACAGTGCTATTCCTCATACTTAGCTTTCATGCTAATAGCAGACAGACGTGGTTATACTTACACATTATTGTAATTGTTGCTGATGGTGCCCTATTTAGTTAATGTCACTTCTTTCTGAGTAGTATTAGATTTGCTGAATTTGTCCGGTTTTACTTTTGTTAAATTAAAAACAAAGGACACATTAACATGCTTTCAAAGAGATTTAGGGAGAGGGAAACCACCACATCCCAGTGCATGAATTAAAAAAAAATGCAAATGGGCCATAAATGAAAATCAAGAGTTGTTTTTGTTTAAAACTCGCATTTCTGTCAATGCAAGATTTATTGTTTTCCCATCCTCCCAAGGCTTATGAATGTACTTAATTGGATTCCAAAGCAGTGTGGATTTCTTCCACACTGCGGAGCAGGGGCGCAGGAGCTGGCTAAGTTTCAGCACATCCTGTGAGCCTCAGAATCACAGAATCACAGAATGGTAGGGGTTGGAAGGGACCTCTGGAGATCATCTAGTCCAACCCCCCTGCTAGAGCAGGATCACCTAGAGCAGGTTGCACAGGATCGCATCCAGGTGGGTTTTGAATATCTCCAGAGCAGGAGACTCCACAACCTCTCTGGGCAGCCTGTGCCAGTGCTCACTTGTGTTCACATCACCAGCTTTGGCTTCCCGTGCGCGGGGGCACGGCGACCTCCAGCAGTGTGTCTGTTCAGTGATACGGGCTTTGTTAGATGTGTTTGTCTAAAGTCCACGCCTCAGCGTGGGTCTGGATCCACTCCATAATGCTGGGAGCAACGAGATCCTGTGAGCCCCGTAGTCAGCGGGGCTCTTCTCCCCATGTTAGGGCGAAAACATACAGGGAAACGGTTGGCTCTGCAAAAGCGGTGAGGAGATGGAAATATCTCAGGCATGTTACTGACTCCTATTGACTGATTTTCCAAACTTATTAAAGTAAGTTGCTAAAAAGGACAGAAGACGGCTATTAGCAAAGCACTGTAAATAAAAGCATTTGGGGTAAGATAATAAAGCAATATGTTAAATTGCAACAAAATCTTTTTCTCCCTTCAAAAATGTAGATGGGCCATGAAGTATAATCAAATATTAAAGTAAGAGTTAAAAATAGTTTCACTTAGTGCACTCCCCTTAATCTCTCAGCCATATTTTTATTTCAAGATTACTTTTATTCTATTACTACTTTCTCTCTCCTCTGCTATTATACTGCAAAGCTGCACAAACAGAAGTACAAAGCGTCGTTCAAATCATAAAGCAAACAACAGATATAGAAAAGTATTTATTTATAGAATCATTTTGTTTGAAGTAATTTTAAGTATTGCGTAATAATAGCATAATTGAAAGTCAGAGAAGTGATTTTTTTAAAAAAAAGATTGATTGTATCTTTTAAGGACTGTTTATATAAATAGTGGGGTTCTTTATAGTGAGGAGCCCAGTCAGACAAAGCCTGGTGGAGATTACTGTTGCTTGAGGGCAAAATAACTTTCATAGCACTGAGGGAGGCATGCTGTTGCAACCCCATAGCAGAATACACATGCTGCCTGACAGCAGGGTGACACAGCAGCAAGCTTGAGAGGACACGTAGAAAAGTGGATAGGTAGGAATTTGTTCTCGTTGCCATGGTGTTTGGACACTGTTTACTTCCACCTATCAGCCGAGTCTGGTTCTTTCCCTCTCTTCTGGAAACGCGCAGCCCTAACCTGTAGCCATGTTCAGGCCCAGACAGGCAGTCAGGTCCCAGTAGCATATGGACAAAAATTTCATTATGGGTTGTTTTGGGTTTTTTTAACTAAGATTGCTGTCATTTGTGGCTGAGGAGGAAAACTCCAGACAGTGAAGCGTGCATTAGCTGTTCAGTGGTGCTCCAGGCAGCCTAAACCCCGCCTAAGTGCAGCATCGGCCGGGCGCTGGGGCTGGCAGCCCCAGGTTAGCAGCAGGAGCCCCACAGAGGTGGGTGCTGCTCCCTGCTTGGTCCTGACAGGCGCCAGGGAGCGTGGTGCCACTCCTGCTTCCTCTGTCCCCAGGGTTGGGGAGAGGCTGTGGAGCTGCTCCACACCGTCAGGAGATTGTCACCTTCTGCAGGTTGGTGGGAAGAGGGGTTGGGGGAGATCGGGGGGGGTCCTGGGGTCTGACCTAGCTGGTGGCCTCTTTGCTCCAGTCCCACTCTACCTGCCAGCCTGCAGAATTGCTCTCAGCTAGAGATGCTTAGCTGTTCTAAAATTTCTGGCAGTTTAATGATTATCTCAGATAAGGGCTGAGATGAGCTCTCCACATCAGTTTCCCTTGTAGTTTGTGCCAAGCTGTGAATATAAAATGCCAGGTTCTGGTTATAAAAGCGCTCTGTCTGATACACACAGCACACTTCCCTTGATATCTTTAAACCAACTGCAACAAAATGGACCAGACATGCATATCAATTTTAGCTTTTCAACTGCTAATGTCATGGTACTATTTTCAGTGACTTTGGTTTTATCATAGTGCCATTACTGTCAGCGAACTACTGTAGTTGAAAGGTTGTTGGCATATCCTTTGTAATTTTGAAAATAAAATATCCTTGTCTCCCTCTGGCTGAGTGGTTAAATCACACTACAGTGGCCCTACTTGATAATTTTCTCATGAAAGACTCAAATCCTAGGGTTAATTAAAGCATGGAATAAGTATCTAGGGAGGCATACATAAATGCTAACAGGATTCCTACCACATATCTACAGAGGCAAACATCACCATGTATAGCTTATGGTAAGCTGAGGACAGAAAATCCTTAGATCTCTTACAAGGCAGAATTTTTATATTTTGTGACAGATGTAGCAAAAAAAAAAAAAAAACCAAGCGATAACAAAACCAGACAAAATGTGATAACGACTATATGTAAATATATCCCTAATAATCACAGGGTTTAAACATTCTGGGAGATTGTATATAGCTTTGTATTTACAGGAATCTTGATACCCATTCCTATCAGAGGAACCTGGATCTAGGGCCAGAAAGCAAGGAAGACTGCTGTGTCCAGCTGAAACTGCCAGGGAAACTGTGGTAACCAGAATTACCTCCCACTGCTGCAGGCCTAAATATTGTGGAGAAGAACTGCATGATCCATAATGATAGGTGATCAGAAATACTATTCAGCTTCTTGCCTAAAAGCCCCGGTTTGGAGAACATCCACTGGCACGCACCATCTGGCCCGGCACCACCACAGGCACCGACTTAGAGGGAAGAGTGCCACCTCCTGACTTCCACCCTCCTCCTCCTCCAGCCTTCATTTTCCCCCTGAAGTATGTTTTTCTGTACTGGCTTGACCCTCTTTATGCTGGTTAGCTGAGGCAAAGGGAAATAAATGGGTGAAGTAACCTAGAGCTTTTGGCAGAAGCCCTCATCCATCGCTCATCTGTCAGCAGCTGTTTGGACCACTCCGGTATAAGGGGATTCTACAGAGGGTCTCTCCAGCCCCCGAATCGCCTGGATTTAGGTCTGCACTCCTGTAACTGATTTTGTTCATTTTTAAAGAGGTTAGGGTTTGTCTCCTCAAGCAGAGCCTTAGGAGATGTACTGATACCATCTGCTTTAAGCATCCAACTTGGATGCAATTCAGAGGACGGCGTTAGGAACAGCAAGCAATTCCCTGTAACTTCATTGTAGAGAGGCAGGTGTCTATACGTGGGCAGTTCAGGTCATTCATATTAGATGCTTAAAATAGAAGATGTGCAAATTCAGATCGTCTGCTCTCTTCACCTAGTCCATTGCTTACATCTATTTATATCTTAAATGTGATTTATCATTGAGCCATGGAAAGAAACCTTGCACTCTTTTAAAATTGCCTGCCCGATGTAAAAAATAAAGCATCTACATGAGATGATGAGTGCATGTCCATTACAGCACGTGTGCCCCCAGCACGTGCTTCACGCCTAAGTTGCCTGGGAGGTGGTGCAGCAGGATTGCTGGGTAGCCAGTGACAAGGGGAGCGAGAGAGCAGGACGCCGCCGAGCAGGACCGGCAGCAGCCACGTTGCTTTCGGAGGAGTCGTGAGAGGATGGTGGTTGGGCTGGTTTAGCCCAGATGGTTTTTGAGGCGGTTTGAGCTATTGCCTTTGTAGAAACATGTTAAAATATAAATGAAGAAATATGTTTTGAATAAAACCCTCTCTGCAGGAGTGTAGAAGTGACTGTAGTGGTAGGGAACCTAATTCCTAATTTATTTGGTGATTTTTTTAAAATGTGTTCTTTTGAGAATCAGTAGAAAAAGGCTGTTACATCAAACTGCTCCCTGGCCCCTTGTGCTTGCATGTTTGTTCCCATGCTTTGGAAGTGCTCGAGCTGTCATTCTGCTGCGTAGTCGTGGTCCAGTCTTCAAACATTTGTTCTCCCCAGTGTTGTAGTGCTGCTTCACGCGGCGATGGCTGGCCTTGTGTTCAGTGCCATAGTAACTGTTCCCTGGAAGGGTAGCAGGAAGAGGCGAGGAACATGTCAAGCGTGAGAGAGAGAGAGAGAGAGAGAGAAAAAACGCGAAGCCAGACCTGACAAAGTCTTGACATGGATGGCAAGTACTTGACAACGCTTTGTGGCAGGCAGTGAGTTGTTCTTAACGAAAGGAGAAGCATATAAGCAATTCAAAATAGCAAAAAATTATGAGCAGCTCACCCGTATTTAACAAGGAATTGCACAAACCAGTCCTGTGTGGAAAAAGATACCTGTGGCAGCACAGGGAATACAGGTCAAACCTCCCAGATCCTAGGTCATTCACAGCCGGTGCATTCACCTTGGGATGAGGTAGGAATGATGGGAAAGAGGCTGGAAATTATGTATATCCTTCTTGCTTGTTTGCTTGCTTTCTTCCTCGCTCTTTTTCCTCTTCTCGCATGCAGCCACAGAGGTGCATGCAGGCAGAGTTGCTGTACTGGCTCTCTGTCAAGGTACGGTTCCTCGTTTGGCTGGGTGTGAGGGCGTACCTGGGTGGCACGCCTGTCCTCCCAGCCACCCCGCAGGCTCATCACTGGTAGGTGAAATGCAAGGTTGAGCCCAGTCTCCAGATGGCAGAGCGTTTGTTCATTCTGATCTGTTTTGGTGAAAGAACTTTATTTTGCATTCAGAGTTTAATTGCAACCAGGAGCATGCAGCGATCAAGACATCCCACTCTTCAAATAATTGAAATAATTTTTCAGGGCACTGTGGGTTCTCACACCGTGGGTTCTCACATTATCGGGCTTGCCTGGGCTTTTGGCTGCCAGCGGCATGCACTGCTGGCTACAGCATACTGGGATCTTTAGGGAAGGGGACTAGGTGGAAGAAGGAGCTGTAAAAACTTCATTTGTCACAACCCTTTTCCAGCAATTAGGAGATTAAGGCCACAGTTTTGTAACACAAACTCTCTGACCACCTGCCTCAGTCCAAGGTCTCCCCCCATGCCAACCCCATGGCTGCTTGCTCCTGTCTCTGCACACTGCCTCCCCAGCACTGCTGGAACAAAATATTTGCAGTGCCATGAAGTGGCTCAGCTGTGGAGATGTTCCACCACTCCAGCCCAAAGCATTATTAATTTGAGAAGGGCACCTGAGTCAGCTTGAGTCCAGACTGGCTTGTTAGTGCCGGTGCAGCCGCAGCCGAGCCAGGCGGAGGCCGGGCTCTGCAGAGCTCTCTGGCTGCCTCTGCCCTCCCAGGCTCTGGCTTGCGGGGGAGCTCATGGGTTCTCCAAAGTCATGCTGGACCCATGTTGTTGTGGCTTTCAGGACCCGGATCTCTGGGGAGTACCTGGCGGTGACGTCCAAGTGTCGTACGTGGACTTGCCTGGGTCCGACACAGCATGCCTAAACTAAAGAGGGTAAACTAAAAAAGGGTAGATTTAGATTAGGTATTACGAATAAATTCTTAACTGTGAGGGTGGTGGTGAGGCACTGGAACAGGTTGCCCAGAGAGGTTGTGGATGCCCCATCCCTGGAAGTGTTCAAGGCCAGGTTGGATGGGGCTTTGGGCAACCTGGTCTAGCGGAGGGTGTCCCTGCCCATGGCAGGGGGGTTGGAACTAGGTGATCTTTAAGGTCCCTTCCAACCCAAACCATTCTATGATTGTATGCCAGGAGCCAGAGGTGGCACAGCACCTTGCCGACCCCCTAGGAGCCAGCCGGGTGTCCCTGCACCGTGCCCACCAGCCCTGCCGAGACACAGAGGCTGGCTCAGCCAGGATGCAGCTTGGGTCAATAGTGCTTAATAGTTCTGGCTCCTTGTGAAAGCAATTAAATGAGGAAAGAAGAGTGAGCTCTGTCCTCTATGTAAAACAAAGCCTAAAACTGATCATCTGTGGCTCAGAAATCAGACAGCGAACAGACCCAACCACAGGTGTTAGCTTTTAATATCTTGCAATCTCCTGAGGTCTGCAGCACAACCTTTGGCCATTCGGGCAGCGCTAGGGAGGCCTTTTCTACTCATCGACCCGAGCAGCTGCCCGACGCACAGGGCAGAGGTGCTGCGAAGGCAGTGCAGAGGAAGTCACACGGTCTGTCAGGCAAGTGGGGATGGCGAGAAGAGATGTGATTCCTTCTGTTCCTGCTCGGCTTTGTAAGTGCTGGAGCAGTGCTGGAGCAATGCCACTAGTCCATCTCCTGTGCTCACACCACGTTTTAAAGGGAGAGTCAAGTCTTGATGGCTGCCACAGACCAAGTTCCTCCAGAGGGAGTCAGTTCTCACAGGAGCCAGGCTTTACCTCTGTTTTGCATGGCTTGAGTATTGCATGAGAGGAGCAGTAATCCCATGGCAGCAGGAAGAGAGCCCTCTAGAAGGCTCAGTAGCATTTCTGATGAGAAAACATTTTGATGGAAAAGCAGCCACTCATCTTACCAATCCAAATGTGCTGTGTAAGGCCGCCCCTGGCCAACAGGTGTTTAAGGAAAGGCACACTAACCTTCTTTGGAGTACATTTGACATTGGCTCGATCTTTGTGTTGCATTTTCCAGGTATTGTATTAACTGCCTCTGTTCCAGAACAGTAAGCACGCAACGATGCTTCAAGTCGTGCCCAACCCTTTCTGTACAAAAGCAAGTGCCACCTGGAAGCTGGTTCCCACCTTCCTTAGGAGCACATTCCAGGTGCCTGCCTACCTGTGTTAACGACAGTGAAGAATTAGGGCTGTCCCCCATTACTGACAAGCACAATTTCTAAAACTGGCTTGCTTTTCCTGCAGGTCCCCTGAAGTTCACTACAAACCCCTGTGAGTAAAGGAGAACTGGGTTTGGGGTGGGGTGGAGAGGACAGCAAAAAACATAAAGACTGTGAAGGCATGAAATCGTGAGTGACACAGGAGTCTGCTTACAGCCTTGGGACACCTGAGCAGACATGAATTATTGAAATTATGGCTCTGTTAATCTTTGTGTTGTCAGCCCTTCTATAAACAGTGAGCAGGTGCTGTACAGCCGCCAGTCCTGTTGAATGGGAAAGCCCTCTGGTCAGGGAGCGGGGAAGCTTCTGTTGGGGCTCCAGCCTTCAGCTTCAGCTGCATGACCCAGATCGTATTGCTCTTCAACAGCCTGTGTTTGGGTTTTTTTTTTAAACAGGTGACCTCCTTTAATAGCCCATTAGGCACTCTCAATAGGTTTTCTTTCTTTCTTGTTTACTCTATATGCAATTAGAGTGAAGTCACCAAAAGTATACATGACAGACAGTGACATTAATAGACGTGCATGGAAAGTTTGCTTGCCTTTCAGCTTTTGGGGCTTTTTGCAGTTGTTTCTGTGTAAAGTACTTATCACAGAGTTTGCAAATGACTGTGCAACAACTGAAACTCAAATCACATTATATGACTTTGGGATGTGCTTTGTGGCCTATCTGTTCACCTGATAGTCAGTATTTGGGGAAGAAAATTCACCGTGTGGTAACAATTAAGAGGATACACATTGAGTAATTGTAGGGATTGTTCTGAGGAGAATCCTCTTGCACCATGTGTTTTCCCTGTATCCAACATACCAGATAGAATTTTAAAGTGAATAAATAAATAAAAACCTACTTCAAGGCAAAGTAAGGTGATTCTTCCAGGAGACTGCATTGCTATTTTTCATCTGCAGAGGTCTCTCAGAACAGCTGCAGCTCTGAACATCTACAAAATTGGGAATCTGTGAACACCAAACCCAGCCTTTGCTGGCAGTAAGATACAGATTCCACAAACTGCTTTGGCAGGTCCTATCTGAAAATACGGTAAAAATATTATGAATTAACTTGGACAGAGTTTGACTCTACTCGTAAAGCAGTAAGAGAATGAATTAGTAGTTATCATGTTATTTTTATTTTTATTTTGGACTCTCTAACAAGGTGGGTCGAGATCCTTGACAGTAGTGGCTGTGCGTTCTGCATCTTCCATCACATTCAGACAAATGGAGAACCGAGTAGAAAAGTTGACCTTTTGATGATATAGTTGTAGGACTGTGTTCTTACTTAGGATGCTCCTGGAGTGATAGGATCTTTCACACCTTGAACAGACTTTTTATCTTGGAAATGAGAAGCAGTGATTCCAACTCAAAAATGCCTAGCATGTTTTGGGGAAGACTGGTTGCTGGGAAAACCCCATTAGGACCACTTCAGAAAAGCATGACACAGTTTGTATGGCACGTATCAGGTTGCTGCCAGTTCAGTCTCTGCTCTTGAAGAAACTTCTTACAGGTGAAAGGCCTGGCTCCATTGCACGTTCGGTCCTTTTCTGTCTGTTGAAGCTGCTGGAGGAAGACTATGGCCCTGCTTCACAGGAAGAATTTGTTCTCAAAGATGCAGTTCCAAGACTGGGACCTTAGAGGTGGTAATTCATGTAGTCTAGTACACTTCCCAAGGCAGTCTTGGAATGGTGTTACTAAGATGTCTCAGCAGTGCAAGAATTCATTTGAAGCTGTAAAGCATCAATGTTTAACTCAGAAGGCTCTGCTATGGTTAGCACTCATGTTTAATGCAGTAGGGCAGTGTTAATAATGATTGTTTAGCATTTTCCAGATAAACACTGTTCTGTTCCACAAGCAAACAATTTTTTTGCAATTGTAAGTGCATGGCTGTTTTGTTTCTGAAGATGTAAATCTGGTGTTTGTCACCTTACTGGCTCTGCAGCTATACCATTGTATTTCTGTCTGCCGAGCATGATTATGTGATTGCAATTCCTATGGAGATAGGAACCTAAATTTTGAAACTAGTGAATGGCAGGAGCAGAAAAATACTGATCAGCTGTTTGAGGGATCACTGGTGATTTCATACTATTAACTCATTCATTTTCTTAAAAATAAACCCCAAGTCCCTCAAAGCAAAACGTATAGTTTAATTATGTCTTTCTTTTTAGACTTTGCCACAACTTTGCTCTCACAGGTGGCATGGCTCTATCTGGATTAGATTTGCTGCACAAGAAAACAACCCTGACTTTTACTCGGTGGGTGGACAGGGGGAAAAAAAAAAACCCAACTTTTTGTCAGTCTTTTGTGTTGCAGCAGTTGGATTCATTGCTGCTATGGCAACACACCACATGATGAGGTGTATTAGATTGCTCTGCGCGGAGCACGAGGGGGAAAATGGGCACAACTCCTTGCTGAAGGTAAAGGTTACGCTGGAGTTTCTGCCGGAGAGCCGGGGAAGGTCAAACGCTCCAGTTCGCAGCACACGTTGTGCTCAGCAGAAAGGAATAGGGGCGCGTGGCAGTATTAAACTGCAGAACCAGGTAAGGTACAACTGCATCGATTAACCTGAGATCTTACACTCCTCCGTGTGGCAGCAGAACTTCCCAGAAAGTTTTCTCTTAGTTTTTCCAAGAGGGTTTTTTTTTTAAAGTTACTTTGTTCATGTGACAATGTGGATACATTGACAGTGGTTTAAACTGTTACAGAGACTCTCTTACTACAGAGGGACCAGTCTGAGGAGGTGATTGCCCTCAAATCAATGCAAAAGTGTATGTAGATTTTTGCTGTTGTTTCAGCTTTACTTCAAGGTGTTGAACAAGTTTTGGTTTTGTTAGTATCTGTACAGTGGTTCAGAGTATCTGTCTTGTCAGCCAGAATCAAGGGCTTTTCCTACTTAATGATTTTTATTAGCAGTACTTTTTAACAATCTGCTGTCTTTATAATTTATTAACATTTCTTCCTCCCTCCCAGCAGCTGCATCAGGGTGCCTGAGTCTTCTCACAAATTAATTTTCATGTAATTTCCTCCTTCAGATTTTATGCTGCCTCCTTAAGTCTGGCAGTTTTGTTAATGCAGTTAACCAAACTTCAGTGCACCTGTAAAGATGTGAAAGTGGAAACATTGCTACAGGATATTATGGTTTTTAACTGTTAGCCTTTCATCCACATACAGGTAAATAGAAACAATTAATGTCAGTACTGAATGTATATGTTTATTCAGGCCCATATCAAACTCAAAAAACTATTTACTCTCCCCTGTTCTGTATGCACCTTTTTTTTGCTTTTACGCATCACTAGGTTAAATGTGATGGGCTTTCAGGCAGCATCCATTAGGTGGAGGAAGACAACAGTACTTCAGAAAGGGAAAAACTGAAGGACCAAAATAGTAGTGGAGGGGGTCAAGAACATGCCTGAAATTCAAGTTAGATGGTTCAGTACTTTTCCTGCTTCCCATGAGGCATTTCCAACATTTTGAATACTTTCTATTGTCTGCAACTTAGAATGTATTTCTTCCTTACCACTGGGCTCCTGTTCTTTTCACCAAATAGTTGCTTTTCTCTCCTGACAGTATAGGGGGTGGTTAAGACCCTCAAGCTTTTGCTCCATAGATGATTCTGCTTACACAGGTAACAAGAATCAGAGGCAGAAATCCACGGGCTTTTCATGCCAGTTTAGGAACAGTGGTGAGGCCGTGGACTCATCCACTCCCTGGTTCCGTCCGAAAGCACAGGACACATGGTATGGATGTGTGTGCGAAGCCATTCCATGGGAAAGGCTCCAGTGTATTTCACGGTAGACAGATATAAGGAAAAAGTGCCCCGGCCCACTACTTCTACATAGGGCATAGCAAGGGTATGCAAGTGTGCAGTCTTTCTCCACTGCTCTAAGTAAAAGATTTCAAGCAACCTTTCTGTTTCTCCAGATATATTTATATCCCTGGTGATCCAGTGTTTAAAAGCCCTCGTTACCACTGTAGGCAAATTGGAAGCATTACTGTGGAAACGGAGGGCTGGTGTGAAGGTCAGCCTTCCCCTCACTCACCCCTTTTAGTGGCAAGCGCCAGCCTGAGTTACGGTATAACTAAACCAAGTCTGAGGGGTAAGCCACTTTGCCACAAGCAAAGAGCAAGCGTGCTTTATGTGATGCTGTAGGGACTTTGTGGTCAGAGCTCAGGTTTAAACGAGGCTTCTCCAGCTGTAATGAGGCAACTTTAACGGGGGTGAAGAAAGAAGCAGCTGTCCTGCCCGTCAGCTCTCAGGAGAGAATTTGTGAAATAAAGAAATATATAAACGAGCAGCCCTTTAATGATCCTAGAATGAGACAGGTTTGCAAGGAGCTGAGTTGGGATTCTTAAAAATGAGGATTTGGAAAGGGTGGAAATCTTGGAAGGGGAAGATTAGCTGTACAAGGTAAAACTCAAGCAAAGTAGGACTGTGATTTTGTTCTGATTCCACCAGTTCAAGCAAAGCAAGGAAAATCCAGACTGAATTATCTAAGCAATCAAAGAAGCTTAATTTATCTAGATTCAGGGACCTTGTTCAACTGGGTGAATAAGGAATCTAATTCAAACACCCAAGAGCTCCTTATCACTAATACAGCACATCTATTGTGGCCCAAAGCATAAGGCACCAGGGGTGCAAGTGATTCATAGCATAGTATCACTAACAGGCTATCTAACTGACTGTCATGGAGATGCACTAGGGGTGAATTTGTGCAGGGAATTAAAAAATTAAGGAACCTAGATAAAAGGAGACAAAGCGCCCTCTAATAAGTACTTCCTTCTCCATGAGTTTCATTTGTCTTTGGAATCACAGCTGTGATGATAGTTTATCGCAAGGAAGGGATAAAGGAAGTGAGAGTCTCAGTTAGGGGCTTCATTATTAAGCAACAACAGCAAAACAAGATAGAAAAGAGTATCAAGCTAGTCATCTTTGCTAGAGTAGCAAAAAGGTAAGAGATTATGGAATGTGGGTGTGGAAAATCCTATTCTCGGTGAAGCCTGGTGAACAGAAGGAACATGAGCACTGACAGCAAAAGGTAGTTTCCTTCACCAAAGGGTGTTTCTTGCCTGGATTTTCTAGGATCATATTAGACTCTATGAATGTTCTTAAAGATGACAATCCTGGTCATGATATGGTGAAGAATACTGTATTTTCAAGTACCACATTTTGTCCGTTTTTAGGATCTATGAGTACATATGAACCCTCCCCCTTTGGACTTTTGTTCCACTTACTTTCAATTCATCCCATTGAATCTTCTATAAAACCTTCAAAACAAGGAACAATGTCTTATATGTCTATAGACTGCATAATGTATTAACAGCCAGTGCTAACTGAAACCTCTGAAAGGTGCAGTAAAACAAATAATAATTCCTTGTAAGATATGGGTGCCTCTTGTACATGAACCAGCTGAGAAAGTCATGGAAGGCTGCTAAAATGTGCTACTGTACCATCAGAATAATTTCACTGCATGATTTTGCTATTCAGATTTTACTCAGCATTAAAACTATAACTCACTAAGAGTGTCAACAAATTTATGAGAGAGATCTCATCTGGCCACTCCTACAGATTAGAATCAGCCAATTTATTAATATAGTAATCTTTTTACTAGTTTTTGGCTTCATGGAAAACAGCGGAAAAGCCAAACTGACTCCACTGGAAAGAAAATAATCCATTGGACTGACATGACTGTGTGTCAGCCTCTGAGAAGAAAGAAATCTGGGATCTTGATTACTAGGAATCAAAACAGACATAAAATTTTAAGGCTACATAATATGGTGTGTATATGCCTTGTATGCAAATAATAACGTAGGCAAAATTCCAATACGGAACAACTTGCAGTGACTAATTGATGTAGGAATATGTGCGCCAGGAGGAGCGGGCCAGTCCCTCACTCAGCCGTCAGATGGCCGAGATACTTTTCTAGGGATAAATATGTACAAGGATGATTACAGTAGCAGATGCTAACTCTAGGAGCTTGGGCTCCACATCCAAATGTTCGTCTGGCTCAAATCAAAATGGGCAAAAGCATTTCCAAAGGGAGAGCTAACACCTCCAGGGCCACATCTCAGATCAAGAGTGGGTGTATTGACAGCAGTCCAGGGTGTCTTCTTCACATGCAGGAACTGTGCTCTCAGGGCCAGTTATTTCCAAAAGATCCAGCCAGTTAAAGCATTCAACATGGAGAATTAAAGAAATCTGTTCTCTTTGGAAGGAATTCCGCTATGAAATCATCCCAGGAGAATTTGATTCAGTTCTTCATAGAGCACAAGAGCTCATGGCATCAGGATGTTTATCTCGGATGTCTGTAGGGCTAGTTCCAATACCCATTTCAGCTTTAAGGGTGTGCTGAAACAGGTCAAACACACACAACAACTTGTGGAAAATGAGGCTCTGGCTCCCAGACTGCCCTGGCCACTGAGCAAGGCAGGGAGGCTTGTATATGAATGCCTCAGGGAGAGATGTAAAGCTGCCACCTGGCCACATTTGCCCGTGATCAAACTTCCTATAATTCTTCCATTGAGGAACTTGCCTTCAATATTGCCAAGTCCCAAGTGCTCTCAGATCACGAGTTTATGCTACAGAACAGTCATGAGATGTTAGAGCTACTCTACTTTCTGGCTCGTTGCTTGTTCTTTTCTGCAGCCGTGAACCGTGGAGAACTTGTAAGTTCACTGCAGAGCAAAAGAGTCTGTTCAGCCTCCTGTTTCCAGTAGTACAGTCTCTTAAGGAAAAAATACCAAATGCTGTGACACCCTGAGGAGAGATCCTCTTTTCCTGATGGAGCAGTAGAGGTACAGCCAAAAGAAAAGCTCTGTGAGGTGGACAAGGTGGGCACATAGTGCAGAGATCCTAAAACTAAGAGGCTCATTTGGGAATTTGT
Source organism: Balearica regulorum gibbericeps (assembly GCF_011004875.1). Taxonomy (NCBI): domain Eukaryota; kingdom Metazoa; phylum Chordata; class Aves; order Gruiformes; family Gruidae; genus Balearica; species Balearica regulorum. The sequence continues at coordinate 46,896,854 of NC_046185.1, read as the reverse complement.
GCAGGTGATTACTTTCAGTGAGGAATTAACTTCCTGTGAAGGAAGGAGAAAACAGCTTCTTTAACCAACAGCTCAGGGCATCTGGTGGTTCTTGGAGATGTTAGGTCTTGGAGCGGAAAGGGAGCAGAGCTTCTTCCTATGGATTTGTCCCCCAATAAACCTGTGCTGAGATAGTCTCTGCCTCTGAACATCAAAGACTAAAGCTCGTATCCAGATCCTGTGCTAAGGAAAGGCTCCTCTCTGTGATTCTACTACCTCCTCCGTCAGCTTCAGGCTATACTAATTAATTAATCTACGACAAGACTCCTTCTCCCTGCCGGTCCCATGTAACCTAACCCTCATATATGTACTTTTCTGTGTGCATATACACACAGATGCACACACAGACACGCGTAAAGAGAGTCACGCATCTCATTAGACACAAATTATTGAGTTTGGGTTTAGTTTTCATGTTTTCCACAAAGAAAAATGACTGAAGAAAAGATTAAATGCCACGAGCTCTTTCATTAAAGATAAGTGACCTAAGAAGCGCTATTACATTGGGTCAAGGAGAGTAAAACAGGCACAAACTGCAAGTGTCCCCTTCGTTTTACTGAGCAGGTAGCCTATTCATTGTGCCAAGCTGCGTGCTGATCTTCTGAGGCGCTGAAGTAACTCTGGGTGCCTCTGAAGCTGACCAGCCCACCCTTGCTGCGACCTGCAACCAAACCCTGGACTGAAAGCAACTGGATTTGCAGGGCTGAGAGGCACAGTGCCACCTACCTACTAATTGTAATTAAGAATGTTGTTTCTCATGCATTTGTGTCACGAGGTGAAGACTAAAAGCCTGTTAGCTGCCTTCAGTTACGGGTATTTTTGTGTGAAGTGCTGCTTAGAATGAAAAGTGGCAGATCAGGCTTTCAAGCACCCTTTGACAACGGCAGCAAAACTGAGGATGCACTGAGGAATGCTAATACTGGATTGTTAATTCTGCTGAAGTTAGCAGAGCAAAGCAGGAAAAAGAAGTTGTTTTTTTCCTTTTCATAACCCCTAGGCTTCATAAATGCATCACACTTCCTTATTGTCAATTTGCTCGGGAAATCACTGCTGACATCTCACCTAAGAATTTATTTTCATTCCAGTCAGGCTATCTTTCATTTATATTGAGGATTTCTTGGATTTTTACCAGCTTTAAATTATATTGAATGTAGGCAGATGAACATTTCAATTAAAAGGTTAATTGAAACTGAAATATTGCATTGGCACAGTTAATTTGTTTCAGTTAAAATGTTTATTAGCTTAATTGAATATTTACAGAATTAAGCCAAAGAAAGTTGTACATGTGTTTCCACACACACAAAAGTAAATGTCCTTGTATTCAAAAGGTAAATAGCCACTAATAACCCTTAAAACCAATAGTCTGTAAGAGTGTATTTCCAAAACAAGGAACGTTTCTGTAGCCAAAGGTCAATATTTTTATGGTTTCCTATCAGGCACCAGTTTATGTTTCTATAGGATTTATGAGCACACTGAAGTCTTCAAAGGTGTCAAGAGCAAGAGATTACGTTGTACAAATACTTGGGCCAGGAAACGCTGGTAAGATCTTCTGCCTGACAGAAGATGACCAAATATATGATTCTCGTGTCGTCTTTGTGTACTCTTTGAGACTGACCAGCAAAATCCTTGTGAGGAAGAGTTGTTAGAGAAATCTGTCTGCTTTTTCTTTCCCCTAATTGGAGAGGGGTCAGGCTCTGCTGGTGGCAGGAAAAAGAAACAGTGATTTGTTCTGGCTTTCCTGGAAGAAACCAGATTTCAGTTAGGTGGCTTTTCTAGGGTGTCTAATCTGACAGCACAATCAAATGAAAATTTTTTTTTTCCTTTCTAAGAACTGTATTCCCAATCTAGGGAGCAAATTCAACAGCAATAGTTACACCAAAATTAAACTAATCAGATTACATCTACATGAACACAAATGTTTTTTTTAGACAGAGCAAGTGCTTGCAGTATGTTCCAAAATAAGGAGTAACACATGTTATTTGGAATATGTTTAAACATGAAAAATGTGCTTTAATTGGATTATTTTAAAGAAAGAAGTTTATGTTTGAAAACATCTAAGCTTAATACAAATATTATTGTCTAATTTCTTATTCAAGGAAATGTTATGGCCCTAAATAGCAACACAAATGGATTTTATTTTTTTTCAATATCTAATACATGGACTATTTTAAATTCTACTTTATCCTCTGTATTAGTTTTCTGACAGGTTTTCCATCGTCAGGCTTTAGGGAATACACTTAAGCACTGAGGTCTTGAAAATACGGTAATTTTTAATCTTTAGCAAGTAACCAGTTAGACCTCATTGGCTTTATGGCATTCAAACCTCTCTTCAGATTTTACTAGGTATTTTGCCCTGCCTGAGTTATACAGATGGATATGCTGGGTCAGTATCGTACCAAAACCACCAGTTTGTGACAAGTGGGAAGGTTGCTTTTATCCCCCAACATGATTTTGTGAGTTTATGCATCTTAGCGGCACTGCAGGAGAGGAGGCAGTAAGTATTCTTGGGCAGTGAGGTGGATGCAAAGGTCAGGGTGCCTCCTGTTTTGCTGCAAGTGTGGCCATAGCTCTCTTCAAAGAGTGTTATCCCACTCTATAACTAACTGCGTCAGTTCAGAGCAACTTAAATGCGCTACCTCGTGTGGCTTGAGAAACAAAGTGTAGTCCTTTGGCCTCTGATCAAAAGAATCACTGTTTGATTTTGATAATCTTTGCCAGCCGTCCATTGTCTTCCTCGTGCCGTGCACACGCGGCTCCCACACCAACAGTCACCCAGCAGGTGCGAGGTGCCCAGATGCTTCTCTGGTGCACTGCTTCAGGCTGATGCGTTGTTCATGAGTAGGCTGACCACAAATACCTGCTGTTCGGGTTTTACTGCGTGAGCCTCGCGTCTTTGTTCCACGTTGAGACATAACTGTTGACCTCTGAAAACTCTGTATGCAAAGGTACCATTCGGTGTCCTCAGTGGGCTTTGAAAATACTTCCAACACCTTAGTGTGAAGGGCACTGATAGGTACCCCTTAGCTCCCAGGCTGTACCTTCATTGTACTTCCCTTCTCCTCTGGTATTTGCGCTGCCTTCCCTTCTCTGCATTACCTCTCTCTTCTCTCCCATCTGTCCTATTCCTCCTCCACCCTCAGTACGTAAATGCTCTTTTTTGCCTCTGTTGTGCTGTTCCTTGGAGCAGGCTCACATTTTCTAACGGCCAGATGCTCTTCATTCAAATCTGTCCTTTAACATTTATGCAAGGAATCTCTTTTTCTAGCTCTCATCGCTGATAATCCTTGCTTCTTTTCATTGCCTTTAATTGTTTCCGTATGTCGTGTCTCCTGTTTGTCCTATCTTTGGTGGCAAGTTTTTCCTATGTTCATGAAGCTCTGGTTACCTGTATGATTCTTGGTGACCACTTCGAAGTGTAAATATAACTGCAGCTGATAACAATCAACATTCACCAAGAAAAGGGGAAAAGCACTGAAACCGAGGAGCTTTCCCTCTGGTAGACTTTTCCCATAATGAAGCCCACATCACTCCTGAAGAGAAGCTGTTCTCAGGAGAAGAAAGTGTGAACAAAGTTCCCTGTGAGCAAAGTGTGCGCCTTGATCCACCTGCCTCTAGTTTACGTCATTGCCTGGGGTGCACCACCGGGCTGCCCAGGGCTAACAGCTTCTCCAGGTGTTCCACCGGGGTACCAAGCGAGTTTTGAGCTATCATCAGCATCATTGGCCTTCCATCTCGATCTGGAAGGTGACCTTCGGAGGTGCTGAGGCCTGTGGCACCAGGTCTGGTCTGTAGGGCAGCCTCAGGAAGGCTGTCAAAGGTGGTAGAGGCATGCTCTAAAAATAGATCAGACATTTCTGAAGTACCCCTATGTGCTCGTGTACTAGAGGCTTAGAAACTCCTTCCCTAACTGCTGTAGACAATGTGAAATAGGGAAACAAGTGCCATTTCTCTACCTTGAACAATGATCTTCGAAAAGGAAAATCTGTGGGTGATGAGAGAAGATGATGATGGGGGACTGTGAGCACAGAGACGGGAGACTGCATGCTTGTGGAAGAAGAAACCTCTTACACCACATGTCAGGATATGAAACCAGCTCCTGCTGTGCCTTCTTTTTCATGTTGTTGCTGCACCTCACTGCTGAGTCTCCTTTCCAGAGTGATTTTATTACAGGGATATATTAAAAGCAGGAAAATGGAGTAATCCTGAGCCATGATTAGAAGCTGAAGGAGGAGGATGTTTTAAGCTAGCCATTAGTAGGGTTTTTTCCTCCCAGTTGGCAATGTAAAAATCTGTAAATCACATAAATAACCTAAAAGACTAAAAGCAGAATGAAATAATTATTCATTTTGAGTTTGGTTTTGATTTCTAAGAGCCTAAGTGTAATTATTCTGGCACAAGGGACCTTCTAATGGTTTTAAAGCAAACCGAGCTGGCTGCAACGGGAAACCTTGTGCCTTCAAACCAGTGAGCACGCTGGGCTGGGCAAAGTGGTGAGGCAGAGTCCCATGAGCCAGAGCATCACCAGCTTAGACTTGCACTGGGTCTGGCTGGTTGCAGGCTTGGGGAAGTGTAACAGCCTTCTACCTCTCAGGGGAAAAAAGATTATTCACCTCCATTTTCTTTAAATGCCTGGCTTTATGATGAATATACACTAAACCACCATGTTTTACAACAGGAATAAGAGTTCTAAGTCAAAAGCTCAGGGAGGGGGATCTTCCTTGCAGGAGAAATTGTGACACAACGCACTTGGACTGTGTATGACCAACACCGAAGCATGTTTTTGCGGGGCTTTTTTTCCAGCCTGCTCTCTGCTCCCTCTCAGTTAAACAAGGGGCACATCTCAGCACATTTAACTGAGCTGCATGAAGAGACAGAAGTGATTTCAAACTACTGGAATTGTAGGAGTCTTTTTTTTTGTAAGGCAGAGAATGTATCGAGTAGGTGCAGAAATAGATCTTGCAGTTCAGAAATAGGTTTTGAATAGCAGAACATCCCAGACCCTTAAGTTTTGGGTGAAGTTTGAAGAAATCCTTCCAGAAAGTCAACTCAGAATTTAGCCAGGCCATTCTGTTCTCATTTGTCTCTCTAAAGCCTAGGAAATAAGAAGTTTAATCAGCAGTCCACCAGTGCAATTAGTATTAGCTCAGAAAATTTTCCACAGTTTGGGATGTGACTTGGCAATGTAGAGAACAGCTATGGATCTGAAAATAGTGAGACAAGGAGCAGAACCCCCTTTTCCTAAGCTCATATCTCTATATTTTGAATTCTGACCAAAAGCCAGGGTAATACAAAGTTGTAAATAGAATAAGGACAACATTGCAATGATCTCAACAGTTTGTAAAAAAAAATAATTAACTTTTCTGTTTACCTGAAATGTCCTGCCTTTGTCCATAAACCCAAAGTCTGATACGTAAATTGTAATTTCTAATAGAAACTAAATACTCTACACAATGTATTTTAAATTGAGTTCTACTGTGAGAAAATATGTCTTCATAATGATACTTCTGATCTTGAGTTAACTGTCAGCCCAGGACATTAATATTGTGCAATTGTAGCTGTCGGAAGGGGATAGTAAAAATCTGAAGTCCTATTCCAGTTTCTGAAACTCTGATCTTTTAGGGAAGTAATCCCAAGGCTGTAAATGCATTTTACCTGGGAAAATGCTACTCCATCTTCCCTTCCACTACGGCTGGTGAGATGCGAACAGAAAGGTCCCTCTGGTGTGCTGGAGGCGGAACAGACTGTGGCTTTGCCTGTCTGCAGCATATTCCATCTGCCTTTTGCAGCTCCTGGCAAAGGGCAGGACCGTGTGAGCTACTGCTAATTAGAGTCCCATCCCTTTAAATTCCTGTTGTATCAGATGAAAAATTGGTATGTGAAAACACCTGCAGGCCAGGAAGAAGAGTTTAAGTGGTTATGCCTGCATTTTAAAATAACTTTCTTCCCCACTCTATGATTTATTGCATAAAAATAGCCAATATTTTAAACCTCTCCTGGGAGTGTCCCATACAATCTCTGTACCTTTTCATCCTGTCTTTTCTATATTCACTGTTTGGTAGTTACACTTTTCCTATCAAAATTCTGGACAGCTAAGGGATAGATTACTTTCATTGGAATCAGTGACTGAAATTATTACATCAAGGTCATTAGGTTAATTTCCTATCTTTGTAAAACAGCATATAATTTTAAATCTAAAATTATCTAAAGTGGATAAAGATGTGGAAAAAATGAGCTGATATAATGATGCATAAAATCTCTCAGCAGTGAGTATTTCACATCTGCCACTTAAGGATGAACAAGATTGTGTCGTTTATAACAAATGCTGCCTTTTTCATTGAGAATCTTACGGTAATTAAAGAACAGAAGTGACTGTTGATCCAGACGCTGCCGTCATTCATTGCTTATCAATTGTTATTTCTGATGTTGCTGTTCTGTTGTCTTGGCTCCCCCTTGATTGTGAATCTGTTCACATTACAATTTAACCTTGCAGCGTTCTAATTTTAACACTGCAACACTACAAAATAGATGAACCTACAGACTAGACTCTGTTTTCAAAAGATGATGTTTATTTTCATTGCCCAGCTTGATTTTTGAGGGGAGAGTGAGAACTCTTCCTTTGTCAAATGCAGACACCTAATGGACATCTTACAATATATCCAGAAATAGAGGTAACCTAAATCACAGGTTACTTTTGAAAACACAAGCCATTATGGCTAAAATTAAACATAAGTAAAATCCTGGCAAAATTGACTTCATTGTCACTGAAGTCAATGAAAGCCTTCCCACTGATTTAAGTGGAACTGGGATTCAACTCTGTATTTTACAGAGAAGATTAAGAGCTCTTACCTTTTTCGCATGCAGACGTATGCACTCTTTCTATTCCCTTTTCTGCTCTGAATGTACTGTGCTGGGAAAGAGGCACTTACAAGTTCACAACCTTTAGGAAAGATGACATGCCAGCAGCGGAGAAGCGTTAGTCGGTGCAGGCCAAGCGCGGCTGCGTACGTCAGCCAGTGCCTCTAGCTCCCAGACAAGAGGGTATTTCACTTAACAGGGCTGCAGCAAAAAACTCTGGGTAGATTTCAACAGGCTTCAACTCCCGGTGATAAAAGAAGAAATTTCAGATGTATTTGCTGAGGCATTCAAGGTCAGTGCAAGATGTTCTCCATGAGACAGTGTGCAGGCTGCCTTTGTGAAAGTATATAGTTGTGGCAACTTAAAACAATGTATTGGATATCGACTCCAGGGAGTAAACCTGCAGCGAGCTAAGCCATAGCAATACTCGGAGAAAATGGTTTCTGACTTTTAAAAGTGTTTGTTTCCAGGGACAGATGTTAGTTTTGCCCTTTCTCTGTGTGGCAGAAATCTGAGGAGCAGGGACCAGTGTCAGGTCTGTCTTGTTCCAGGTGTTGATCCTGAGGGCCTGCAAGCAACGGAGCAAGTACTATTGCATTTTGCAGTGGACATCCTTAAGGGAGAAGCAGGGGTTGTATCAGGATGCCATGTTTTCAAAATAAAATTTGCAGTGTTTGTTCCAGCCAAGAGAAATCTGCCACAATATTTTGCTCCAGTACTCATGGTAACTCTGGCCAGGAGCCCTCAAACGCAAATCTCCCTAAGTGTCTGCTCTTCATCATTCAGGGCAAAACTTTGGCCCAGCCACTGAAAAAAAGTAAACCCTTTATTTTAAAGAACAAACATTTACTTTCCCACAGGATTACCTGCCTGGAATACAAGAGAACTGTTTACCAAGAAAAAAAAGACATTTTTATTTTTTAAAGTCACGCTGTAAAAAGGATGAGAAGTGTATGCTGAAGTCTCTTTCTTTCCAAATCTGTATTTTTTCCCTACAAATATCAGCATAAACTGATGCATATACCAAAGTCTGCGTTTGTTGCAGATAGATCCATGACTTCAAGAACAAGTAAAACACCTTTGTACCAGGACAGAGAGGGTCCAGATGCTGTATCTTGCCTGGAAGGACAGGAAATCTGTGTGGAAATCTGTGTAGAAATCTTTTTCATGGATATAGCAGAAAACATCATTCTGAGTAGATGTTGCCTGTGGCAAGCTTAAAAAGTTTAATTTTAAAAGGTTTTCTATCCCGTATACATTCAGGTGTTCCCTGTTTTGCAGTCAGTGTTTGCAATACGAGGGAAACGAGTATAAAACAAACTCGCTTTTATCCTGATGTAACCAAATGTGTGCAGATGTGATCTCTGTTTGTTTGCTGTGCATGAGGAGAATGGGAACATCTTTTCTCTGGGCATTTGAGAGAGTACTGTGTTTGGTTTTCTTCTAATCCTTTGCCATACCAAAAACTGAGCAGTCAGGACAAAGATTATGTGTTGTGTCTTTTTGATCCAAGCAAATACATTATTCAAGCCTGATAAGGTGCTTTTTTATTTCAAATGTTTGTACCTAGCTTTTCTGTTGAAATTTTAGAGGTAAACAGAAAGCATTCACATATGAAGCATTGGATTTGATGCTCAGTATTCTTCCTCTTCAGAGTAGCTCATGTAAAACTGTTCCAGGATCTGAGTTTTTGGCACTGTTCAAAAATTCAGCTGATGTCATGAATTGTTGTTGGCAGATGCAGCAACTTCCAGGGTCTTAAAAATGTTGATTCTCCAAGTCTTTCTTTTTTAAGTGCATTAGTTTATCATTTTTATGTGTATGTAGTTTTACAGTTTTATAAATGTAAAATCTTACAAAATTCTAAAGCTTTTTAATGATTTCTAGTCTCCCCCTCAAGACAGTGACACCATTTCAGTCAGTACAATTTCAGCAGATCATTCCAAAATGACCTGCTGAAATTTAGCTGTTTGTGTCTCAACCTCGAGTATTTTTCTTACATAGCTAACATGATTATCAAAAATGCACATTGGTTTTCTTCCTAATGCAAGAGCTTAGATGAAAATAAAGTTTGAAGGGATCCTGTTATGATTTTCTTGCCCTCATTATTTTGACCTTATTAATGCTGCAGGTTATTTATAGCTCCATGACTGCTATGTTAAAACCTTCGCAGGCAGACTGACTCTATCAGAAACTGCGTATTTGAAAAACTTCCAGGTTTGCTGCTCCTTTGGAGTAGGATCTGTTCCACCTGGCCTTCTCATGGACCAGGATCTGCTCCACCCTGGCTTCTCACAGACCCTTTGGGGCTCCTGCTCTGGGAAGCCCTGCTGATGTAGCCAGCTCATACGACTGACGTAGAAATGCTATCTCTGGAAGTGCTACCCTGTAGTATTTTTCTACCTCACCCAAATCTCCATGATGTTGTGCATTAGCTGATACAACCTTAAATAACCTGTTGGTGATATCATGAGGAATGACTGGCACTTGATACAAACGAATCTTCTGATGTTGGAGATTGCCAGCGGAAATCCTTTCAGTGTTTCTCCTCAGCTGCAAAAAAATGAGGTGTATGCAAGGAACACCACCCAAAGGCCTTACTTTGCCAAATATTTCCACACTTTACAACATGTAAGTCTGTTCCAAGCAAAGGTATTTGTCCTCTCTAGCTGCTCTACAAATAGGATTGAATGGCAAAGTTCTAAATGAAATAAAAAAGTAAAAATTGTAGGCAGCTGGGGAAAAAAAAGCCTGACTCTTTCAAGTCCACTTTTCAACTCATTTGTGTTGTAACGCCACACTTCCACAGGCTTGCTTAGAACCAAGCCTGCAGCCAAATATTTACCCATTAGATTTTGTTAAATCTGTTTCAGTGCCTCTGGAAATGAATTCACACCTCTAATTCCTAAGTACCCTTTGCCTCTGGGCATCTTAGTGAAATGCAGGTATTAAAAGAGCTGAAATCAAGTTGAGGTAACTGATAACCTGAGTCAATAAGCAATGGGTTAAGAAGGCAGAATGATCTTTTGTCTCTCCACGGTTTGGAAATGGAAATTTTTGAGCTGAAAAGCCAAGTTGGACTGGGGTATTTGAGGTCATTCAGATGATGCTTGAGAAGTATTTTCAGTGCCAGTTGTCAGGCTTCCTGCACCCTCCAGGTCAGCTCCAGCCCTTCCCAAGTTGGATCTCCTGGAGAAAGGCAGTGGGTGCAGGGAGATGCCACCACCCCCTGCAGCACTGGGAGAAGAGAAGAGGAAAGGCAAGCTCTTCTGTGGGAAATCAGCAGCAGCACACAGTGAGAGCCCACACGGCTGGGCCTACAACTGGATCATGAAGGACACTGCCTTCCTGGAGGTGTCTTGGTCAGGGGACAAGGAAGAGCCCTGGTCAGCTCAGACAGCCTCTCCAAGACCCTCAGCCCTGCAATGGGTTGTATTCAGTCTCCTTGGTAGAACAGTCCCCTGCAGGCCAGACACAGGTCGTGAGGAGCTAAAGGTTGGCCACTGACCGCACCAGAAGTTATATCAGATAATCCCACCAGTTTTCTTGGCTGCTCAGTGTATTATTCTGTGTTAATTCATCTCACCTGTTAGTCCTGCCCCTTAGAAAAGGGGCATAGTCCTGGTTCTCCTCTGCCAAAAAGTTTTTGCTCCTCCCACTGACTTTGCTGCAGCTCTGTCTTGCTCTTGCCCGGGATCCTGCTGCACAGGACGCACCTGGTCTCCTGATGCAGAGCCCCATCTCTGACCATTTCTGCCCCTACATCTGGGCTTGTTATATTCTTCCTTCTCAGGTTTCTGATCCTGAACGGTTTTGACTTGACTACCTGGCTCTAATTTGGTCCCTCGCTCTTTGAAGCCAATACCTCAGAACAATGCCTTGTAACAGCAGAGCAAGGCTGACCATTGTTTCTCCTTCCATCACGTAGGTTTGCCTTTCCCCTTTCCACATTGCAAAGGTCTTCGCCAAAGGCCAAGGTGGGAGGGTGGGCGGCATTCTCTTGCAGAGCACTGGGCAAACGTACCCCTGTCCTTGGGCAGGTTTATAATTTGAGAAGTGGAAGAATTTGCCACAGGAAGTTCTCCTATGTTGGGGTTCTGCATGTCACTCGAGCACCTTGTAAAAAGTACCAGTTAGTTTAGCCCAGTCCAAAAAAATCACAAGCCAGAATTTCTTTTAGTAGAAGGTGGAGAACATCTGAGGAGGCACTTGTGCCAAAAGGCTTTGTCTGCTCCCTTTTCTTAGGGAGGGGCAGCTTCTTCACAACACTAGCACTGCTCCTAGTCATCTTGGGTCTTTAATACACCTCACTGATGTATAGGGTGCTGTGTCATTGTCATCTTTCTCACAGGTAAAAGGGGAGATTGGCAATTCTGTCTTTTTCGTGTTTCAGTCTTTGGCGTCTGTTCAATGCAAGGGAGAGATCTGAGCCGAGTGTCCAAAATCCAGCTGTGCGGTTTGCTCCCTTCCTTTGCTCTCTATTTACACTGGAGGCTAAGGCAAGAAGCTAAGTGGTTAGCCGTCACTGAGCCATCAGCTGTAGGACATCACAACTCCGTCATATAACACCGGGGAAGGCTGAGAAATCGGAAGTCAGTAGAGGCAAATGGATGGTTTGGGAGAGAAGGGACAAACAAAAGGTAATAGCAAAGGCAGAAAGAGCAATGGGGGAATAGGACGTGGCTGCTGAGCTAGGCTATTTTGAAGGCTGTATGTTTAAGAAACTAATTTATTAAATATGTGAGAGGAAAAAACATATATACAAGTGGGAAATAGAAGATGAGCGTCTGCTGATAAAACTCTACTACTACATGCTATTTTATACCAGTGAGAGTCTCGCCCAGAAACATTTCTGGAATCTCCATTTCACCTCATTGAAAATACAGTGTTGGGCCTACAGTATATATTTCCAGGATTTATTGGGATAGTTTTAAAATCCACAGGCTGTAGGGCATGCACCACATCTCTTGAGAGACTGTCCACAGACATATTTCACTTCACAGTTCCCCTGTCAAGATCAGGCATTTTCTGTGTTTAAATATGATTCCTTTATTCCTAATTAAACACTGTGTATCATACCTAATAATTCGCTCCTCAACATGAACAGCAGATAGCTATTTTATTCCCAACTCATCAACATTTAACAGAACTGTATAGATTTGATGTTACTCTCTTCCCAGAAATCAGACCCTCTGGTCTCCACCCTCTGAGTATTTCCCCATCTCTCCTCCTCGCTCCTTCCACACTGTCGATGGCTTCCAGACAACTTGGTGCCTAAACCAGAATGTAATAGTTGAGTGTGGTTGAACCAGAGCCAGAGGGAGAAGGTCTCTTGCTTCCTGCTCTGATGCAATGCGTTTGATAAGGCAGACCAAAAATCCACTGCTGCTCTTTTTGCCAGAATACTCAGAAAAATATTAGACATGGTCTCAGAATGAAGCAAATGGCACCTGAGGTGTGAATGCACTTATTCTTGTTTGCAAATATCATCAAGAAGCTTAGCTCAAATCTGCTTATTACCAACCTAAACGACTTCAATGTAGATGCCTCTGGACCAATTTAAGGACCGGCTCCATTTACCAGCAGGGTTCAAATTGGACATGGTTTTGTCAAGGCGGTGCTGTGGCACTTCTAACTAAGACAGACTTCTCAGTTTTGGATTCTATTGTTCTCTGAAGTAAACTGGTTGCCACTTTGAATGCGGTTGTTCGGCGTGCGGCCAGAGCATCACACCGGTGAGTTGGCTGCTGGCTCAGCGGAGGGCTGTTTGTACACAGTGCCTCTGAGGGTGGAAGTGGTCTGTAGCTACCTCCTGGTCCTAATCACCCGGGCAAGTGTGCCTCTCACCTGTGACAGTCAATTCAAGTACATTTTCTTGTCAAAATCCAAGCCTAGAAAGGTTACTGCTCTCTGAGAGGGTTCATCTAGTACTTTTGCTCTTGTGGCCCAATTTGCAGTGCCCCTGCAGCAGCTCTGCGTGGTTACAGGTGGTCAATACCTGATGCTGAACGAATCCGCACAATGTTTTATCTGCTCAGAACCAAAGCAATTCACATAAAAATTAGCTTGTAACAGTTTGCGTTGATACTCTGTCCCCCAGAATATATCGTGCCTTGCAAGCTGCTGGAGCCCTTAATGCCCCATGCTTTTCTGTAGGATGTCTCTGTTTTCACACTGACCATCCGTTCCCCTTCTTCTGCCAGCTGTGAGGCTTTCTCATACTTGATGGCCACAGATTTTTTTGGTGACTGATCTTTGTGAAATACCTGTGTAAGTGTGGTGGATCTCGGAAACGACACCTTTACAACTGGGAGTTCAGTGGCTGGGGTTGCTCCATGGAGTGGTTCTTGAGGTGGTTCTCCTAGAACTGCTGTGTTGTGTGGTCTTTGAAAAAAACTCCTACTGAATTGAACTGTGACATAAGGACAGGAAAGTCCTTACTCATTCATTGAATAGCCTCATGGAAGTCCATAGCAGTTTTTCCAGGGTAGAAAGCTACCCTGCACAGGCGAAAACGTTGGCTTGAGACCAGTAATTCCTCCTGGCAATGGGAGACATACAGCATGTCAAGCATTCATCTTACGTTATGGCTTTATGTGTGCATGTAAATGTGAACCGTTGGGTTTGTACTAAATGTATGTGGAATAATAGACCTCAGCACAAATAGAGGGAAAATGAGATCTTTGCAAAGGAAGGAGGTATTGAAAAGTTAGAGGAAGTTTAGTCTTTGGTGGAACACAACAGAAGCACGTACAGATGTCAAGTGCTGTGTGACCGTGTCTTGACTGTTTTGGCACCTCTTGTAACCTGTCATTAATGTTACAAAAGTCATTTTTCCACTCAAGTTGATGTATTCTGTGCATCCTAGAGCAATCGTTGCATAAGAGCATGTCTTCTGTCTTGACTACCTTTAGAAGAGTGTTTCTAAGAAGCTATATCTACTTGATTTTACATGAAGAAAAATCTCTTTTAACAACAGTTTGGGTATTTCAAAGCACACCAGGAATCTTTGCAGCCATAGCCGCCAGTTTGATTAGCTAAGCTTCTTCTGGGCTTTCCTGTGCTCCTGTTGGCTTTCTTCACGTTCCCTCCTCGCCATGGGAAAGGTAAATTCAGGACACTGAAATTTCTCCTGACAAAAGTCTGTTTACAAGTATATTTCTACCAGCTGAAATGTTTATGCTGCATTGGAGGGATTTTTATAACCTAATATATTCTTTCACAACCTAATTAATACTGTTTTATTAAAAATGTTCCCCTTTGAGCATATTTTGCGCATACCACAATATTTGCAAAGTTTAGCAGGGTCCGACCAGTGTTAGAGGTAATGTGCCTATCTGAGAGGAAAGAACAGGATCAGTGAATCATACGTGGTGGCCTGTTTCTGCTGTGTCCATTTACAAGCATCACTAGCCATTATCTTTGCTTTCAGTATTTCAAGCATTAGCTTTCTGTTCTGGCTTAGTGTATGAGACTATTTGCTACATAATTATATTGTATTTCATTTTCTTCTGTACATTATTGTAATAATGATATCGCCTAATAAAATAATGTCAGATTTTAATTAGGTTAAAAGTATTTTGGTGTATTAGGTTTTTTATTTGAGAAAATGAACTAGCAGATAGTGCATATCAAGCTGTCCATTTTTTTTGTTTGCATTTGCTTTCATTTCCTGTTGTCCTTTACCTGTTGAAACAAGGGTGGGGTTTTTCTTGAATTGTTTTAAGTTATTACAGCCCTTCACAGCCTTATATCTAACATATTGATGTTGTAGTGAGGATGTAAGATGCTTGACTTCCTATTTGGATAGTTTTGCAAAAATTCCTGCTCCTAATAAATAGCTGCACCTCATTAATCACTGAAATGAATTAACTAGACTAATGCGAAAGGGTATGGTAATATTATATGAAAGTAGTCCAGCAACAGGAGGCCTAAATTTGCTGGGAGGCAAAGACAGAATACATTTACATCAAAGGCAGTTCTGTAACAAAAAAGCTTATGCTAATCTTCTGTGATGGGATACTTAAGGAATAACCAGTGATGTATGAACTGACATAAAATGTAGTTCTCTTCACAGTTCACTTTTATAAGAGTGTCCTGAATAGCACCTTAACATACATCCAAATAATGAAGAGAAGGATGGAAAGATTCTTCTGCTTCTTACACCCTTCTCTTTAGTTCTCCAGTCCCTCAGTACTCTGTAAACTTCCACATCACAGGCGGAGGAGGTATGTTCTCTGTTAGATACATCTCTGCACGTGACTACAGCTTATCTTGCATTGGGAGATACTCTGACTCCTTGAAGTACCATTTCCAAGTACATTTGTAGTCTGTCCTTTTTGTTAGACATTCATTACGGACTAAGTAGAAAAACCTTTGAGCCTGGTTTAGCAGTCCATTCTTCCTCAGCTAAGTACTCAGCACAATGGAATTCAAGCATATGCTTTGAGTCCAGTGTGTGTGTAAAGGCTTTGCAGAATAAGGACAGATTAAAGAAAGCTTTTGTTGAACTGGAGCCCATCTGAGTTTGCCTTTCCTATGCATTCACTATTAGAAATGTTTGTATTGGCCTCTAATTTCTTGTCACTTATATTTTCACAAATTTAGACATCCCATTGCTTGGATTTTTTCCTCCTGTTTCTTCTGTTATCACATGGTACTGCCAGCCTACCTGTTCTCTTTCTGTAGGATATAATGATTGTGTTGCTGTACTGCTTAGGTGATTATTCATGGGTATGCAGGCAGGCAGTTATGGAACGAGAATGTACAGACACTGGTTTTAATAATTGTGACTTTGGGATAGTTAGTATCTTCACTGAACATCTTGAGGACTGAACTATTATAGCTAAGGCTACCAAGTGGAATAGTTTTAATAATGCACGTGGAACTTGTTTTCCCACCACAAACTTAGAGACTTAGACACATGTCCTTCAATGTGATCTGGTACATGAAAACAGAATTAAAAAGAACAAGTTGGCATCTGCTTTAAAAGAATCTTCAGCTGAATGCAGCCACCGAAATGATCAAGTTGTGTCACTTTTCACCAAGCCATCAGGTCACTCACAGAAGGGATATGGCCAGGTAAAAAAGAGAAAATCTCCCATTTCCTTATTTCCTGACAATAGCTAATTGCTAAAAATGCCTTCTTCAGATATTAATTAGATCAGCCTGTAGGCTGCTCTTACTTGCATTAAGGATCTGATTTCTCTCTGCATGAGATTCATACAGACTCAGTAATCAAAGCTTTTTTTGTCTCAGAAGGTATACTTAACCCAAATACGCTCATAAGTTCATTAATTGCCATCCTAATGCTGTTCTTCTGTCCTAGTGCCCGCTCTCACTGAACTTCAAGACAAATTAACAGCTACCACTATGAAAGAATATACGTGAACAATTTCATCAGTGCCTCATCATTGTTTCATTTGTAATTTATTTTCCACTTTTCCCCCATTTAGATCTGGAGAGACTTGGATTTCCATGGGAATGTTTTTGAAGATTCTTTTTTTTAGCTGTGTTGTTTAGATAGAATTCAGACTACTTTTTCATTAATCTATTTGTTATACTATTTCAGAAAATTAGAAAGTGAAAAAAGGGCCAAAGGGGTCTATTTCAGGCACAAAGATGAAAAAGTTTGAATTCTTCTTGGTTCTCAGTTGAATAATGGAAAATTCTTCTCAGCTGATAAGGTTTTTTTCAGCTTCTCTGAATCAATGGCTATTCAATTAATTGTTTGGATGCCGAAACTTTTGATTAGGTAAGGTGGCAAAAGACAACCGCCTCTTTATTAACTAATTTGTTTGACTACCCAACAATGCTTTATTTTAGTGAAAGATTTTCACAGTACACACAAAGGAGCTCAATAATTTCAACTGCCTAGGAATGTATCTTCTCCCACAGCTACCATTTGGTTTATTTAGATGTTTTTATAATTCTAAGGAGATGAAAGTACCTACTGTCCTACAGCAAATAATCATCAAATCCCTATTTACAAAACCTGACAACTTGTATTATTAAAATTGGCAGAAGCCAGGAAATGCTTCCCAACACAATTGTATCACTGACAGCTTACTCAAATGAATTTGGGTTTAATTATGGCAGCACAAGAAGAACTAAAAGATCCCTTTGACTAAGTAGGAGTTTAATTATATGTGAAATCCTGCAACCTCCTTTGTGTCTCTACGACGGCAAATGAAAAGACCTGAGAGAAGACCAGAGTACCAAAGTATCGGAGTGTCAATTACATGCTTCCTGTGATAACTTTTTATCTATCTCTTGAGTTTTATTACAGTTATCTCTATGAATTATTCCTTGCCTAACCAACTGAAAGAAGTAGAATTGCAAATTTCAGTGTTTAAAGGTGATCAATACTTTATTGATCTTGGTTTTCAGAAAAATAATTTTTAAAAAGCGTATGTTGAAGGAAAAAACTACAGTTTGGGTGAAATCCAGGTCCATGATGAGGGCATGGCAAAACTCCATTAAAAGGTTAACACATCAGGCAAGCAGATTTGGCATTGTATACCGTCAACTTTTGTCTCTGAGTTTTGGGGTTTTCTTCTTTTTGTGGGGTGTGTTTTGAGTGTAACAAGGAAGAAATAAACGTTAGCAGAGGTTGTTTCTGACTACTACAGCTGAACTAAGCCTCTGGAATGTCATACATGAATGTAAGGGAAATCAATATCCACTTTATTTGTTTTAAAATATTTAATAAAACTTAAGACAAAGTATAATTTTAAAATAGCGTTTGAATAGAACTTTGAAAAAGTGTATTTAAACCTGTACCAGTTAGCTAAAATCAATCCCTACTGTTTATCAAAACTGTTTATCAGAAGTGATGGCAGTGAAGCACTAGAGAAAAGTTTTTTGGAGCTGATCAAATTATTTTATAGGATAATTTTATACTCTCAAAGGGTGAAAGCATATTTGATGCACTGAACATTAGTTTTCTTTCCGTGTTTCATCCAGTAGAGTAGTTTCTTGTAGTGCCAGGAAGGCTGACTCTGAAAGAGCATGGCTGGAAAAATACATCTAAGAAAATCTTGTTAGATAGTTTTGTAAAGTTTCACATATATATTGTAAGTCTCAAGTATGGGTTTTCTTAAATGTCTTTCAAGTCTGGAGTAGTAAGTTTTTGTTATACAAGTGAAGTCCTCCTTTGTGTTGCAGAGAAAAGCTGAAAATTGTACTCTACAAGCACTCATAAAAAGCAGACAAACAATGATTTGGGGATATATTTTGGCCTAGTTAATAACATTTTGAATTCCTAAATTTGATAATGCCTAGTGGACATGGAAAATAGCTGGTAGTTCCTTTGTTCCTCGAGGCCAGTCACGGCGTCGTCTGTCAAAAGTTCTGATTCTGTACCGTATTAAATATGAAATTAGTCTATTTTTGACTCTCATGTTTTCTATCTTCAAATTGCCCTTGTTTTCTTTAGTGATGAACCTCTTCACAATTTGTTTTTTAGACCTCACAGATAAGATTTGCATAGCATTCAGACTTCCTTGAAGACTGAGTGTTATGAAGATAAGTTGCAGTGGATGCCTTATTAGGCATTTTTGACAGTTTTCTACTAAGGATCTGAAGCTCCCAAAAGGGGAACTGATGAAAAATCTGTTGGAAAATTCTTTCTTAAAAACAAAAGACACATTTCGCTAAAGAAATAAATCAAGAGAGAATTTCAGGGGTTTTTTTTGTGATATTAAAATTCAAAAATATGACCAAAATAAGAAGAGGCAGACTTGCTGAGGCTCATGTTGGAGATGGGCTTAGCAACAGCTTTTATTTTCCTCCTCCACTGTAAAAAGCTTATCTAGATAAAATACAAACAAGTCCTCTAAGTGCAACGCAATTATATGTAGCCTCAGGAAAGAGCATTGAACAATTTTATTACAGTGCCAAAGATTAGTACTGGAATGTAAAGCTGAGAGACACCTATTAGAGACCTGCTTCATTAAAAGATGTGGAACAAGACATTCATAAAGCACCAATAAATCCATTAAGGGAAGAGGGCTCTGAAATGGCCTTTCACCATTCTTGTTATTAACTTCAAGGATTGCTGAGGTTGGTGACTTTGCAAATACGGTTTTAGCTAGCACCCACTGTCCCTTTTAACCCTCTATCCTCCAGTCCAAATTCAGTTTGAAGTAAGCAGCCATACTCTAGTTAGCTGAGCAGTATTCACCTACCAGGGCTGAATTTGGAGAAAGTGGGAGAAGAGGAAAAAATCTATGGAAAATCTTCTCTCTCATATTGCTATGAATCCTGCATGAGCAGCACTCCGAACCCAGCTGTCGACTACAGCTTTTAAGTTCCTCATAAAGTCACCGTAAGCTAGACTCTAGCAGGCTCTTTCATTTTCATAAATCAAAATTTCTGATGCTGGTAAATCCTGAAAAGAAATAGCAGTTTTTTATGTATGGAGGTCATTTTGATAAAACTGTCCCAAGCAATGGCAGACAAGAAGCCTGTACTGCTGAAAAATGTTACTGTTGTCTGCTCAAAGCTGGGTTTAAATATTGACCAGCTGCATAGAAAATAGCATCAGATTTGTCAACAGCATGAAAAATAGCCACTGAGAAACCAGCACATTTCTCTGCATCCTAATGCTTCCAATTCCCAGAGACACCAAAGCGAATATCTTAAATTTGACATTTCATGGAAGGAAAAAAATAGCTGTTTGTATCAGGAGTTCAAGATTTCCTCACTGGGGAACTGCAGACTGCTCAGGTAAAGGATGCTTGAACCTCATTGATATTTTCTACCAAACGATGGTACTCTTTCCAAAAGTGATCTTGAGATACTCACTGTTGGTTTTACCAGTCTTCTGGAGCAAAACCTCCAGCTAGAAGTTGCATCCCAGAAGGCTCCCAAGCGCTTCAGAGCCGCAACGAGCACGACTGGACAAGACTCAGGCAGAAACAAGTGTTTCTCTTTTCCCTCTGTGCCTGCTGTGATGGAAAAACCAACATTTATCCAGCCTGAAAGACCGTCAGGAATGTCACCGGTCAGGATTCGGAGTCTCTTTTGTCAAACGCGCGGCTGCGTCAAAGGGGTCACATGGGACTTGATAAATTTTTCATGCCACAATTAATCAATTTCAGCAGACGATTTTCCTCACTGGCGTGCTTCCCGCCTCCCCGGGGCACTTCATCTGTCACAGACGAACGGGATGGGGATTTGCGGAAGTGTTAATGGGGTGACTTTCCTGAAAGCCATCAAAATGTACGTGTGTGTCAGGTCAGGAATTTTTGACAGTCTCCTGGGAAGTGTCTGGAACTCTCCAGAGGGCAGCTACTTCTCCAGGTATACAGACAATTACTTCTTTGATGGGTTTTTTACAGCTAATGATTTAATTGTGGCCGGCATTGCTTTTACCATGCATAGAGATAGCTCAAGAAATGGAAATATAATAAAATACACTATTTACCCTATAAATACTAAAACACAAAAAGCACTTACGTGTGAGAGAGATTATTACAGTACTCATAAATCAAAGCAGCACAACAGCAAAGGAAAGAAAAATGAGGCATTTAGTTCTCACCTTATGTATATTATATGATATTCCCTCCCAGATTTAATAAACAAATAAAGCATATTAAAAAATATGCTTCTGATACATGATAAGCATGAAGATGAAATTGTAATCGAAAGAGTTCAAATCAAACTCAATTATTTCTTTATTTATTATTTTCCCTCAAGCGCTACTAATGTCATAAAAGTTTTCAGCTTGAAACACTGGTAGAAATGAAACATTCACGGTATCTTTTTCAGAGGCTGGAAACCTTATGCATGGAATGATTTCTGCTCTGGAATGTCTGTAATATATTGAAGCGTTAATACCTTGCTAATTGGTACCTTACTAATTAGCCCGTGACAAGAATTTTAATTAGATGCACAGTAGGTGTTCTCCCTACCTGCAGCAGAGGAGCTATTTCCTGGGGAGAAAAGTCAAGGGAAAAAGATAGTGGAAGGGATCAATAGAAGACAAATACAATCTAATCCCTACTATGGGAAGAGTGTACATTAATTAATATTTTTCAAAATTATGTCTTTGATAATTCATTCTGTTTTGTAAAGTACGTTAAACTTCACTTTGCCATTTGCTCCTTTCCCCTGTAGAACAAATTGTACTTTTTTTTATTTTTTTCCCCTGTGACTTGGCATGTGTTGTAAGCAAAATGAGAACTATTGGAACGTGACTGTAGTCAATTATGCTGACGGCCAGCCCCAGGGAGTGAGCTGAGTGCATCCCGGGCTCAAAGCACGAGTCTCCGTAATCCGAGTTAAAGAGCCGAGCTGCGTACCTGTGAGCTGGATCAAGATGAACAAGGCTGAAAAGGAGATGCCCAACACCTATTGCAGAGGATTTTTGGATGGTCATTTCGGATGAAGGCTATTTTAAAATCTGCAAAATATCTAGTGCAGTGAGAGTCTCAAAAATATAAATACAAAGTTTCTTCCCTCTCCGAGGAAGCCTGAGTTGCGTGTTTATAAATATAAAGTTGTTTGTTAGGCCTGGCAATAATCCCCAGCGGCAAAAGGGGCGATTCAGTTTCAGTAGGTAACAGGACATTCTGAAAAATGATGATCGGGTCCGGGGAACGTTTTATATAAGGAGATAAAAACATCAATAAAAGTAAGGGGAGGATGAATTGCACAAAAGGGAAAACCAGTTAATGATTTTTACCCCACTAAAAGGACACTTCAGGAGTGGGCTCTCTGAAGGAAGTGGAGAACTTGCTATACAATTTGCATTATTTGAAAAATACCTTTTTTTACTTAATTTTGACTGGGAAAATTCTTCCACGTGGTGAATAAGGTCACAGATGAGCCACGTTCCAGTGGATGCGCTGTCGATACTTGAAAGCAATAGCTAAGGAATACTTTTATCCAAGAGGCAGTATGAGGGAAGGGAGAATAAAGTTACACCTCTTTTGTTTTCAATAAAGTCAATCACTGTGAGACCAGTGATTTTTTCACAAATGCTAGAGAACATTGGTGGAAAGAGAACATTAATAAATGGAGAAAATCTCCATTAATAAATGGAGAGAAATCTGTAAGATTTCTGTAAGAGTGTAAAATTGGGTCGAGAAACTGAAAGATGTAATCCTTGTGCCAAAATCAAAATAACCCAATCTCAGTCAATTAATATGAACAGTATGTAGTCTGAAAACCAGTTGCGTGTTGTTTGTAGAATAATTCTGAATACAGGAGAAGTCAGAGAAAATTATGATGGCCTGTGACCCACTCTACAAATAATAAAAGTTAATCTAAAATTGTATTTGCTCTGAAGTATTCACTCAACTGCCCTGCCTGGTAAAAGATGCTATCTTTTCAAAGGTCTTTATTTCTTTATTAACCCAGCTGTCCTGTGAGATCTGGTCATTTATCATGGCAAATTTGTCTCCAACTATGAGTTCGATTGGAAACAGAAAGGAGTGGGGAACTCCAGCTGGGGTTAGTGGGATTACATCGGTTTTCATCTTTTATGGGCAGAGATTTAAGATCCAGGTACAAAGAGATTACTACTTGCTGTCTAATTAGGATGCAGGTTGGATCTGGTGTATTTTGAGGTAGATCTTGTTTTGCAGGTAGGTGTGAGTCTTCTTGGCACCTCTAAGCTAGCAAGACACCAATTACCTCCAGATCAGAGGCTGTGTGGCCACTTCTGCAAAGCACTGTACTGCAAGCTTTTATCTCTGCAGAAAGGCAGGATATATTAGCTCAGGCTTAATGCCATGCTACATACGTCTGTGTCACTCCCGGCTAAATTAGACCATAAGGGTGAACTTGACTATCCCTGCACACAGGCTGCAGCCATACCCTTTGTCCACTTCCTAGTGGGACAGCTGCTCACATCACAAAATGTCCACTGTAGGCAGCGCTTTAGCACAGCCTTTATCAGTACTCTGAGGATTGAACAGGC
Organism: Balearica regulorum gibbericeps; assembly: GCF_011004875.1. Classification (NCBI taxonomy): domain Eukaryota; kingdom Metazoa; phylum Chordata; class Aves; order Gruiformes; family Gruidae; genus Balearica; species Balearica regulorum. Next base: position 46,874,035 of record NC_046185.1, on the reverse strand, counting down.
TATTTGGAAAAGGCAGTTACAATGTACCACCACTTCATTTGAACAGTGCATTTTGGAAGGGGAAAAAAAAAAACAAACCACCACCACAACAAAACACCTTTTATGTGATTGCCTTTCTTTCTCTGAGAAATAAAAGGAAACTGGTTTTCTATCCTGAGTCCTTTGGTGATGGTAGACTTCAGCATCCAATACCTTTATCCTTCCTGTTACATATGTATGTGGGTTTGCTATGGGATACGGTGGAATATTTTGGATTGCAGGCCTCTATGGAGCATCTCCTTTATATCCCAGGTGGTCCAAGGTTATTTTACACAGCCTAGTTGAGGTAAGGACGTAGATTACAATGCAGGTCAGAAGCCCTAACCAGACTTGGCAGGGAGGAAAGGATATTGGTTTGCTAGAGTAATTACCCACAGGAAGTGGTGATGCTGACATTGGCTTCATTTTTTGAGTGCTGCTAAAGATATTTATCTTCACTCTGAAGGCTTTAGTCTTCCATGGTTTGAATGCTGGCTGTGAAGGAAGCTGTTTCTTTGCTCTATCCAGCGGTAGCGCTCTTTGAAACATTCTGAAGATTTTTATATCTGAAAAATGAAGGAAAATATATTCTTACTTCTGAGCCTTTTACTGGAACTCATTTAATCAGAGCCATACTGTCTTGAATTTGAATGAATATTTGGAGTGTATTTGCTTGAGTAAACAGAGGGTATTATGTTGTGGAGTAGAGATTTAGTTGCTGTTGTGTTATTTTTTTGTCTCCTCCACCCAGAATTGGCTCGAAAGGCATTTTCTAAACTACAAAATAATACCCAAATCTTTTATGATTTCTTCTCTCTTACATAATTTAAACTGAAGATTCCTTATTTAAGAAAACCTAAAATGAATTTCAGAGCTTGTGTTATGTAAGTCAGTTAGTTACATCAAGCAGAAAAACTGAACATTGCCTTTGGGAGAGAGAGAGAGACAGGGAAAACAAATGCTTGAAAGCAGAGTCTGGGGAATGGAGGACAATTTGGGGACCAGCTTCTCCGCAAACCATGCCACAGAGAGGCTGGCAAAAGGCATTGGGTACATGTGGGGCACCAGTCAACCTCAGTGGTTCTCTGGGATAGATTATGGATGCTTACATATGTATGTTTAGTCTGGGAATAATTCTCAATATTTTCACATGATCTTGTCTTCCAGAATGATTGAAGATTGTGGGAAAAGAGGAAATACCATGGCAGAGAGAAGGCAGCTGTTTGCAGAAATGCGTAAGTACTTCCTAGAAATGTTTCTCTGTGATAGACCAAGCCAGATACAATGCAAGCTTTCCACCTCAAGTAATTGATACCTCCATTTCACAGATGGTTTAATGTTGTGAGACCAAAACTGCAGGAAAATGGGCTGATTTGACCAAATAGCAGGAGAGAAGGATTTTCTGCATCAGATTTTGTGATTGTATTATTTTAATCAATAGCTTCTTGATAGCTGCAATATGCTGCAATACACGGGTAGCAATGAAGAGGGATAAAGGTCTCCAAAAGATTACATCTTTTAGGAGGGGTATCTGTAGTGGGTTGACCCTAGCCAACTACTAAGCACCCACACAACCACTTGCTTAATCTCCAGCCAGCCCCCAGCAGGATGGGAGAGAATATAGGGAGAGCAAAAGCAAGAAAACTCATGTATTGAGATAAAGACAGTTGATTAAGTGACAGAAAGAGAGGGGAAAAAAAGATAACAAAAACCAAGCCATACCAACGTAGTAACCTGCCACCTCCTTAAAGCAGACTGATGCCCAGCCACTCTCTTAGCAATGTCCACCTTGGAAGACAAAACTCCCCACCCCCTTCTTTCCCTACCCCAGTTTTATTGCGGAGCATGAGGTTATGTGGTATGGACTATCCTTTTAGCCAGGTGGGGTTATCTGTCATCTGTGTCCCCTCCCAACCTTCTGGCCACCCCCAGCTGGCTCTGGGAGAGGACAGAGTAGGAAACAGAAAGGCCTGGGTGTTGTGCAAGGACTGTTCAGCAATAGCTGAAACATCAGTGAGCTACCAACACTTTTTTTAGCTACAAATCTAAAACACAGCACCACAGAGGCTGCTATAAAGAAAGTTAACTCCATCCCAGCCAGACACAGTACAGGGACTCGTATACTACATACCCTATTTCTGCACATTTGTTATAGTTTCTAGTGAAGCTTTGTGTTTTCTGCAGAATAGTGTGTCAGGGATGTACTGTACTAACAATGTTCCTGCAGTTCTCTTGACAGTAATCTCTTATTTGTCTTACAAACAATCTACCATTTCTCAAGGTAATTATGTTATGTATGAAGTTTGAGACTGTCACTCTGTTACTAGATTTACCTAAGTTCCGTCTGTAATTACCAAGCTTCCCATTACTTGTCCCCTGCAACATAGTAAAAAAATGACAGAACATCTCCCCCATCTTCTGGGGGAGACTAAGATGAGCATCACTGGGACTTGAGCAACTGTGCACACTGAAAGGCCAGGTCTGCGCTGGTGAATTAGACGTCCTCAGGACTGTTCTCCAGGGGTGAGCCCGGGGTGAGCCCAGGGTGGCCAGATATTCTACATCTGCACTCCTGAGCTCTCCAGATTAAGGACTTCTCATTCAGATGGCCTACTGAGAGCGATCTTGGCCTGTTCCACTGTGTCCACTAGCTCTATTGTGCCCTGTAATTATTTCAATATCACACAAGGCTTGATGTTTAACTCAGATATTTCTCTTGTCCCTTGTGTACCACATCTTGGATGGGTAGAGGGAGGGGTTGTTCTTTGCCCAGAAGAAGGAAAAAAAAAAAAAAAAGAAAAAAGGATGATGCATTTGTCCATTATCAGAATATACTATACTTCTAATTGGAATTACAGAAAGGACTTGAGCTTGTATCAGCTAAAGTCAATAGCACAACTTGCATTAACTTCAGCTAGTTTGAAATATTCCTAAAATGGAAGATAACTGCTTAAGACTTTGCTATGAGGATTTATGGTTCGTTCCCACAGTTTTGAAGGCTGTTTGGCTGTTGGATTGTTTTGGAGGAGTTAAGGAGGTGTTGGGAAAATGCACGATCAGCAGTTGGAGGCGGAGGAGGGACTATTTTCCCATACTGTACACAAATAGTTATTGTCTACTATTTTTTCTTTCACATTTTAATGTTTTGACACAGTTACTGGAGTCTGGTTTATCTCACGTGTGCTTTCCTTTTCTATTTGCCTGCCTCCCTTCCTACTACTACTACACATGCATGTTCCAGACTACACAAGAGAAAAAAAAAAAAAATCCAACTTTTCGTGCCTTTTTAAGTAGGAAATTTGTCCTGAACAAGAAATAGATGGATTTGACTCTCACTTTAGATTTGGGCAACTATGTTATTTTCCCTGTATTTAAAGAAATTTAGTTTGTCTTTTTCATTTCCTTTTTTTCAGAAGAGGGATTTTTCTAGTTCCAAGTTACAAACTTCTGTGAATTAGCATCATAATCAATATCATCTTCTCTAGAGTCCAGTGGTTAAAGTTTAGATTGTGTCTTATATCTCAGAATACACCATTGGATGTCAAATCACTACCCTTAGTCTTACCTGACATGCTCAGGTATATCCAGACTGATGAGGAGAGTTCAAAATGTACATTACTACTGTGCTGCCAGCACATATTATCCAGCAAGAAAACAGCAACCGAAGCTTGCAATGTATCCCTTTATTATTTTTGCAAACTGCCCGCAGTGTTACATGAGATAAGCATATTCAAAGGCAACGGAGTGAAACACTGCCAGCGGGCAGAAGGAAGGAGAGGCCATTGGCAATCCTGTAGGTGAGGTACAAATTCACAGTCTCATTTGCCATGCTCAGTCCCGCACATCTTTTCACTTGTTTTTCAGGACTCTCCATCTAAGTGAAGTCACTTTGCTACAGAAGTAATTTGACAAATGGATCTCTGACTGCAGCAAAACATGAATCATGATTAAACTGAATTGTCTGTTTCAGGGATTTACCAGCAAAAACACCTACTCCCAAAATAATATCAAAATAATACCATCCACTGTGTGTGTAAATAGTAAAGGGAAAAAAAAGTGACATTATTGCCTATAAATTTGTTTATTTGGGATTAATACTGCAACCTAGGAAGCTCGAGTCTCACTTTGCTTTGAATCTTTACATCTTGTTAAAAGGCTGAAGTTTTATAAAGGAGCTCTGGAAGCTTTTATTAATAGCTTTCACTGAAGTTAAGAGGGAAAAAGTTAAATTCATTTTACTCATTGGTCCTATTGAAAAAGGAAGGACTTAGTGTTAGGAGCATTGTCTTCCCCTTTACCAGTAAAGAAGTTTTCCAAAAGCTGTCAGTGAGATGCTAATGGAGAAGACGACGACCTCTGCAATTTAACAATAAAGCATCTGGTGAAAAAAATTAGAAAAAAACTTTCTGGACCTCATGTTAAGTAGTTAGGGGTGACTTCTCCCAGGAACAGATGGTGTTAAGACAGCCAACTGGCAAAAGGGAGTAGCTGGGAGCCCTGGGAAGATGGTGTGGGAGAATCCAGAGAGGAGAAGAGCAGAGTCTGAGGAGAGGGGAGAATATCGTTCACATTTGCATCTCGCAGGTCAGAGCACATCTGAAAAATTTGGGTCCAAAGGACAGCAGATTGTTCAAGAAAGTGGGGGTGAACAATGCCGATGCAGCCACATGTGCACCAGTGCAGCTGAGCGGCCAGTCTAATAATGCCAAGATGAATCTTAAAGCATTTGGGAAGCATGTGTAAAAGCAGAATAGGGCCATATTCCACCCCCCTTCTCTTACAGCCCGACTGCACCTTGTTTGGGTGTGTTTCATGCAGACAGTTCCTTAAGAAACTCTGGTTTTTGTAACTTGGTACCTTGCTCAACTGAATAAAACAGGTTTTACTCCCATTAGAGGGCCAACCATAGTGAAAAAGCAAATACACAGAAATTTAATTGAATGTGTTTCCATGAAATACGTGGTACAATTAATAAGCAGTCTTGTATTTCACAGGCCATATTGTAGCTTTGAGGCAACACTTCTTTGTGTAAGACATGCCAGCCAAGAAGGAGAAGGACTTAAATCACAATCTCCTCATCTACTTTTTGAGGGTTTTGGGAAGTGTTACGGGGGGTACACAGCAGCCTGAGGCCTAGAGACTCTGTGCCAGGTTCTGCCGCCATCCTGGTCCCTCTCTGCTGCGCTTGAGTGGGAAGGAGCTGCCAGTCGGTTCATACCCGTCTCCTGGGCAGCTGCTTTGGAAATGTTGCCAGATCTTTAAGTTGGAGCAGCCAGGGCCAAGCTACGTGTGAAGCAGAGAGCTGACCCTTTGAGGTCTCCGTTGCAGAGAACATAGCTCCGCAAAGTGGAGAAAGGCCTCACACCCTTTACATTATTTTTGCCCCCTTCTGCAGACTGCTATCAGTCTTTTCATTACAGCATGATATTGTTTCTAATTTGGTTTGCTGACAATACCTTGTTCTGATCTGGCATGTCAGCCAAAGGTACTTGTTATGAGCTTTGTTGTTAAATATTAAAATTAGATGAAGGTTCTCCCTGCTGTTGGAGCCTGGCCAGTGTGTCTTTTAGCCTGCAGCTTGACCAGATTGTTCTTCAAAGTGACAGACACAGTGGGCTGACTGTTCCTTGCCTTCCTTTATAAAAGTCTTTTAACGCTGTAGCTCCTGCCATTCCCTTTCTTTCTCCTCACCCCTCTCTAACTCTCCCGGCGAAGGAGAGAGCCTTGAAAATTATTAAGCAGAGTCAGCTCATGTGTCCTCTTTCTTCTCTGGATTCCCTGCCAGCAAAGACATGCACAGGTCATATTCCATCTAAATGCCGCTGTTATTCTCTTCCACTAGGGGCTCAAGATCTGGATCGCATTCGTTTGTCCACCTACCGAACAGCATGCAAGCTTAGATTTGTTCAGAAGAAATGCAACTGTAAGTATGTCAGCGCTTCTTTCGTGTCGCATTGTTACTAGCTTTGCCCTGCACTTCCCGGTCTGTCTCAAACATGCCAGTGATTCAGTCATAGAAGGGTGGGTTGTGATGCAGGCCACAGGTTTAATTAATAAATATGTTAACTACATTCTCCAGTTTTCTTATAAAATAACATTTGGGGGTGCCAGCAAGATCCTGCAAATTAAATGCTTTTATAGTAACTCCATGGAGAAGAAATGGTGGTTCCAGGCCTCGGCTATTTGGGGTGCAGCAAAGTGCGTGCAACGTCAGTGAGCCTTCTTTGTTCCAGAAGGTCATCTAGAGACATCTTTTCTAAGAGGGTGAACCTGCTTGTAATCTCTGCATGTCTGTCTTCTTCCATCTAGGCTTCATTCTTTAGGTATTTCCAACTTGATTAGTGATTTTTTTTTTAACATTTCTTTTGAGATTCAGTCTTTCTTCCTTTACAGCTGCAGTTTCTGTTAGCACAGTCCAGAGAAAAGCTGTGAACTTTAAAAGGGAAATACATATAAAATCTGTAATGGATTGTATCCTTTCTTCTCCATCCAAAATACTTAGAATGGTGGGGGTGGTTCTATGTGTTTTACCAGACCTTTCCACACTAAGTTAAAAAAAAAAAAATCCTAACCAGGGGAACTGTTGCCAGCAGTAGCAGTAGGGAAAGGACTAATGCAGAGAAAACAAAGTTTTTAGTCTTCATATCTAAACTAGAATGACAGCCTGGCTACGCTTGTGCTACGCACAGTGGTAAATACATTAAGAAATGCTCACTGCAAATAGAGATTAACCATCCAGGAGGGAGTTCCTAGTTTTGAGGCTACATGTATCTGTGTTACAGAAATGTTTAGCTTATGCTGTCCAAACATAGAGGAGAGGCCAAGTTGTGGTGGAAAAGACTTTGGAGAGTGTTTATTGGGTTATTAGCTACGGAGCTAGTCTTTCAATCACTTCTGCAGCACATTTCTCGTGTTATAATATGTGAAGTATGAACTGATGGGTTAGTATCACACTGTAAGCAGGCTGCCAGGCACAAAACCCAGGAGGGGTTTAGTACCTGCCCAGCATCTGACTTCTCCCATTCAGAAGGAAATATGTTGCAATACACTATTATGTTGCATTCAGTTTGTTTTTTTTTAATTTTATGTTTAAGAGGCTAAAATGTTCACTTCATTTTTTTCATAGTAACTGAATGCAATAGTCTGAGGTGACGGAAGTATCCAATTAAGTTGACAGTGATAGGAAAGTCGTAACACTAATTGCTTTGATAACTGTATACAAAGCAAATGAAAAAACCTAAACATGCAATAGCCTTGTTGGGAGTGGCTGGCTGGCTAAAAATATTGCTTGTTCATCTTAACTTTGTTCCTCTTATTCATCAACTTTGATTTGCTTTTGTGGAACTATTGCTTCTCTTCATAGAGAACCAATGCACATGCCCTTCAGTTTGCCAGCTTGTGCTGAGTCTTGCCTTCTGGTGGCCGTTGATAACCTTGGAGAAGTGATTTGCTGATCATATATCAAGAGTTATACTATATCAACCTCTTCTGATGAAAAAAAAAAGGAGGGAACTTAAACATAAATGTAGTCCTAAGAATCAGGATCTGTGCAACTTACGGAATAATGCTTGTTGCTCTGGAATGGGCTGAATTGTGTGTATCTTTTCACTGTCAAGTACAGTTTTCTTCTGGTTGTTTCTGGTAGACTGCTGCTCTCTCACATGGCTTTCTCTTATTAGTGGGAAAAGAAGTCATTCATCCACCTGATGTGATTTCAAGCAATGGCTGTCCGAGGCAGAGCTTCTAAGCATAGAACCACTGAACCAAGCACTGCCCTGAAATAGTTAATATCAGACCTCTGGCTCATGTCAGCTACTCTTTTTCCACCACCCCCCCTACAGAAGTTATCATTATGCACTACCCAGTAGTAAGTTCAGGAGAGGGGAAAAAAAAAGGGACATGGGAAAAAAGCCTTTCTGCTGTGTCTGAGCTATTTCATTTAGGGAAGAATAGAAAAAGCAAAAGCTCAAAGGCAGTTCTGCTCCACTCCCAGTGCATAGCACCTCCTGTCACTCAAGCCATCCTTGTCTTCTTTCAGCTGTGCTCTCCTGCCCTGCCCTTGGCACACCGGCCCAGACTTACTTGGAAAAAATTGCTTGGAAAGAGTATATTTATGGGGTTCTATTAAAGAGCTAATTTAATAAATTGCAGGGAGCTGCTCTTGGCTACAGGCTGAAGGTGTGTGAGGATGGAAGCAGAGAGCCGCTTGAGTGCCAGAAGGGGCTGTTCCAAGGAAAGCAGAGCATGGGTTTTATTAACACCATCTTTTTTACCCGAAAGTGCTCATTAGCATAGACAATCACGGGATATCATATAAGAGGCAGCTACGTTTATCACAAAAATGCACTGTTTGTTTCTGCTGTCTTTAATGCAGGCACAGACAAGAGTTTGTCTCCTCACGTCCCTTTGTGAATTCGTCTCAGTACAAAAGGGTGTTTGGCTGTAACCTTCAGCACCTGGCTGGATTTTACTGGTGAAGTAGGCAGTGTGCAATGGGCAAAGGTGCCTTCGTGTTCTAAGAGCCATTCGCTTTTGCAGCATTTCTCTTAAACTAGTTAAACTATCTGGCCAAAAATTACAGAGCAGGTGACAGTTTACCACCATGTCCCAAAATACTACTACGTATGTTGCACTTTGAGTACTAACACTGTCGATCAAATTAATTGCTCCATGGAATTATTTAATTTTCACAAGAGGAAGACTACTTTAAAGATATTTAGCAGGCTTCAAAGTTGGAAATATATGTCTTTCTGATAATTCTATAAAACTTCAGGAAAACTACTAAGCATATGAAAAGTATTTCTTTTATAAAAGTCTCTCTGAGCACTTAAACCAACAGGCAGTTTAAATAAAATCAGCAAAGTGAGAAAAATCAGTATCAGTCATTGCAATTATTTGTCAAACAGGATAGAATTGAATCCAGTCCAGCCTCATCCTTCAGAGAAGCAAGAAATTGTTCTTAGGAACTCCTCTTAATAACTTTGTTATCTTTCAAAGAAAAATTCCTTCAAATTTAAACATTCCCCTTTGCCTATGTTAATGCTACAAATAAATAACAGTAACATTTACAAATTATTGTTGGCACACCTCTGAATCTGCTAAGTGGCCAAATGTGGGATGCAATATGTGAAAATAATCCCAGAATCTAGACACCCACAAAATTCTACATGCAGGAATCCTGAAAGTTGGGAGGCTTTGTTAGTGCACCATGAATCTAAACTCATTTTATGCTTCTCTATTTCTGCTGACAATTTCTAAAATTGGAAGTAATGAAAAGAGAAACTCTGTAGGTAATGCGGTACCTTTGAAGATGTGGTGGGTGTAGAAAGAGGTGATTGCAGGCTATTTGCTTATTACTTTGCAGAACTCCTGTAGCAATAGACCTCTTGCAATAGCAATAGTCTTCTCTTAGTCATAAATACTAACATAAGAGGTAGATATCTTTTCTGTAAAAAAAAAAAAAAAAAAGAAAAAAATCAAAGAAGTACGAAGAAGTCTTGAGAAGATCTTGAGATTTGGGCGTGAATAATTCCTAATGAATGCCGAGAGTCTTCTACAGAAGGACCTCAGAGAAAAGACTGCTGGTGGTTACGCCATCTGCAGAGCTCAGAATGTAAAGCACAAGTGTGCGAGCTGACTGGGGCTGCTCTGCTGGATTATGGTGTTGGATATTGTCTTGGAAATAGCAGCACCCTAATCATTTGAGGTTCAATTTCATTATTTGGGATAATAAAAGCAGATAGGAAGCAGGTGCGGAAACCTGATCAAACATGCTACGTGTTTATTCCGGTCTGCACTGTACAAAATGTACAAAATGTGAATAGCTGACTTCTTCCTCATCTAAATTTTCTGGATGTGTTTTAAAGGTGGCCCTAAATAGTTCACAGTGCAAAAGTCAAGGAGGGAGATGGAAAAACTACAGGTGAGCACCATGAGGTCTGCAACAGCCGCAGAACTTGAAAACCCTATGGACCGGTGTTGCTCTGACAAAGTCACATTGGGGTATTGTCCTTCGCTTCACCTCCAGTGCATCAGAACGGGTTGTGGAGCATCCAATATACATTCTCACCGTACTGACTCCTGCTCAGCTCCACTTACTGCCAGGAAAATGCCATCTTGACAGGGTTGATTTACAGCTGTTCACCCATAGCATTCAGACGCAGAAGCGTAACAGGCTTTACTAAAACAAGGCATGAAAGACCAATGTCAGCAGTTATATGTATCTCTCAACTCACCAGTATTCGAGAACCACCAAAAAGCACAATTTATAGTTGTCCCCAATGATCATTGTGCAGCTGGTTTATTTTAATATTTGGTTTTCGGTGGATTTATTAAAACCCAATTGTTTATACAGAAAAACAAGCTGAGATGAAATATTGTGTTCACATGCAGATTCCCTCTGGGCTATGGTGGCAGCAGGAGTAGAACATAACAACATAGCGTAATCAAAACCATTATACAATTAAACATCACTCAGTAATACAGAACTGTACAGCTGGAAAACTGCTGCTATCCTTGATGAACTTTTCTGAATGTGTTGTGAGACTATTCTATGACTCTAGCTGCAAAAAGCAGGTTTTGTTGGTTTCCCTAGATCAGAATAAATCATTGGCAGTTGAAAGCTTGAATTTAAAGCCGTGCTGGTGATAGTAATACGTGGCTTAATTAAAGCAGACAAAAAGGGAGCTTGTTTCTCTGGCAGTTTAATCCCAGCACCTTAGGTTTTCAGTGTCTTTGTTTCTCCCTTCAATATTATTCTATATGTGAGTGATTTTTTATTTTTTATTTCATTGTTTTGTTTTATCCAAGTTGTGATACAGCTGTTTCCACATAGGGGGCACAACTGCCATGAATGTGAATGTCCAGGGCAATCTCTTCCACCTCCACCCTCCTCTTCCTCCCCTCCTCTTTCTCCAGCCTCCTCTGGGCTTAAGTAGTCACAGCTGAGGCATGTAGGCATGTCAGCTTAATTTCCATACATGCTCTTGGGTGCCCCTCTGATCTGGTCTGCCTTTTTACATTTGTTTTAAGTTAGAATAATTTCTCACCCTTCTAAAAAATAATAATTTCCCACTGAAAATGAATGACAGTTATTGTAAACACACTATTTTTAGATGTTTTTCTTAAAGCTTTTTCCCCGTCTGTACTCTTATACCTCCTGTAATGCAACAGCAAGCTGCTGAAACTGGTTTTGTCCTAGAAACTGACAATTTGGGTATCCAATTATGAGATCAACCTGTGACAGCTATGGGATCCCCGTCAGGATGGCAAGCACTTTTTAAAAATTATTTGATTAAACCTAAATAAAATTACTAGGGTTTGGATTTGGGTATTTTGGTTAGGGTTTTTTTTCCTATACTAGACCGACACTTAAAATATCATTTTGTCTTATCCCATTCAACATGCCATTCTCCACAAAATGAAAAATCACAGTATCTGGTACTTGTACTAAAAGGAAAGGATATGAAAGTCTTGATTCCACACTGGAAATGATGCCATGACCTTTGTGTTATCCACTGGCTGAGGAAGTCAACAAGACATCCAGGTTCAACTTTCTCTTCTGCATAACAAAATATGCACTGATCTTACATATCCAAAAAAGTTCCCTAAACATCAGGCTAGAGGATATTCAGAAGTGTTCCAGTCTGTCCTGTTGATGCTTAACCACTGAATCTATATGCTAATTGATTTAGGAACTGACAACTACTTCTCTACTTAAATGAGATCTCTTGCCACCATAGTATAAAGCCATTCTTTCTTCGACTCAGCGAGTATTTATTCTCTCTAAAGTGGAATGGAGTGTACAAGAAATGCTCAATGGTGGTATCCTCATTGGGCAAGAATCTCATGAGGATCCCTGCTGTGGCAGGAGGCATTCATTCTCAATATCCTGCCTTTTCCTTCTCAAGGACTGTATAGCCTGTGCAATTTTGTGCTTGCCCCTCATCCTTTTTTTCTCAGAATGACCATCAGAAACAGAGCCAGCAAATTGTCATGATTACAGAATTGTTTAGATTAAATTACTTAATCCTTCATCACTGTAGGTTTCCATGGGTAGTGTTTTCTTTGGTTTGTATCATGATTTTCATTCCATTTTGGAAGCAGTAAAGCACAAGATAGATTTTCAGGCTGGGTCACAGAGCAATCAAATTGAATGACAAGCGATGTTGCCTACTTGAGAAGTGCAAAAGGTCTGCTTGGCTGCAATTCGAAACATTTATTTCCTGGGAAAACAATCTGCCTCTTGAATTTGTGATCATGGCATTCTCATATTCTTCCAAACCCTCAGTGATCAGCCTTGTAATGAGATTTGCTTTAAAATCCTGTAATTTGGGGAGGGAAAACACATTTTCAGTTCTTAGTTTTATTCTTCTCTGACCGCCTTGAATATTCATTATTAGTAGTAGTATTAGTAGTATTATTAAAATATAAAGGCTGAAAATTTTAGTTCCGTTCTTTGTTTTCTGTTTTAACAGAAGCTGAGACCTATAGTCATTGATATGACTCCAAGAGAAATAGCTTTTAAAAAAAGCAAAAGAAAAAGCACTCATATATATTACAAGAGTCATGATACCATTGTGTAAGTTACTAATTCGGGTATGTTGCAGTACTTGAATAATGGAAAGAAAGATGAGTTAATGATTTTAAAAACTTTTTTGTTCCTTTGTCTTTAGCAGCGACTTAGAGACTAAATGCTCCTGGAACTGCTAGTACCGTTCCATATGGGTTTCCAGGCAACTATGGGGAAAGGACGCATATATTATACATTCTGCATTATGCATCAATTATTTAATCAAAAGTTCAAAAGGGCTTGATTTAGCATGTTCCCTGCAGACAAATCCTTCATAAGGATTTTAGTCTGTAAGTGTTCACTCACAGCACAATATCCTGAAAATGGGTTCAGATTTTCTTTTCTTTTCCTTTTAACTGTAAAAGTTTATTAATACACTTGGCAGATCATAATAGCGGTTAGAGAGTTGACATGTCACCTGCATATTTGGCATGTTCACTGAGGGACTACTATTCAGCCTTTTCATCAATGTTAGCACAAAGTAGGCTGCTGCTACCTAAAGGGTTTATGGTATCTCAGATGTCCCTGAGTATTTGCTTATGAAGACTACCACTGCAAGTCTGTGTGGTACAAGATTGATACAAGAACTATCAGTGGACATTTGGAATTCATTTAAATGTCAAAAAGAGTGAACCAGACAAGGCTATATATCTTATACTCTCCCATTTTCATTTACTTGGAGATGGATTTTTCAAACATACCCGTGATTCCAAGTGGCTCCTGTTAAAAAATGAGTTGCAGAAGTTTGTCAGCTAATGTTATTTTGCCCTTTACAGAGGAAAATGATCGAATTGGCTTCCTTTGCGTCAGAAGTTGACAGGCACGTAGACTCGGCCACGTCCCAAGTATACCTACACACTGCCCTCTGCTACACAGGCGGCTCAGCCCTGCCTTGATGCAGACAGCTTTTGTAATTGGATCATAGCTGAAAATCATTTCTTACTGACTTCCTGAACTCCGCTGTAACTGCCATTCACTGTGCTATTTCTGATGGTTTTTTGGTGCAGGTTTAAGGTTGGACAGTCTGTTCAGTTCCCCACTGATGTCTCAGAACATCTGCTGTTGGTAACAGGTGCCAGTCACCTTTGGTCTGGCAGGTTTGTGATGAGTAACCCCAAACCAGAAAGTTTGCGCATCTTATTTCACAGCAGTCCTCCTAATGAACGTTTCAGACCAAAGAAAATTAGTGATTATTAGCTTAGTACTCTTCTAGATAGTCTAAAAATTGCAAAATATATGCGCACATAGAGTCTCATGCAAACAAACTGATACCGTGGTGATAACAGGATCACCATATCTTCTGAGGAATGCTGCGTCTTCACGTGAGAGCTTTTTCTTCTTTCACCGTCTTGGTATTTCCCCTCAAACTGTAACTGTGTTTTTGTCTCCTCCTTCATCATTTCCTTGTCCCTTCTTCAGCTTCATGTCATTATCTGTGGCATTTGCTTTATCTCTGACTTCTCTGCAACCCTCTTGGCTGCTCTCTCCTTTCCTGTTATCCTCTTGGCTCCAAGCACCTTTCTCCAGGCAAAGCCTTTCTGACACTTGAGCCTTTGTTCCCTTTCCCTGGGCTGTTCTGGGCTGTCCCATTTGGGTATTTTGCTGGGCCTGGCCTGATGTCACACGAGCATCTCCATAACATGCTAGAGTGTATTAAGCAGTGTGACTTAATGCTTGTCACATGTTGGTCATTCTGTTTGGTTTTTGCCATATTTATGTGAAAAAGGGGGAAAAAAGGAAGAAGTCTTCCTTGGAGCAGGTATCAGTGAGTTTGGTGATGACGGTCCTTTCTTCCTAGGGAGCTTCAGTCCATCATCTTGAACCAGCCCTGCCTCCATTCTGGACTCAAAGCAGTAAGTCTTGACGAGTCATACATGAGCTCAGTCCATAGGTGCTTTCTGTAGACAGTAAAGGACTGTTTGATGTCCTTGCAGAAAATAGTTTTCATAAGAAGATAAGCCGCAGCATTTTGCCCTGTGCGTTGTAGCATTGCATTCAAAGTGTCCTTCTTCATTGCATCTGCTGAGCTGGGATTTTTGCTGAGGAGCTTTTGTCTTTTCCTGATTTTGATGCTCTGGAGAATGAGTAGGCACCTCGCAGCTTTCCTCCACCTTAACCACAGTCTGTACCATCTTCCTGCCTAAACAGTGATCTCTGCTGCAGTCTCCCGTAGATGGTCCAAACTGCCTCCAGCCTTGCCTTGTTCCCTTTCAGTGTCAGACTCCAGTAAATTTTACAAATAAAACTTCAGATTTATTCTCAGCAAATTATGGGCTTCTTCAGGGTGAAGACAGCAAATAGTCCACAGTAGGACAGTCAGGCTGGCATAATGGTTAGTATAGTTGTCTCCTGTAATTCCCAGAGTGTTTTTTAACGTGTTCATTTGTTTTCAGAGTTACATTAAAAGTCAGTGTGTGTACCTCTAGCAATACAGATCAACTTCATAAGACCCAGAATATTCGAAGAGAAGTTTAGCTTAACTGTTACCTCATATTTTTACCCCCTGAGCTGCACCTAGGATTATTTTCTATAAGTCTTGGTGGAAGATTTCATACAGCATGTATCTGGTGTACTAGGATAAATTGTGAGAACAGAAAATGTTGGCCATAAAAATAATTTCCTGCTTTTATAAGTGTGAAGAGACTGCACAATATGATGTCCTCAGTGTGCATTGTTATTAATACAGTTCTGGGACTCTACGCAATGAATGTTCAGCTTCCTGGTGTTAATGTTTGTGATATACAGTGGTTTTATGGATGCAGTTTTCCTTGTTCTTAATTAAGGTATTCCTAGGCTGAATTCAGACTGAATTATGTCTGTGATATTGTTGTTGGCTGCAATGGATTTCTAGCAGGGTATTTGTGAGCAGTGTTTGGCCCTATACTGTGCAAAGCGTGGGGTAATTCCAGGAGAAGTTCTGTGTATGCTCAGCCTTTCCTTTGGTCCATGTGGATGAATAGATGCCTGTCTCCTTTCCTGACAGAAAGTAAATTGGAAGTCACTCTGTTGAACTCACTGACATTACTATGGCACAAAGGAAGGAATCGGTCTCTCGGTGTATATTGTTTGAGGAGGTTGAACTCAATTTCTGATAAATGAAGCTGACACTAGTATCATACTGCATCTCTTGTAAAGGTGCTGATCTTCCCCAAGTTTAATTTTCCACATTTCACTCATCTATATTTTGCCTTGAAACTCTTGTTTTGTATTAGATTTGCAGGATATCTTTAAGGATTGCATGTGTAAAATAAAGGATGACAGATAAGTCGCCGCATACATCAAGACTCTTACTCCATCTAGGGGCCCTGACAACATCATTAAAGAGCTTCTGTCATGCAGAGGAGGAAGTATAGGTGTGTGGGACTGCACCTCAGTCCCATTTATCTGTCATTGTGCATTCCACAGTCTTTCTCATTGTTGCTGATTGTTGAGCTAAGTTTGTGTCACCTGGAGCTTTTCTCTTTTTCTTGACCTATTCCTCATACCTGTTTCCTTAAGAGATGTGACGTTTTAGTGCGTGATATTGCAAATTGCTGCAATGGGAGCCGCTGCAGTTGCCTCCTGGTACTGGTGTTCTGGTTACTGAGCAAATCAGCCGAGGAACTGGAGCACGGTGCTGCTCTTGCAGAAGACATTGCTTTGACCATGAGTAATGGCAGGACAACAAATGTGGAAAGATGGTGGGAACACAAAGCCAGAGTTTAGTCAAATATTCTCTACAGTTTGTCTGAATGAGACGATATCTACTCAAATGAATTTGATACCAAAAAAAAAAAAAGGCTCTTCCAGATACCAGGATCCATCTCTCCCTATCTCAAAGCTGATTATAGCTCACATCCCAAAAGATTTTGGGGTAAATAAATCTTGTTGTTTTCAATGTAACAGATCTTTAAATACCTATGAAAGCTTCAACCTATGGCAGTAATTAGCACCTCCATTACCAATCTCAGCAAAAGGTTAAATAAGAGTCTGAACTGTCCTCATGACCAAACGATGCCTTTTCACTGAAGTCCTGCATGTCACATGAATGTCCTATTTCATAGGAATACTCTAACTCCCAACAGCTGAGATTGATGTTGGGATTTTGTCCCAGAAGCCCTCTGAATTGACCCAAACTCTTTGGGAGAGAGAAGCATGTGCCATCACTCTTTAGCGTGTCTCTTCTGTTCTGGGGGTGAAAAAATGCGATTCTGGTATCAGGCATTACCCAAGCATTAAGTTCAGCATTAAGTATTTCTCTACTTATTTTTAATAGATTAAAAAGTTATGGGCCAAATTCAGTCCACATCACATAAGAAATTATTTAAATTAATAGAATAAGGATCAACTTAAGAATATGCATATATGTAAAATATTACATCTTTCAAATTCAAGGAAATACACAATTCATGTTTCATTAGGATTCTGTACATTGTGTTGCTGTTTACGGTCTTGCAAACCCTAAATCATTTTAAAAAAAAATTACAGAAGACAAAATAACCATGGGTCAAACTCTGAAAAACAGGAGATTGGCCAAGGAGAGTTTTTGTCTTCAAGCAGTTCTAAATATACAATATGCGCTCATTCTTTTTCGTTGACCTTTGTGATAGGACTGAACCTTAAAGGCTGAAAAAGTAATCTCAGCTTGTTTTCTGTAGCCATGAGGGAAGAAATTGTTCTGAAGAACTGTTAAATTGCGTATTGTCTTGTCATCACAAGCTACTTTTTTAAATAGATTGGGGATAATACCCTATATCCTTTGAGCTGGTAACACTTACTACTTAAAAATTAATGAAAAATATGAATAACCCAATTTGTTAACATTTGCATTTGCTTTACACTTGCTTTTTGCTTCCAACAGTGCCAAAGCAAGCTGTAGTCTTCTGGTGGGTTGGGGAAGTTTTTAGGGGGAATAGAGGGAGCTGGTAGCAGTTGTATCAAAGGAAAAAACCTAAGAAGTTGTTTAAGAAAGATGCAGTATTAGTCAGACTTGGCACTTGAAGAAACATACTTCTGGAGAAGATTTTATCACTGTAATAAGAACATTCAACGTGAAGAACATTCCATCTCACGGCTTTGGTATCATTTGCCTCTCACATGTGACCGCCTGTATGGGACATCCACACCGCCAAATCTCCAAGCACATCGCCTTTATTCAACCAAATACATAGACAAGGCCGTTGTCTGGAGAGAGCGGTGGCGATGCGCAGCCTTTGATTTGTGTTAGCCCGGTTGACGTTGTGCCAGTAGAGAGTTAAAATGTTACAGTAAATGTGTGCTGCATTTACTAAAATACACCCAGTAGTGCCATCCTGTGGTCAGGACTGCAGCTATCAGAAAGCTTGTACACCGCGTCCCGCCTGTTCTCTAAAAGCTGTTCTGTCTTGGGTTGTTACACACAATCTGAGTTGTGCCAGGCTTTGGATTACGGTTTTGTTCTCATATGTTCAGCCATTTCTGAACGTCTAGTTTAATCTGCTAAATAGGAGGGCTGGAATGTGGTGGGTTTTTTTCCTCTGGAAACATTTTTTTGAAAGTCTCCATAGTTCGGTTTCTGTCACCAGATCTTAAACAGAGATGATACTTTGAAAATCAACTCCAGATACAGTATCACCTGGCCCTAGAGATTTTTTTTGCCACCTTTTGGGAGTGCAGAAGCTTTTTCCTAAAAGATTATTTGCTGTAATATAGTACAGAATAGTTCTATTAATAAAAAATATGAAATGCTGTAATTTTACTAATTGAAATATGAACTCAGATCTAAGGCAAATTGACCTTCTTTTAAGAGAAATGAGAAAGCTGTTGTGTATCATCTGTATTTACCAACCAAGTTTTGTTACCTCCATCCCCATGAATTCTTTGGCTAATTTAAAGCTGACATTTGCAAAACCCCTGTGAAGGAACTACTTAGTCAGACTGAGGCCCGATCGTGCAATGGCTTAAATAAAGCCTTTCTCATTAAAATAGTATTATGGTGAGATAGCAAGAATAATAGAGATACCTAATCTGGGAATACCATTGTCTGGTTGGGGAGGGGATTTATAGTTTCTGGCTATGGAATACAAGTCTGCTATTTACATGTTGGTCTTTAATTCATAAATATTTTTAAGTTTTAAAACAGGAAAATTATGTATAATCAATGATTTATTAGCACTTCTGTGACTTCTTAGTGACAGTGCACATTTTTGAGTGGTCTTTCCTGGTTGTCGTCAAAATACTAAGATGCTTAGAGTTGGATTTTTTTTATTATTTTATTTTATATATGTCATACTTCATTCAGCATTTCAAATAAATTATTTTGAAGTGTGTTTAAAAAAAGGAAACGCTTTCCCAGCATCTGGGTGACAAGTAGATGACAACAGTTTCCCAGCCCATTACTGCGGGGTGCATCGCCCACCGTTCCCTTTTGCAAAATCGACTGTCATTAGGTGCTGTTCCTTGGGGAGACTGATGGCCTCTTCTGCCACCCACAGAGAGCCCTTCAGGCTTCGCTTAAATATAGGTGAGGCAAAATAGGCAGGAAATGACAGCAGGGAGAGAAGGAAGTTTTACTGAAAATTAATGTAAAAGGGGAATTTTACTGGAGATCTTCACATACTCTTACACCTTGGTGGATTTGTCAGGTACCACATTAAAAGTAAAAAGGCCACATTTCAGTGTATTGTTATCCTAGTGGTTATTCCTCATTAGCAGCACTTGGCCAAGTTGACAGACACTTCCAACGGGGCTCATTTTTTTAATGTGCTGTAGAGATCAGAATCTCGGAGTGTTTTAGAATAACCCGTTTTTCCTTCTGGGCAGAATAGTAGGTGAGGATACAAGGATGTGAGCCTGGCTATGTGGACAAGAGAACCTTTGAAACTTTTCCCCAAAATTTTCAGTGCCTCAGCTGTATACATCACGTCCTGCAGATTTCCAGACACCCAGCAGCCAGGTTTGGCAGCCACTCAGAAATGTCTCCTGTGCATGCAGTGTGCAGCTGGCCGGCACATGCACAAAGAGCCAAGCTCCTGCTGGGTGGGACATGGCTGGTGCAGACTGATAGCCTTCCTCCAGCTTCTCGCTGGGCCAGGTGTGCATACCACACACCCGTGCACTCTCACAGCACAGGCAGAGAGGTAAGGAGGAAGAGGAGCGCATGCAGCTGACGGGATTAAGTGAAACCATGACCTTGCTCTGAGATCCCTTGGCATTCAAGGGAAAGCTTGAGGGAATGTTTGAGTATGCAGAGTGCTGTGAACGCCCTCGTACACCTCACACAAAATCTCTTGAGGATACGGAGGACTCTTCCCCAAGCATTCAAGGAGCCTCAGGGCAGGCTCTGTGTTTTTTTGTTTATTGTGTGAGTTCGAAAAAGGGACTTGGAGCACAGCTTACTTGAGCAAATGTCTTTACAGAAAAATCAGTGGGGCAACACTGATTCCTCTCCAGCAAGGGAGCAACTGTTTTTGCAGTAAAAGTTAATGACTCGACATGGACATCACAGAATCAGAGGCTGGCAGGGACCTCAGGAGAGAGCAGGGTCAGCTAGAACAGGTTCCTCAGGGCTGCGTCCAGTTTGGGTTTGAATATCTTCAGGGATGGAAACTCCACAGCCTCTCTGGGCAACCTGTCACAGTGTTTGACAACCCTCACAGGGAAAAAAAATTTCTTATGTTTAAATGCTTTCCTGTATTTTGATTTGTGCCCATTTCCTTCTGTCTTTTCACTATCCTTTCCCTGAGAACAGTTTGGCTCCATCTTCTTTACTCCCTTGCATCAGATGTTTATACACACTTACAAAGTCCCCCTGAGCCTTCTGTCCTCCAGGCTGAACAGTCCCAGCTCTCTCAGCCTCTCCCTATATGGCAGTTGCTCCAGTCATCCTTTCATCATATTCATGACCCTTTGCTGGACTTTGGACCCAGCACTCCAGATGTGCCATCAGTGCTGAGTAGAAGGGAAGGACCATCTCCCTCCACCTGCTTGCAACACAGTACCCAATGCAGCCCAGGAGTACGTTGGCCTTTTTTGCTGAAAAGGCCTATTGCTGGTCGGCACCCAGCCTGTACTGGTACATGGGGTTATTGATTTTCACATTTAGGACTTTATATTTCCATTTGTTGCGCTTCATGAGGTTCCCATCAGCCTATTTCTCCAGCTTGTTGAGGTCCCTCTGACTGGCAGCCCAGCCCTCTGGTGCATCAGTCACTCTTCCCAGGTTTTGTATCATCGGCTGCAAACTTGCTGAGGGTACACTGTGTCCCATCATCCAGGTCATTAATGGAGGTGTTACACAGTTTTGGCCCCAGTATCAAGCCTGGGGATATACCACTAGTGACTGGCCTTGTACCGTGAGCTAGTCATTTCATTGTGGAAGGCAAAGAGGTTGATCAAGCATGATGTTCCTGTCATAAATCCATGCTGACTGCTCCATATCACCTTCATGTTCTTAATATGCTTGGAAATTCCGGGACGAAATTCACTCCTCCGCCTTTCCAGGGACTGAAGTGAGGTTTTAGTTCACTGGATCCTTCTTCTTGCTCTTCTTGGAAACAGGAGCTACAGCAGCTTTCTCACAGCCCTCAGGATTCTCCCCTGATTGCCACAAGCGTTCAAAGACAATCCGGTGGCCTCACACTGAAAACAGCCAGCTCCCTCAGCCCTCATGGGTGCATTCCCCATCAAGTCCTACGGACTTGATTATGCCAGTCTGTTTAAACATCCCCTAACTGGATCCTCCTCCACCAAGGTTGTCTTCCTTGCTCCAGACTGTCCCACTTGTTGCAGGGGCCTTTGTCTTGAAGACAAAGCTTGCCAGTAAGCCTTGCCAAATTCAATTCCAGGTGGGGAGTCTTTAACAAGACTTTGATTTTTGTGAAGAAAGAAGTAAATGTTTGTGGTTACTCTTGGTTATCAATATATCATGCTCTTACAACTTTGCATACTATTGTACAGGTCTAATACACACATGTCTAAAAATTAAAGCATTTTGAGATCAGAATAACAAGGTAGTAAATATTGTGAATATTTTGTTAAATTCTTCTTTACGCTTGTAGTATTTACTCACCAATCACTGCATCTACAAAACCCAGAAATCAAGTGAAATAGCAAGAAGATGCAATGAAATACATTTTGACATTAACACATTCAAATATGTGCTGACAAGCTGTAAGTCCACCAGTCTTGCTTTTGGAAAACAGCAGTGACCGGCCCAAGAGCTGTTGATGGCATGCAGAGCATTCAGAAGTGGCCCAACACACACCGAGCTCGTTGGATCGGGTGCCCAGCTATGCTGGAAGTCACTGGGCTGTATGAACTGTGTCTGGCAGCAGAGGTCGGCAAGGGAGGTAGACGAGGAGCCGGAGCGACATGGGAGCAGGAATAGGAACGTACAGGACATTTCCAGGTACAGATCGAGCGCAGGTTCAGATATTTGGGCAATGAGTAGCCTAGCTGTGCCAGGCCGTGTAGGGTGACAGATGTCACCAGACGTACCCAGCCAAAGCGCTGGGTACCTCATTTTTAGCCCTGAGCAGAAGCAACACCCTGGTACAGTTTCTTTTCCATGTATTTTGGCACCAGAGAGCGGGAAAGATTGCAAGCCGTTAATAGCTGGCACGGCGATCTGCGTGGTGGTGGGACATGCAGATAAAGCTTTTGGTGGTCATGCTACAGGTGGCTGATTTGAGGGGCAGCTTGGCCACAAACAGGTGTAATTTAGAGAGAAAACACGCCTGGCTCAGTCCTCCATTACCCTCCTGGCAGCAGGAGAGAGGGAGCCAAAGAGAAGGAGTGAGTGGCTTCCCAGGGCTTCATAGCAATGACGATGACAAATGGCTCCAATACCCTGATTTGTGATGGGTTCATAGATTCTAATCAAAAAAAGAAGAATTGTCTGACATATTTTATAATATTTTTAGGATTGTTAGACAAGGAAGCATAAATCTTTCCCTTTTAATGAAATCCGCCTGAAATACCTGACATACATTCAAGTGCCGTTGATTTCAAATGGCAGTACTAGTATGTTTGAACTCAAGCATGTCTGTAAGAGCTTTGCTGGACTAAAATGAAATGTATATTAAAATTTTGGAAATAATTTAAATTAATACTTCTTTAAAAGTTTTGCCTGTATTTACCAACAAAGGAAAATCTATCAAGGAGGAATTTTGTCCTAACTATCAAATGGGCATGTTTAACCTGGATTTAGTTCGACCTACTGTATGTTAAGTAAATTTGCATTGATTATTAAAGGCCTAATTTAGTCACTTTCCTTGTTTGACTAAATGTAATCTCCTCTTCCGTGTTCATTTAGTAATAAATGGAAGGATAACATTGTAGAGTTCGTGGTTCAGGTGGAATAGAAAAAATACAGTAGAATAGATGAGGATTTTTGCATAAGTAGATCAATTTAATGGTAAGAAAGCTTAAGCACAGATTGGTTTTAATTATTATTTTTTTTTACTACTCAGAAGATAAACTGCCACTACAGATTTTTTTTATGCTTGCTTAGGGCAACATCATTTCTTGACAACTGATGTTTGAAGTAATCTGCTTCCTTTGAGATTAGTGATATATCCAAGATTATCTATATCTCACAGCCTTTCCATAATTCTAAATAAATTGCAGGATAGAAAGACTTCTTTTTTTCACTGCATAAATAAATTTTAATTCCTTTGCTTTGAGCTGAAAAAAAAAAAAGTGTAGTCCATCTCTTCTCTCACATTTTGGCTATTAAGATACCTTTATCTACCAAACAGAAAATTACAAGTAGCAAGTAAATTAAAGTTAGTAGTTACAATGAATGAAAAATACATTGGTTTCCTGCTAATGAAGAGAGTAAAAAATGCTTGAAGAAAAGAGGGAGGATCTAGATCAATAAAATTGACACATGCATTTATAGTAAGCAACATAATTTTGTCCTAAATTCTGTTTTCTCCAAATGTATCCAGAGTATACCTCTTCCACAAATGAACCTGTTGAGAGTTGTAGGTGATGGAATTTTGCACTGTAACTACTAATTATTCCTTTTCATCATCAAAGTAGTAAAAGGCAATAGGAAAAGACATTCTGAACACGGGTAAAGGTGGAAGGGCAGGATGAAAAAGTCAGGGGTGTCTGAAAACTTTCTACTTTGAGGAAAATAGAGAACTCCTTTCAAACTGAGCCAGCCATCTTTCATTCACCCTTACATCCTGCAGTGATCAATTCAGTTACAATGTGCTGGCAACAGGCACTCTCCAAATGTTGTTTTAACAGGTGAAGGAAATAACATTTGTTATTTTCTGGCATTAATCTTAATTCTCTGCAGTTCAGCCAGGGTGTCCTCAGAGTATGTGTTTGTTGGTAACGATTGCTGTGGAGTGAACAGCAGCCACCCATAATGCTGCTCATCTGCATCGACCCACTTCTGTCCGGATACTGAACTTTATTTACATTGACTAATCATTATCTGTTATGGAACATGCTCATATATGAAACCCTCTGTGACAGTGTTTAAATATTACTTAATCTCATATAAGTTAAATTAGCGGACCATGTTTGCCATAGAATATCTAATAATGCAGATGGTTAGCTTACCTGTGACTTTAGAAATCACTTAACAGAAAATCTAAGGGGAAATGTATAGTTTAGCAATTGCTTGTGGAAATCATTACATTTTTTCAGACATCAGGCAAACAAAGGAAATCTTCTATACCTGGATAGCTGTGCTATTTACAGAGTGCGATGCCTTTCTGAAGGGTCCGTGAAGATTGGCTGGGCTGCACGATTTTGGATTGCCTTATCCCACACCGATGCTAGATAAACGCAGCATTTACTCCTACGGCCTAGTGATCATCTGCTGACACTGAAGAAACAACCGTCAGATTTCTATAGCTTGGCAGATCCACGTCAGAAAAGGCAACTTTCTCACGCTGAGGGGTAATTCCAAATGTGATTATGGCAACAAAAGCAGCCACAGCAATGAGAAGTTATAAACAAACTTGTGGAGTTTTACTTTGTTGAGGGAATTTAAGGCAGATTTTAGGAGGGAGAAAGCTCTCTTGCATCTGTAAGCTAGTTTGTTATGCTGCAAACTCTTCTTGCTAGCATCATAGTACTGCACAGAAATCAGATTCGGGTTTTATTGCACTACAGATTGTGCAAACCAAGGAAGGAGATATGCCTTCTTCAGTGAGATTAAAACAATCTATCTCGGGGATGGATAGATAGATAGATAGATAAATAAATGGACATAGCACGTATTATAGAAAAAAGGTAGCAGAGAGGGTGAAGATGAAAATGAGGGGAGTGTAAACTTATGCAAAATTTTCAAGGCTGACATTCTGTTATTACATTGAAAAGACTACAGATACCATATTAGCTGTTGGCATAAATTTCTAATAGTGCAAATGAATAAAGTGGAGCTTGCAGAGGCCTTTTCCCAGAGTTAATAGGTTGACTTGGCGGCATGATATAATATGTGAGAATCTGCTTACTGTGTGAATAAACTTAACAAAAATAGGATTTTAAGTGATCAGTAGGGCACTACACCCAGATGTATCTGCGCAAGATTAAGCGATGCAGTGTAAGAGGCTGCGACTATGACAGGATCTGGTAGCTGTTCATATAGATGAAAGTATTTATTATTCATATTTTATATAAAACCTGTATTATTGTAGGCTATGTAGTGTAACAGAAAAGTCATCTTTTCTTAATGTTTAAAGAGCAAGGTGTGGGATTCATCTCAGTTAACTTTACCAGCTCTGAGGTTACATGTCTCATGTAAACTTGTCGCTTTAGGCTTTGTAGTCACTGAAGAAATATGGGCACCTTCAAAGCACTGTTCATCCCACCTGTCTCCAAACAGCTGCTTTAAGGTGCCTTTTTCTTCCACTGACATTAGAGGGAGCCTTGATCACCAGTTGACAGTAGACACCTAATTTTTCACATTTAAATTTAGGTGGGTGAATTCTTGTCCACAACAACTGACTGAGTAAAGGCCAGGGACTTCAGTACAGCAGTCTAACAAACTCTCCTTGTGATTATAAGTGAGACATTTCAACAGATATTTTCCAAATTAGCAGTTCTTGTTTAAAAGTCTGGCTCTTGTCCATCTTTCATTTCCACCTCCAGGAAGTACTACTTTCTAGCCTCAGTACAAAGATTTGAAATTCATGAATAAAATGTAAAATAAAATGGTGCAGTAGGATTGCTGTTTATTCAGCTTCAAGTGGAACTTAAGTGTTTCTGAAAAAAAAGCCTGAGTAAAATTATTTATAGTACAAATGCACAGCAGTTCCTTGAGACTAATATTTTATGGTGGGTGGGGGACTTTTACTGCTGTGTAATTTCCAGTAAGTCATTTTCTTATTCTTGTGCCCTACCTTTCTGGCATACCAATGAATATCAAGATAGCTTATGAGGCTTTCAGGTTAGAGTTAACACTAAAACCAATATTTTTCCCTCAGATGTGTTAGTGTACTGATATTATTAGTCCCACGTCTGCTAGCCTCTGGATATTTCCCTTACCAGCACCATCATCAAAACCAACTCTGGATATGACGGTGTTATGAAAAATATAATATCAGTGGGGAAAAAACACAACCAAAAACATGAAAATCTGACAGCCACATAGTATCAGTAGTAGATCATGTGTAGAATAAAGACACCAAGCCCCATTTCAGCCTCATTCCTTACACCAGCTGTTTTCCTCCATGCTCTCTTATTGAAGAGCTTTCTACTACTAGGCTATAGCAATTAAAGTTAAATTGCTGCATGAAATTCTCACTGTTTGTTAGGGAGTCTGGGTGTCTGGTTCATCCTCCCTGGATGTCCTTTTATCAGTGCTAGGGAAACCATCACAGTTGCCCACCACTGCAGAAGTAAGCAAGTACGGTCAAAGCAACGGGGTTATTGCTGTGTTCGTTCCTCTGCACTGATCAGGTGCAGGGCTGCTTGAAAGGTGCCCCAAGCATCTCTGATGGCATGATTTGTTACCCTTTAAATTCCCCTTTTCCACTACCATGCTTTTTTTCCTCTACCATGCTCATACACTCCCAGATAAACTGCCTGTCCCTGTTTATTCTTTTCCCAGCTCCAATGTTGCTGATTTTACATCCTTATTCAGTATTTATGATAGGGTTGCCCTAGTAATTTCTGCCTTGGTCAGCAGTGCTGTTAAGCTAGTACCCCTGTTTGTGCTGTTTCTCGGGTTGCTATCTTGTTAGTGTAGCCTCAAGTCCAGGTTAGCCATCTGCATATGCATTAGTCCCTTTTTTCTATTTGTTATGCCTGGTAATTTCTCACGTTGTTGTCTTGTTAGTGTAGCTACAGTTCATGTTCAACCGTTTGCACACATACCCTCACACCCAGAAGCCAGGCTGGTGAGACTGCTGCTGGAAGCACCTTCTTCATCTACTTGGTCTGAATTACCAGAGACAGCCCTCACAGCCAGCGACAGCTAGACCTTGAGGGAAACATCATGCTTAACCTTCTGATTTCTACCTGCCCTTCCCCTGTTATTAAGGCCACAAAATAAATGCACATGTTCCAGCCTGTTGCGGCATCTTTTGGCATATTACTCTGTATTTCTTCCTTGGCTGCCTTACAGTGGTGACCCAGAGTGGGACATGCTTATTAACCCTTCTCTCCTGGACCAGATGATGTTCTACTTTCTGGTGACTTCCATCCTCTGCCTAGTCTGGCCTCTGAGCCACGTGGAGAAGCTGCCCAGAAAGGGTCAGTTATTATGTGCAGGCTGTCTTCCTGGAGATCGTTCATCTCCCATTTACCCAGATTACCTCTGTAGCACCTTGACACTGGAAACTAGTTGAATGGGAATGGCTGCATTAAAATGATCTGAGACCTATGCCAGATTTTTCATGGGGAAGGTGCTTTTCCCCCAGCTAGAGGACAAAAAGGAAGAGTTCAGATAGGTTGTATGCTCCATCCACCCAGCTCAATTCAGGCCGATGCTCTGAAGACAATCTGCCAGCATACAAGGTCACCTATAGAAGTTTCTTTTTAATACAAAGGCCAAATAAATATTTAAGTGTCACAATGGAACTGCATCGTTCAGGTTTTCCCAATTATTTGCTAGGGAACAGTGAGAAAAGTGCCTTGTCTAGTGCCCAAAGGAAGTAGTTGCTGCTGACCTGTATGGTGTACCTTCCTCCTTGGGCTTACACATGCAGTAGCAGGGTGTTAGAGATTTTTTTTTTTTCCCTGAGGTAGAAGAAAATAAACCCAGTCATAGGGAAAAATTCTAGACTAAGTAAAACAACTGTATCTGGTTTCATTATCTATCTAGTATCAGCTTACATTTCCCTGCCATCAGACCATCATGTCACATTGCAGTCTGAGACAGCACCTGCAAACCAAGCAAGTAAAAATATAATGATGAGGATTAGAATTAAATTTCTCTATCCACAAAAAAATTGCATCTCCTTCCACATATAGATGGCTCTTGATATGTCATAAGACAGTTTCTCTGGTTAAAAAAAAGAGAATCTGCAGCCTGAACCTCATGATTTGTTTCCTATTGACAGTTTAGTAGGACAGTAGATAATACTTAAGATAAAGAAAAGGGATGATTATTTGAGTTCAGGTTTGAACTAAATCCAAATTTTGAACGAGTGTGGGTTTTTTTATTTTTGGCATAGTCCAGGACTTCTGGAAATGCCAATCTGCAGCAAGCTGATCACACTGCCACAATAACAGTGCTAGGCAAACGAGATTTCTGTTTGGGTACAATATGAAGGGTGAGCAGAGATTGTCCTTTAAGCTGTCCTTGTAGGTAAAAACAGCCCCCATGAAATTCAGCTTAGACTGGGACTTCATTAAAGGGAGAGATTTAACAAATCGTTTGGCAAATATATTTAGAAGACACGAAATACGACTTTGGGATCACTTCATTACGTGTTCTTTGTTTAAATGTAGCTTGTCTACCCTGACTCAATTACAGTTCTGTTTCTGTAAAATATTTTGCTTTCCATACAAATTGCTGAAAAGAATTTTCAAAATGTCAGTGCATGTTAAGCACTTAGTATTCGTAGGATCTTCTGAAAAGCCCATCTGCTATGCAAATTAATATCTAAGAGTAATTTCTGAATGGGGATTCATAGAGGCATGGTTCAGAAAAACAATTAGCATATGTTTACTTTCCAGTGATTTCTTTTACTGACTTTTACTTGAATACTTTATACAATGACGAATGATTTCCCGAGCTGAAGTTGTACTCATTACAACTAATAATATCAATATATTGTTTGCTTATTAATGGATTTGCATTGTATTTGCTCATTCTTCTTCCAAGTTCAATTCTCAGTGATGGAAAATACATTCATTTGTTTAATTATTCATGAAGCATGTCCTGTGTGACTGTGTTATTCCCCACCCTGTGGGATGAGGTGACTTTTTTTTCTCAGTTGCTTTCTGGAGCATGTGTCCCCGCTGACTCTTCCTCTCCTGTTCCCTAGTGCACCTGGTGGACATCTGGAACGTGATAGAAGCCTTGCGGGAAAACGCACTGAACAACCTGGATCCCAACATCGAACTGAACGTGGCTCGCCTGGAAGCTGTGATTTCAACTATCTTCTACCAGCTCAACAAACGGATGCCAACGACCCACCAGATCAACGTGGAGCAATCCATCAGCTTGCTGCTCAACTTCTTGCTAGCGGCCTTTGATCCGTAAGTCTGCCTTTCTTCCCTCCTCTCCCAATTGGTGAAAGGATTTTACTTGCTCTGGAAATGTCTTTGGAAAACAATTGAACAAGCTCAATTCTGACCCAAATAATGAGCATGTGAATAGTGGTAACTAGGGAGAGAACCTAAATTAAGGACCTCTGCTTTCCTTTCTGTCAAGCCAATTTCAGCACAACTGTGTTTTCATCCAGTTACTCAGACTTCTTCCAGTTTATATCAAAGAAGAATTATCTACAGAAACAAATTTACATCCACTTCTAATTTGCCTTGTTATTTATTGACACACCAGTGGCTGACACCACTGCAATGCCTCTGCAGCAGTGACATGGGTTAATAGCTCATTATTTTGAAAGAGCTCATTTTCCTGCAAGTTCTTGCAGCTGTAAGTAATTTTTTTTTCTGGCTCATGGCAGTGTATCATGATTTTGAGACCATGATAAAAATAGGATAAAAACCTGGTGGTGATGCTGAAATTCATGTTGTTTATTACTGCATGGGACCCATATTACAGAAAGGACAACTTTGAGACAGAGCAAGCCACTCACTTTAATGAGTATACGGTGTATACATATTAACGTTTCTAAATCCATAGTCATCAACCTATACTGCAATGTTTGCAGTTCTCAAAAACGAGTTATTGGAGAACAGTGGTTAAATCTGTCAGATGCAGATGACCTATTGCCTCTTTATGGCTTACATTTTGAAAATTCGCCAGCTGAAAGCATTGCCCATGACGCATTAAAATAAATATGCTGCCCCTCTCCCCCTCCCTCTTACCCATCCTGTCACTTGAGAGCCCAGGTGCTGGATGCTGGGTACCATCGAGCACCTTTCGGAGCCAGACCAGCCGGCGGCTCAGTCGCCATGGCAACAGTGAGAAAAAGTAGATGTTCCACATGACAAGGCTGCACCCAACCTCTCCTCTGGCCCCTCCAAGGGGAAAAAATAGAAGACAATCCGTTGTGAAACCGTAGCCTTCAGGAATATTTTTCTCCCCTCAAGGGCAGTAAAAGAAGGAACAGGCATTTTAATTTATACCATTGTGACTGCGACAAGAGCACTAAAAGGACAATGAAAATGGCTGGATGCATACATTGGTGCATGCCGCAAGCAAACTGCTTCCTGGCTGGTAAACACAAGGAAAGACCCAGGATCTTGGAAGCAAGACCTGCAATAATGTGCTTGTTTTGTAGCTCGCTGTAATGGGTAGAGATCTCAGCTAGACGTCAAGGCTGCTTGCAGAGAGGAGGATTTTACTCCCCTGTAGGGAAACAGAGAATGTGCTTAAAGGGACAAGGTTTTGCTTTCCCTGAAAACATCCCATGTGCTGTGGGTCGTGACCTATTTCTGGGCTCCCGTAAGGACCTCCTGGGGTTGAGGAGGCTGTGACCCTCACTCTATTTGCCAAGCAGCAGCTTGGACTGTCATGCTACCTCAAGCGGGGTTAGCAAGATGCACTTCCCAGAAGGGCAGAGACACCCGAAGGACCCCCAGGAAGAGGCTCCCAGTTCTGGGGTCTGAGATGGGGAACAGTTGCCTATCACCCCATTTTAAGTGCGCCAAACATCTGAGATGAGGGTCAGGTGCAATCTGAGATATCGAAGTTCAGGTTTCATGGAGATCAGTGTCAGCTAGATTTCTCTTTAATGGGAGTCTGGACACCTATCACAGATATAGATGTGTAAGTTAAGAATCTAATGTGCCCCACTGTTTAGTATGATTCAGATTATTGAAATTTTGGGTCAAGTGTTGGTTTAGCAACCACTGATGGTCCAAATTTCTGTTTCTGGGAAACAGAGGGAGTGAGGTGGCTCTACATGCTAGAGGGGCAGCGTGAGAGCTGCTGGGTCTAACTAGAGCTGAAGTCTCTGCTTCCCATGTGGCTCCTTTCCCTCCCTTCCCCTGCAGTACAGCAGAAAGGTCCTTCAACAAGTAGGAGGAACAAGATCTTTTCTTGTGGTCCCATGCTCAGAGGGAAGCAATGCATTGCATATAGAAGGAACAGGAGCGGAACTGTGAGGCAGGATGACATCTTTTTCTCATTCTCCCCCATTTATAGAAACTGGACAGTTAAACTAAATTGCCTGCAGTCTTCTCTGATGAAGAGGGAGGCTTTACTAGGTGCATGAATCATACTGAACTCAGAACACTCACCCCCAAAATAATCCTGTTATCTTTGATCTGAGTTGACTCCTCTGTTTCTTAGCCTTGTATTTTAAGGAAACAGTTGGCCTGCAGAAATGCTATCCAAATTTCTAGGTGGCTACTGAGGAATTATTTTTCATGTTTATTAATAAATGTTAATATCATAGAATCATAGAATGACTTGGGTTGGAAGGGACCTTTAAAGATCCTCTAGTTCCACCCCCCCTACCATGAGCAGGGAAGATGATCACATTTGATTCTATGAATACAGACAACAAAAAAAAAAACCAAATAACCCTAAAAAACCCAGAACAGCTTTCTAGGACCAGAACAGTTCACCAAGACCAAATAGCTCTTCAGTATAAATGAGAAGGCTGTTCTAAGTGATCATGGATGGTTTTGGTGTTTGTGGCTACGCAGAGCGAAGGCTGCTCCTGCTGTACTGTGGGCAGGTCCAGAAAAGGTTGTGCAGTTTCTCATGTGCTGTATGAAATGCAAAGACAGAGAGAGGAGAAGCGGAGTCTGCCACTTAACATATATGAAAGGACCACAAGGGACAAGTTCATGTGTGATATAAAATCTAATAAGCCTACCACTGTTTCATTTATTTTGTTCTAGCCCCGCGTATACTACGCTGGCTGAAGTTCCTCCAACCTTTAAACAGAGCTTCTTCCTTTGTCTATAGCCTACTGAAAACCTGGCAGGTTTCTCTGCCCCCTGGCAGGCCTGCAATACAGATGTCTTCTCAAGACCTAGAACCTGGCTAGTAAAACTTAAAGAGGAACCACAATGCAACACCGTGGCGTGTGGGCCAGCTTGCCCACTGCCAGTGCTGAACTTTCATTCCAATTTTTTAATGATTTTTCATGGCCTTGGGGATTTGTTAGGCCTAGCAGTAATTATATTTCCCTGCTGCTCAACCGTGAAGGGAGGAAAAAGTGGGAAAAAATTATAGTAAGATTTCACATGACACTGACTTCAGTGCTCCTTCATGCTAAGCCAAAACCAAAGTGCAACCTTATAAAACTGCAAGTCAACAAAATCAAAATTCACAAATAGAAATGCTGCTCCAATTAATTTGCTGATAGTGTGTGAAAGCCAGCAGCATGTGGTAGAGGACCCAGACAGACCAAACCCAGTGAGCACAATGAGGCGGTCAGACTTAAAATATCTGGACAAAAACATGCCCAATTCGTGTTTCTAACTGGATGTTAAAATTGGGCAATAGCTTTTGCTTCAAGGTCTAAGGTGATTAACTGGGTTCATGAAATAATAGCGTAGTTCCTTCACTGGCACACAAGTGCTATATAAAAAGATGACTAAAAGTTTGACTTTTTTCAAACCTCTCTGAAAAATTCATCCCAGGCCGGTGTCAAAGCCTGCACAGACGGCTAGGTGGAATGTCAGCCTCGTTCGATCGAGCCATTCCCAAAAAGACTCCTTTTAAACGAACTGTAAAATATTCTGTGCTAGATCATCTTCAGCACTGACTCAGTATTGCAATACAGCTATTCCTGCAGCAAAGTTTAACTGACAGGATTATAGCTGATTTTTTCTGTCCCTTGATTTACCTGTCCCACAAATGGAGCTGTGAGCTCTGGGCTATGGAACAGACCCAATCTGGCTGGAGGGGCTTGACTTCTACAAAGAAAAGATTAAATATTCATGCTTTCATTTAATCAAATGCAAATTTGAATCATATTGAGTTCAATACATAAAGGTGTTCATTATCTGTTTTGGAAGTATAACTCCTTGCTCATCCATCTATTCAGAGGTGTGAAGTGTTTAATTCCTTTTCTTTTCCGCCTTTGCTAATCATTGAAAGTTATTCAGGCCAGCTAGCTTTTACCAAGGAAGTCCAGCAAAAAAATGCATTTCAGAGATTTGGTCATTATGCATTTTGCTCTCCTAAATGAAAGAATTTTGCTTGATTCAAATAAAATTTCCTCTCTGAAACCTGTTTGCAAGAATGGGAATTTTTAATTACAGCCTCTGGCACTTCAGGACTGGCTGCCCTGATTGAGGTGGGCAGTAGGAGGCCTACAAGTAACTGAAGAAATTTTGTTACTTTTGGAAAAGATAACTTAAAAGTGTTGGAGGAGTACCGCTTCATGCCTAGTTGATGAGAAAAATGGTATTTTCTCGACGTCCATTTCATGGGACGCATTTGCTATTTCTAAGGATGTGGTTTTACTTCTCTACAGCTTTCCCCACCGTATAGCAGTCTCAGTATGAGTATTGCTAGAGATCCTGACAAATGTCAGTGTCATCCGTTTGGTACCGCTCTCCTTGCTGACCCAAAAGGCAAATTCAGGCCCTGGAGTTGGACTTGGCCTTGTATGGTGCATGGATTTTATCAGGCAGTCTGCGGGGCTTCCGTGCTCTGGGGAGAGGCTGTCTCTCTCTGCAGCCATGCATTTAAAGGGGAAACCTTCTGCTCTGCTCTGGTGTCTAAAAGCATGTATTTTTTTGGCCCTTTTTTCCCCCAAGCAGCAGAAGATAACCTGAAGCCCTAGCCATCATTCGCTTTCCTAAGTACTCCATCCTGTGTTGTTGCTAAGTGCCTATCATCAGCTTCAAGGTTTGCCTTTGCCATCATTGATGGTGCTTTTCTGTAGGGATCTGAAAAGTAACCTCATTAAGAGAGGTGCTATGTAAAATCAAAATATTTTCTGTCCTCTCCTATTTCCACTAGTAAAATTTGTATCTCTGCATTAGCCAGCCTAAAGCTTCTTTCAGGGAGCGCTGACTTCAATAGAGATCTGCACGCTGCTGTGAGCCACGGCCTCAGCATTTCCTTTTACACAGCCAACGCTGCACGGCCCCCGTGCTGCCAGTCAAGGGCATCTGTAGTGCTTAGACATAGCTTGGGGCACTTCTGGATCCAAGTGATATTGGCAGTTCTTAGGCCCCATTATCCTGTCCGTTCATCAGTCAAATACATTTATATATGCATGTGTGT
The DNA here is from genome assembly GCF_011004875.1 of Balearica regulorum gibbericeps. Lineage (NCBI taxonomy): Eukaryota > Metazoa > Chordata > Aves > Gruiformes > Gruidae > Balearica > Balearica regulorum. The sequence goes on along the minus strand of NC_046185.1, from coordinate 46,839,692 downwards.
ATATGTATGCATACACACACACGCACACACGTATATATTGGAAGGGCAAATTGAATTCATACTGACTCTAGTGATGCTTTTATGAATACAAATGACCAATACAAAATACAGTGTCAAAACTAATCAACTCAAGCAGAGAGATTGAAAAGATAAATGAAATCTTTTCTTTTTCTGTTCCTCTGTTCCATAACCATTTGACTATGGGAAAAGCTCTGGGCTGGAAAGCTGAAAACCGAGTTGATATGTGTCTGCCATTCAAGAATATAATCCTGTTTGTTAGTAAATTTAACTAAACCTGCTGGAAAAGTAGTCTAAATCTGAAGCACTTCCACACAGGCGTTATTTTTTCCTCTAGTTCTTCCACTGCTTCTTAATAGTGCTATTATTTCCACTTAGCATTTATTTTCCTTAAGTATAACAACTCTTTAAACAGTGTAGGAAAATCCCCAAAGGTCTAAAGGGTAGCGTGCACAAAATGGCCAAATTCTAAGCCATAGCTGCAGCAGTGCTAGGTCCTGGTTTAAACAAATTAGAATCCAGCCAACCAAGGATGGAAATAGAGAAGACTGGATGATGTTCTGAAATTCCTATAGTGTAATTTTAATCTTATAAAGCCAGTCAAAAAGAAGACAATGCAATGGAAAAGAAAATGTGCACAAAAGCCAGCATTAACACAGTAAAGATTTATTTCTTAAATACTGAAGTAGTGAATTTAATTCTTTTTGTCTACATCTCTGGTTGATTTTCTGACAAAAAGCAGAATTTAAATGCGTGTAAAGAATATTTACAATTAATACTTAGAATCATGGGTTACACTGAGCTAGAACTAAATCCAGTTCACCAAAGTGTAAAAATTATTAGCTAGCCAAGCTTAGGGAGCTGACTCATTTTCTAAAGTCTGAATGACTTCATGAACATAGCAATGAAGCATGTAGCATGTGAGTATACCATTCATGTTTACTGTATGTGTGTGTATATATATATGTATGTACATATGTATACATATTAGAGAGAAACACAGTCACAGGCTCTGTGTCTTTCCAGAATCAGTTTATCTTTTAGTTCTGATCAGACACAATATTCTTCATTAGAATTATGAGTGACAATCAACAGAGTAATTTCATAAATATTGATAGGGAGAGCTAAATTTCTGTATATTGCTATTGCCGCTGCAGTTAGACTATCTTATGTAAGACATAATTATACGTATTTTAACAGGAAATCCCTTATAAACATACTATTCCCTGACAGAGTAAACACTGAAGGTCACAGAACCTCCACTTCCAAAAAATTACACAAAACTTTATTATCTGGTCCCATCATTAGCCCTATCAGTAGAATTTAGAAGGAGACAGGGGTGCCATTTTGTAAAGCTCACAAATATTGGCTGGCATTGTCTCTTTTTTAAAGCATGATGACAATGTGTTCTCACTGACGTCATTAAACAGACATATAGGAAGCTATTAAGTAATGCTAAGGAGTTTGGATGACAAATAAAAATTGTTCCAGTGCAACTGTGGATTCTACCTGCCTTATAGTAAGACTAAAAATTCCAAGAAAAACCACGTTCCAACATTTGGATGCCAAAAAGATGAACATTAAAAAGCAGATGAACTTAAGAGGGCACGTTCATTCTCATCTTGAGAAAGGGCTTGAACATTCCAGCATTTTTGTTCTGCCATTCCTGTCAACACTCTGGACTTAGTTTCACCTAAACTGGGGGGGATAGGTCTTTTAGGAGTGCCTCGCAGTGTGTGGAGTCGTGTATTACTCATGCAGCTTGAATATACCAAGGTTTGTATAATGGCAGGTCATTACTGAGGACCATCAGGACTGGGAGGGAGGATGAGGATAGCAAGAGAAGCAATTAAGTTAAGCCATTGCATGCTTCAAGACAGCTGAAGAGTTGGCAAGGTGCTAAAGGTGAACACAGCATCCCTAAGAGTGTGATACATGGTCTGATCCTTCCAGGAAGAAAAAAACAAATCTTTTCTTTTTACCTGAAAGTGACTGCACTTACAGAAGAAACTACATCTTTTTTGCCCCAAGGCATACTCCTGTGTGCCTTTGGGACTTAAAGGCATTATGCATTTTAAATTGAAAATAGAGAACCAGGCACAGCCTCAACTTGAACAGGGACAAGACTCTTCTACCTATCATGACAAATGTCCTTTGCTCGTTCTGGATGCAGGTTTATTCCCCATTTTTCAGCAAAGTCCTTCTTAAAGGTTCATGGGGTTCCAGTGTATCATTTAAAAGGCAGTTGTCAGGACTTTTACCAACAGGTACAATACGCAGCTTGTGCAATCATGTGAGCCCTTTCTGTTTTTTCACCTTTGCTCCCAGGGTTGATTTTTGCACTTATTTGCAACCTTCTAGGGACAGAAGATACGCAGTGCACTTAGGATAGGGAGGCCATCAGTGTGACAGGTGCCTTCCAGTCCTACTGTAGCACGAATAGCAGTTATAATCATCACCTTCGTGTATAATAATGAGATAAACAGTTTAATACTGAGCTTCATATACATAATAAATCTGTTCTGAGATCTTTACAGAACGATGTACTGAGGTGCGTACCCACAAAATAAACTTTGATTTTAAAGGTCTTACTGCTTTGTATGTGAATCCACATATAGTGTGCATTACAATATGTTGTGTCAACGATATACATTTTGGAAATGGGAAGTGGTCCATATTATAAAATATGTCTACTTTCTACTTTTGAACAGGGAAGGACATGGTAAAATTTCCGTTTTTGCTGTCAAAATGGCCTTGGCAACTCTTTGTGGAGGAAAGATCATGGACAAATTAAGATGTACGTCTTTTGGGTGACATTTTTTACTTGTTAATCGTTGTACAGGTAGGAAAAGAGGGAATTAGGATAAATTATAGTTTCATGGCTGGGTTTGTGATTTGCACTATATGTATCTGCAAGTAAAACCCACTAAATGTTTGACTGAACTTCACACCAGACTTGATTTTTTTTTAAGCCAAATTGCATTTATCGAGGTTCTGATCGGTGGATTTATTTTTTTTCCTTTGGGATGATTGAATTCAGAGTACAGGTAAGTGCCTCAAATGTTCATCATCATGAAGCATCATTTAGCAATTTCTTCAGACACTTTTTTAATAACATCTCTCTCATTTCACACTTAGAAGTACAATATATTTATGCACTATTTATATTTCTTCCCATAGGGCACAGACTAATTCCATCTATTTTGGATAACAGATTCTCATTTCACAGGATTTATTCCCAGTTCCCCAATAGCCAAGACATAGTTTACTTGTAGCTGCAATGAAAGACTTTCTGTTTAGTGCTATGATGTCTGTAGCTCAGGTCCAGAACACCATTTTCCAGACTTTTTGACCAAAGGATTAGTGTAAACCTTCCGTTCCTGCTGAGCCTTCTATCACAGCCAAAGAAAACTGAGTTTACAAATTGTTGTTGATTAGAGTAGACAAGTAGAAATCCCAGGTGCTAATTTAGTCTTCCAGATTTGGTGCCACTTTTTAATATATTAATTCTATGTAGAAACTCAAATACAGAATTATAAATTATAAATTAAACACGTTTGTTCCCTAGGCTGCTTTAAGAATAGGAGCAGGGTCCACCCAGTGGAAGGCTGGACTACGATGCTGATTTTTCCAGCCAGCAGTCCCAGTGTCCTGTTGTCAGAATTTCCCTTCCACGTTTCTGGAAGTGAAGCAGCTGACATGACAGCCTGAAAAATGATAAATGTTCCTTCCTTAGTCTATGATCCTCTGCTAGGCTTAGGATAATTTTAAATAAAGAGAGAAGTAAAGACTGAGAAACATGCATCTCTGGAATAATAGAACTGTGATATTTTTATACGTGAGCAAAAAAAATGGAGAAGAGCAAAAAGTAATGCATTTGAAAGACCTTCAGTGCCTTGTGTGTCCAAAACAATAATAACTGACTTAATGAACTCATTGTCAAGATTTAGTTTTGACATTGTAAGCTGGCAGTAGGCAAAAAGCTGATGTTGCGTATCTTGTCAAGTTAGATCCTTCTTATCTGATTGAATTACTGACTCATGCCATGCATCACACTTTGCTTTAAAAAATGACCACACACAATGAAAAAAAAGTAGGAATATTTTAATATCAAAATCAGCTAAGTTTTTATATGTAAATCATTCTCTTTGTTTTCTGTTGAGAGGAGCTATAATTAAAGATGCAGTAATAGTGGAGGTTTCCGTAAGCAGAACATGTTGTTTAGCACTTCTGGTTCAAATCAGATGGTACTGAATTCAGAGCAAATCTGTAGCTCTCACTGAAGCTGCTGTGTCCTTTTCTTGTCTTTTCCCCCCCTCAGATATTTTCTCCATGATTTCTGACTCCAGTGGAGTGATGGTTTATGGCAGATATGACATGTTCCTACGAGAGGTTCTCAAGCTGCCCACGGCTGTTTTCGAAGGTCCTTCATTTGGTTATACTGAGCAATCGGCAAAATCCTGTTTCTCACAACAGGTAAATGAACAGTGAGCATCCTAGGCACGGGATCCCAATCACATCTCCGAGCAGGCTGAGACTTTCTTCCTTTCTTACACATATGTGCATATTCGCTCAGGAAACACATGGCTGAGTGGAGGGGAGGTCCACTTTCCTAATTTCTGGCATGTAGGTTTGGTGCCTTCAATAGGAAGCTAGTCTCTTTAGGTTCCCCATATAACCATGGAGGAGAGAGAGGCTTAGTCAAAAAGTGGTTCAGAGCAGGATCTTACCCTGCATGTTCCTAAATTAGGGAGCCTGAGGAGACTAACTTCCTAACTGAAGCACCTAAGTTAGATACATTTAGGTGACATAAATACCCAAGACATGTGGTCCTCTGCTGTGGTTTGTTGTTGTTGCTACAACACGTGAGATATGTGAGACTTTAGCTTCTCCACACAAAGCTCAATTCCACCAAAAAAATCGAACTACGTGTTTTTCAAGTGATGGCGTACACACACAAGAAGTTTACAATTGAGTAGAAAATTGTCTTAAACCTTTACTGAAAATGGGAGTCAATAGGTATTAGAAAATCTCTACTCTCTTACAGATAATATCAATGGGATAGGTTCAGGAAAGCAATGAATTTATCCTGAGGAAAATAGAAGATTTTCCCACAACTTGCCAGACTCTGTAGGTGCACTGAATACAGTATGTTGGCTGCAGCTAATATCTATCACTTCAAAAGATCCCATAATTGGGCCTGGTTGTCCATTTCTCCCAACAGAGAAAGAGAATTCCTTTGGCTCTTGCCACACATCACACCATATAATTCCATAAATATAAATTAAGGGAAGAATCTGAAACTGGGAAAATGTTGGAAATAAAGCGGTATTTTCCTTGTCTTTATCCTTCCGTTTGCAACTGAATACTGTTGAACAAATAAGTTGAGTAGAGCAGGAATAGTGTCATTTTCATGCAAAACAGAGTCTTATTTTTTGTTTTCCCTCAGTTTCATCACTAATCAATAGGCACTCCAGTAAACTGAAAGGCATTGTTGAAATTCATTTATTGAATCATCTCCCAAATAATTTTAAATGGTAGTGCTTGCATATGTGAAACTCATCTTGTTTCACAGAGGGAGAGTTATGACAGCACTTCATCTTATGTTGAAGAATTTACACAGTGAAGTGACTTTTGGTAGTTTTGTATTAAAATAATAAAAGAGTGCTCTTGGATGGCAACAGGGCATTCAAGCTTTGCATTTGGACGTGGTATTATTAAAGATCAAAAAAGGAGTTTGTTTTTTGAAAAAATGTCATTCAGGCCTCATTTTCTATCTAAGCAGCCATCAGAAATGGCACTTTGATTGACATTGCACCCAAATGAGTGGACCAGATGTACTAGGGTACCTTAAGAAACGAAGTTTCCAAGCAGGTGTTAGATGGTTTAGTTCACAGTCTCCACTTAAAGCTAACAAGAGTTAGGTCTCTGACTGATGTAGGCACACAGCAGATTTAGAAAGCTGCTGTTTTGCATCCATGGGCAAGTAAGTGTTCTTGTAAATCTAGTCTAATATTTTATCTAAATTCACTTTATGTAATTCTCATTAGATCTTCAGTAAGGATGAACCAGAGTTTTGAAGTGAGACTCAAAACAACGTATCCCTATGAGGCTGTGATAAATGATACCCAGTCTTAGTCACACCATAGGTCTTTTTTTCACTCTCTGATATTGCACTTAGTGTTATCAAAAGTTGATACCTTGGGATAAGTTTGACACTCTCTCTTCTTGTTCTCAGTATGGATCACTTTTACTTACCAGGAGCCTTTCAGCCCCCTGATACATAGATTCCACAATTTCAGGGAAAGAAAAAAATCTGGGAATGATCTTCTGCTCACAGTGTCACATCCATTTCAGTTTGCAACTGAAAGGATTTTTGCCTATTTTATTATTCCCCATTGTACTGGTTTACTTGATCAAACCATGTATTTTCCTCCATCTGTGAACCCCTGCTAGATTGAATGGCTGTTCAAAACAGAAGCAACAGTGCTTCCTCATCAGCAAATTTATGGAACAGAAATGCCAGACTAAGTAACTTAATGTTTCAGAATACAAACCTGTGGCTCAAAAAGGAGTTTTATCACCAGCACTTTCCCTCAGAGGTACTGTGATGTTACACTGTAATTGTATTTAAAAGTGTTGTTATTATTATAAAAAACACTTTTTATTTCTCTTTTTTTTATCCCAAACTAAAAGATAGACACTAACTTCATTTTCTTAGCACTTGGCTAAGTGTTATTCCACAAACCTAGACTCCATCTGCATGTAGCATATATTTAGAAAACAGCTTTCAGTTTCAACTTTCCCAGCAGCTGAAAAAAAAAAAAACTGCAGGAGGAAAATATGCCTTTTAAAATGTATGGAAATTGCTCTGCTAGTGTCCTTTTAAGGGACACTGCTCTCTCAAATGCATGAAATCAGTGACCACCAGAGGAGTTCAGCCATAAAGCTGTCAGTGAAGCTAAGTTGCTTTATTTGGTGCAAATCAGGTTTTAAATTATAGCTGCATTCAAAAGCCTATTCCATTGTGGAAGAGCTGTTCTTGTCTCCCCATCTATTTGCTTGTTTAGACTAGTTGTGTGTTTGCCACCAACTTATCTGCCTTCAAGAGCAGAGGGAAGACTTAAGGCTACTCAGATCCACAGTATGGGGCACTGGAGGACCCTTCTTTTCCTAGACTTTGTTCTGCTTTTTCTCCTCCTGTTCTCAGTTCTGCTGCAGACAGCACAGACATTTGCTGGTGGCATTGGTCAGTGAAGCCATGCCAAACATCCACAGCAGATCTCCAGGAGAAAGATCTTTTTCTGTGAGCTGATGTTTATAGTGTAGGATGCCTATTTGGGAAGTGGTTATCCACTCCCCATGGGTGGGAAGATCATTCATACAACAAGGAGGTGGTAGCTGTTTGTTTGGGCATTCATACTGCAGGTATTTGGGGTAAAAGTAGTATTTCAATGAGATTTAAAGCTCATATTGTGGCTGTTTGTTTCTGTACCTTAAAGAATAAGACCATTTTCACAGCTAGCCTGATGTATTTTCTCTTCTTTTAGGGACAAATACCTTTATATTTTTCCCAATATCTTGCAATATTTCAGCCCTGAGACTGTTACAGAGTGAGATGTTTTCTACTGATCACTCAGTGTATTAGAGAAATAATGATTTTCTTTACATCTGGTGGTAATTGTATAGAAATGCAGCACAGACACTCCATCTGGAGATCTCAGCTCTTAAAAGCACTCCACAACACATGGAGATGATACATGTCATTGCATAGCTGCTGTTTTGCTTCCTCATGGGCTAACCACAGTTCTTCAGCAAGTTAAAGCAGTAGCTTATGCAATCAGATATGAAAATTTAGCAATCCCTTTGGATATGGGGATGCTACTTAAATATCTATGTCTATAAATTATATCTGCACACATTCTCAACAGGGCTCGATATTTTTGCATCTTAATTTTATTTTAAAGGAAGGATCAGTTGCTGATTTCTTAAGGACTCTCTGTCCTTGACCACCCCATAGCTGTGTACTTTAGTACACACTTATGTAGCCAGTATATTAGGTAGGAAAGAGCAAGTATTTATGGTGGAGGTGTCTCAGGCTGAAAAATCACCTCTAGGTCTGAAAAAAATAAATGAACTAAGATTTGTGCTGACTTTTTCCAGATGCCTAAGAAACTTAAGGCCCTAGGTGACATTTTTTAAATCAACAGGGATATTTTTAGAGTTTAAATCTCTTTGAAAGATGAAGGGGCATAGGCCTTCAAGCTCTTACAGGCATGGAGAGTTTAGGAACAGTTGCAATCCCTGAGTGTATGCAAACACAACATCCCACAGTCGGAGCTCACCCATAACTAGTTGCAATCACTCAACAGACAAGCATAGTGTCTTAAATTACAGTAACACAACTGCCTGTGATGGTCTGTCCTTACCCTATATTTGTTTTGAAATTATACTCCCTTGTCATGATTTTCTTTCATTTTCTTTGTTGGGAGTACCATCAGTCACTTTCTGCACTGGCTTTTCATGTGAAAATTGGTAATACATAGTGATACCCTACATGCGCTTGTACTCATTACGGGGTGCTCAAAACACACGAGAACAGGAAGAGCTGAATGCCAACCTTACTCACAAAGCATCTGCAGGCAGTGGCTTTAGAGGAGAGTCTTGAAGTGAATGGGAGCTAGGTATCTCCAACCCAACCTTGTGAAAAGGACTGCTAGTCATCAGCACTCTGCATTGTAACTACTAAAAATAGTCTAGAAAATCTCTGCTACTATCACTTGGGTTTTTTTAGTTAACTAGGGCTACAAGTAAACAGTGTCTGAAACTTGTTCCCAAGTGTTTCTGTAGGGACAAGATAAAATCAGTTGGATATATCTAATTACTGATTCTTTGTGCATGTTTTTTTGCTTGTTTGAGCAGAAAAAAGTCACATTAAACACTTTCTTGGATACTCTCATGTCTGATCCCCCGCCACAGTGTCTAGTGTGGTTACCACTTCTGCATCGACTGGCAAATGTTGAAAATGGTAAGTAAGAGCTGCTGCCAAAAAACAGGTACAAGAGTAAACTTTTGTGTGATGATTTTTCAAACTCTGTAGATGGTTTTGTAGGAGCTACTGTACTGGGTTCATTGACTATATGTGCTATTTTTACAGTCACTGGTAAAATATTTAAAGAACCCTGTTGGTCGTTCAACCAGGAACATGGCTTAATTTTTGCTGCATTCAGGAAATTATCCTGATCATGTCCTCTCCTCATGTGCTCTGGATAAGCAAAGAGCGACAAGACTCGATCCATTCACACACTTATATTTGGTAAACTATCAAGGCCGCAACTTTTATCAGCTATGACATATGGTAGCTCAGAAGGAACAGCTCGGCAGTTTCCGATCATGCAGTATTCTTGGCAGGAGATGTCCGGTGCAGTGCAAAATACCAGCCAAAAGGTCCTTATGAAGGATCTCCTCCTAAGCCTATGCTGCCAGACAATATACTCTGAAAAGGAAGTTCCAGATTCGTCCTTATCCTTTGCTTGTGGGGAAGATGACAATTTAACTGTGAGACGCCTCTTTCTCCTCAAGGGTTGTCTTTCCCCAAAATGAGTAGATCACAGATTTTAAGACAGGAAGGGACAATGAAGATCAACTCAGTTGATTACTGCACAGTGCATGTTGCATGTCCTTGGACAGTAACATCTTACTCAGCCTTCCAACTTCTTGAGCACCTGGGGAACAGTTCACAGACTCACAGAGGTAGTCCTCCAGCCAAACCCATTGTGTACATATGTTTCTGTAGAAGGTGCTGCCACACTGAAAGTGCAGGGGCAGAGCTAGAAAGCTTGTGCATCTCATCTCACTGTGTGCACCACCAAATTGCAGCCCACAAACTCCGTACAGTTCCTTATGTAGTTCTGGAGGAGTTCCCCAGCTTCAATGCAGCTGGCTTCTGCTGTCCAGAAGGACCAGCACTGCCAATATTAAATAGAAAAAACCCATGAGACAATAAAAGCCTATTTACTGTCTTGTTTATCTGGGTGTACTTGTTCCTAATGTGGCATTTCTTGCTCATGATCATCAGGAGGCAATGATGCTGACAGTCATTATTCCAACAATTTAAATCTAGAATAAGGAAGATTGAAAAGTCTTCAAGGGAAGGACTTTATGCTAAAATTTTAAAATACTAATTTAGCAAGATAAGATAAATAGATTTTTTTAAACAATTTTCCAGCCCAGTATTTTGCCTCAGAGGTTGTTGTGTAAGGGGCTTGTTGAATATTGCTGTGTTGTTGCTCCCTTGAAGGTTTACTTCCAGCATAACTGAAGCTTTGAGACATTGCAGGGAAAAAGAACGGGGCAGGCGGGGGGGCGCAGGAGGAAGAAAAGATCGTATATACTCATCCTGTGGGCAATAAAAGTATTTATACCATATTTCCAACAAGAAAATGGGGCTGGTGGAAGGGAAGGTGTGTAGCCATTTTTTGGTGATAGAAGGAGAAGGAGGAAGTTGTACGTGTTGTTATGCTAAATAAATGACACTTCCACTGAAAGGCACCAAGGTGGGTAAGGCAATGTTCCCAAGTCCTTCTTGGCTACGGAGCCACCTATTTACCCTACCTTCCTCAAGCTCTTGTCATCCGTCCCTGTCCCTCAGCAGCTTCACACAGTTTCCCAGCCTAGAGCACGAATCCTTCCTGCTGGGAAATTCTGGCAAGGAATTAAAACCTTGACACATACTCAGCACTGATCCAAATCCTCCCAGACTGAACCTTACAAGAGAAGAGCAGAAGGTGTCTGGGAACAAGGAGACATACAGTACCCCGTGGTAAATTGGGTACATGCTGTAGTGAGGAGAGAGGAACAGAAATAGTAGCATTGCCAGGAAAGGGCTTCAAACTGTCGTGATTGGTGCCTTGGCGTGCTCAGTGACTTGAATCCTCGTTACTGTCTGTTTCTGAGTGGAACAGAGAACAGATCCACACGGGTTCCTTCAATGGCCAGCTTTCCAAATCTGGGCATCCAAAGCTAAGTGTTCAACTGCACGTGTAGGTATCTAAATGACACCAGTCGCACAGATGTGACAGCAGTAATTAAGAGACACCGACATGCCTAAGTACATTTTTGTGCTTTCAGTAATCGAACAGCGAGTTTGACTTTTCCTCTGAGGCACATCGCGTTAGCTCCTCACAGCACAGCAAAACATTCAGCTTCCCCCAGTAACGCAGCTGAAGGGTGCAGTGGGTTTTCCCATGTACGAATCTTCTCTATCATGTATTCTGTTAGATGCTGAACACATTTTTCGCTGCTGCGAGCAGGAGGTGCGGGCATCAGCTCAGAAGTGGTAAGGGTTTGGTGCCCAGTGTAGGAAGCGTTGCCTGTGGCTCAGCACAGGTTGCTGGGCGGCTACTCGAGTTTTCACGGGTCAGAGCTGTAGGCGGCATCCAATGCTGCAGATCACTAGAAACAAAGAAGGGATTCACCCTTCAGTTCAGGGCTTTGTCTGTAAACTTTTGCTGGGGGTTTCTCTGCTTTGCTTTATGGCTCAGTGTTTCTCTCTCCTGCACAGTCTTCCACCCTGTTGAGTGTTCCTACTGCCACAGCGAAAGCATGATGGGTTTTCGCTACCGCTGCCAGCAGTGTCACAATTACCAGCTCTGTCAGGACTGCTTCTGGAGGGGCCATGCCAGCGGTTCCCACAGCAACCAGCACCAAATGAAAGAGTACACGTCATGGGTAAGGGAAGGCTCGCGCCTCGCTGCAGACTGCTTTGCCCTCCAGCCAGCGGAGAAGTCCCCGGCTGCAGCTCCGGGAAGCCATCCGGCACAGGGAGGCCGGGAGCCGGGCTGCAGGTTTGGATTGGTGACCCCATCAGGGAGGCTCCTGCCTTGGGAGCCATCGGGAGAGCGCAGAGGTGGGAATAGTCTTTTCTGGGTGAGGACCCGGGGCGCCTGTGATGGTGTGTGCCGCGGGGAGGGCAGTGCAGGAGGGGCTGGCAGCAGGGCACCAGGCTCGCGGCAGCTTCTCCTGATCCCACAGGACTCATGGTAAAATCGTCATGGGCTTGCTCTGTTTGACTACGTGTAAATGAAATGATGAATACTTAACGCTCGTTCATCAATCAGCCAAGTGGCTGCAGCATATGCGTAGCATTTGAAATGGTCCTGACACTGTAGATTTGAGTGTGGTCACGGGCTTAGATCCACAGTACCATTTACTGTAGAGAAAAACACACTTCAGTCTTTTTGCTGTTAAACAAAATAATTCAACGCTTTTTCTAAGCTGAAAGAGAAGTATCAACAACTACATTAATCTTCTGAAGGGCATCAGACCTGGGGGCTAAGCTCTCCACGGGCTGGAGCAAAGCCCCAACAGAAGCTCTTGGCCGTGGAGCACCCCCCATCCATTCAAATCCAGAGACCGGCAGAAAAATCCTAACTAATCTCAAATATTACAAAAGCATATTATTATTAAAAAAAAGAAAAATATGCATATAGCAATGACTCACATTTGTACAGTGCTTTGTGTGTATTTTTTAACAAAATTCTGAAGCTTAACACTTTTAAAATACCTGTTTTTCTGTTGACGCAGCAGGCAAGGGTTAAATTTGATGCGGTTTGCTCTGTGTGCCAGTCACACAGGCCCTGTGCTGCCTCCCAGCAGATCTGGGTTTGTAATTGGTTTTTGTGGGTCCTAATTGCTGCTTGTTGCATGGACACAGTGGCTTGAGTTTAGTCTCTGAATAGGAGAGTGCCCGCTATGTAGCTCGGACTCCCTTTCTAATAGCGATTTGTGCTATAAAATCATTTTTTGCTGTAGCCAGGGAGCTGTAATTATAGATAGGAAGTAATTGGAAAACTTAAGATTTCTGCTCAGCAGAAGGCAAAAACGTGACTGCATGCCTAGTGGTTTCAAATGTTTCCTTGTCAGAAACAAATGTTTTGCTTCAAGTTTGAAATTGCCTTTCTGTAGTGTTCATTAGCATTTGTTCAAACCAGATTAGCATTCTCCATAATGCATCCATATCAAGCTCCACATGCACATTAAAGGTGTTCATGGGTACAGTGGAACTCAACTGATCTGGGTTCAGAGTGAAATCACATTTATAATGAAAGAGAAAAAGGCTGAACTTTACATATTTAGGTTGGAATTCTGTAATAGAAATATTTCACTATTGTCTTGATTACAGTCATAACTTGATGCATGTGCACATATACAATATTATTCCTGTTAAGTTCCAAAAACGTTTTTGAATTTCAGCGTATAGAGCTGTGTTTCAGGGGGAGGAGGCAGTGTAAGGATCACTACCCCTGTTTTACTGGCAGAGAAGCTGAATCACAGAGAGGTGGGCTGGATTCCCTGGGAATCTCTCACACAGCCTAGAAGACACCCTAGATCTCTGAGCCCTTCCTTAGAAAAGTGTTCAACTCCAAAGTGTCCAAACAAAACCAGAAAGCAGAAAATAATGATTTTTTAGATTTTTTTAGACTTGCTGATGGGATTTCAGGGTGAAAAGCATGCTTCTTGCGCAGAGCCTCCCCATCTTTTGGTGACAGTGACAGTACGTCAGCCTCTTCTGGCACACTGTCGCCATGATGGGGCAATTCCCTGGAATATCCTGTTCCCCGCTGTGGCAGGGGCTGCAGCGGCCACGGGAGGTGTAGGAGGAGCTTTAGAACAGCAGCTACACAGTACAGGGTGCTGGAGCTGAGGAGGGAAATACTACCGAGGAGAAAAAATTTATCAGCCTGGTGCCTGGCCCACAACTTAGGAAGGAAACGGTGTCCCGTACGGTGTATCTATATGGACAGGCATACACAGATGTGTTCTGCTTGCACTCCAAGCTGGTGAGGTACAGGCCAGCTCCAGTCCAGGTGACACTAACTTTGGTTTGTCCTTGATTCAATACTACCTGAGTGCAGCATTGCAAAGAAGCCATGGCAAGTGCATCTGTCCATATAGATATACCCTGGCAACTGCATCTGTCTGTGTAGATACACCCCCTAAGCCTACCCTAAAGGCCCCTGAAGGTAAGAGTAATCTTTCCTCCAAACTGAGTGGTCTTTGCCTTACCAGACTCTCGGGATGGGAGGGGGGTAAGGGGGATGTCAGTCGATACATATGTAAGCCGTAGAGCTTCCTGTTGTTTTGTGCTTCCTATAGCAGAAACAGTATGCACCTTACTTGTCCAGATTACCTCTACCTTCCTTGTTCCTCCCAGAAATCACCTGCTAAGAAGCTAACTAATGCACTTAGCAAGTCTTTAAGCTGTGCTTCCAGCCGTGAACCTTTGCACCCAATGTTCCCTGACCAGCCTGAAAAACCTCTAAACCTGGCTCATATTGTGTAAGTATCTGTGTGCTGTAGAGAAAGTAAGCTTTTTGTGGGAGTTGCTTACACTGAGTGTAGATAGTATAGCTCTGAACAAAATGGGAGGCAACTGTGGCGTATCGAGCTCAATGCATCACAAGTGCAAATTCGCTGATAAGGGTATTTAGTATAAAAATGTTCTTCTGGTGTGACTTCACTTGAAGAGTCAGTGGGATATGTACATATAACCAAATACTGGGACACACAATGTTGGTATGTCCCCATTCTCCCCAAGAGATATCCATTCAATTTCACAGAGTTTCAGCACTTTGGGATGTATTCATGCCGAGAACGTTAGCTTTGTCATCTAGAGACTCTCAGCTTCAGTGTATGATGACAGGTATGTCTTAACACAAGGCACCAGAGAAAAGTGAAGTTCTACGAGTTTTGTTGAAATCAGTGTCAGAGTTCTTGCTGACTAGTGGAGCTGCGGCTTCACCCAGCCCTGAAGACTAGCTACGTGATTCTGCATAAGAATTGTGTCTTTAATTGCCAAGTCACTTGAAGAGGGTCTGTTACCTTCACAGTTTGAGACTTTGGGAAAGCAAAAGTATTTTTTGATATAGCAGTTTATGTAGTTACTTTTTCTCTGCAGAAATCAAGAAAATCAAAGCAGAGAGAAAATGTATTTGTGCAGGGTGGGGAAATTGTCACTTTGTTCTAAAGCATGTCCACCATCCATAGTGGCAATTGCTCAGATATTCTCATTGATTAGCTTGTTTTACCTTTGCTTCCTGTGTCCTTAAAAAAAAAAAAAAAGTTAAGTTTTTCCAGGAAAAAACAAGACACTGGTTGGAAGAAAGTTACAAAGAAATTAACTTGGAAAAATTATTCCAAAGATACTGTCTTTAAAGTATTTCTCTTGTTCTGGTATATGTCTTAAGAGGTTTCTTAAGCACCTTCCCAAAGGCCCTAACTGAACTATTTCAGGCAGCAGCCATTAAAATTGTATTTGCATGCTGCATATCTGTATTACTGGCTGCTGAAACCATTCCGGTCTGTAATTATTACACATAGTTACTTTTGTCAGTACCGAATGTGTGTACATCGCATCTTTAAGGGCAAGTGCATGCTGGCCAATGTGGGCTGTGTGGCACCGGGCAAGTTCATCTAACCTGCCTGACATTTTAAGGATAAATCATGCTGATGGTCCTCCTCATGTGGTCACAGCAGAACTTTTTCAAGGCGTGAAAGTGTGCTCTGCTCTTCAAACACGAGGTGCCTCTGGCATATTCAGAGTGCCAAATCTCTGTTACACTCGACTGCCAGCTAAATCCCGTGTACCTCTTTATGGAGATGTACTGGGAGGATGTTGTTCTTTGGAAGAAATCATCCAGAGATGGATCTGCTGAGCTACCCCAGTGCTGTGCGTGGTACAAAAGCCTGGCTCTGCTGGCGAGCCAGTGATCATTTCACAGGGCAGATTTTGGCCATCCGTAAGAGAAACAGAAAGAGACAGAGAGCGTGAAATGGAAAGAGAAGCCTCTGTTCCCTGTTGGCTGGAGGCCCCTGAAGGTCTGGGGGTATGTCAGAAGATAACGGGTAGTGAAATCTGGGCTACTGTGAACGGATTGAATGCATTTAGGCAAGGCAATGGGAAGGTACCATAATTGAGTAGGATCGGTTCCAAATCTTTGCTGTGAAATTAACACCTTCCCTTCTTCCTAACTATGCAGACGTAATTTAGAGTGATTGGATGTGAGAACAAACCACCATCTATTTTGTTTTATGATACAGTTTCTCTTTATTCATAGATTGAAGGCAATATAACTTGGCAATATATATTGGCTATAATGGTACATGAGTGAAAAACCTGTAAGTTGTGGAGGTAGCATGATCTACAGCATAATTCACATAAATTAACTGAGGGGAGAGATGTGCTACAGTACCTCATTGAGAATATCTTCTCGCTGATGTAATTTTTATTTTTAAACATAATGGAAGTTGAGAGAAACGGCTCTGGGCAGGAATCCAGGCAAAAAGAGGTTTATATGTGCATTTAATGGACGAATTTTGGCATCAAAACAGTATCCTTTTCTTAGCTTCTAGCTTAAATGGGAACAAGTACGCTCTGCATTACTATATAGCCTTTCCTTTTCATCATTCTTCCACCTTTGAGTGGCAGCAGACAGAATGACTGCATTGGTTTTTTTGTTTTACTGGTGCCACACAAAATTTTCAGTTAAGCAAGACACACATCTAAGGCTTACCTAAAGAAGTAGTTATCAAGGTGTCATTAACCTGATGGAGGAACTCCCCCCACAGATGGAGGGATTATTTTTCCTTTCTATACATAAGATTGGCAGCCAAAAAGAAGCATCAGATTGCAGAGATGACAAATGGCACGGCCAGTGCATTGTGGAGGGATTTTTCAAATGCATTCTGCACTGGCCTGGCTTTGTTTCTATCTAAGCCTGTGGGGGCATTATTTTTGATATCAGTATGAAGAGGTTAGACCAGCATGGAACATTTTGGAAAATTCCTCTTATTTAATTCAGTTTATTGCTGTGGGTGTGTGTTATGCCATAACATGTATTTATTACATAGCGTATCTCAATAGTATTAAGTGTTTTCTGCCTCCTTGAGGAAAGGTGATTGAGTATCATCAGCTCATTTTTATCAGAAAGCTTAATCACTTCCAGAAGTTTAGAAATAACCTCAGAGAGATAGACATTTATATTCAATAGCTGAGTTTTCCTTTGCTTTACCATAAAGTCTGCTGTACCACATTGCACAATTATATATGTAAGTATGAACATCCATTTGATATTCAAGCTGAACCTGAGGAATGTGATAGGGGGCATCAGCCTTTAAGAAACTTGCCTTGGGAAAGCTCAGATTAGTTCAATACAGATTTCTCCATATAAGAATTGATAAGCTAATGCTAATCACAAAACTTTAGCAAAGCCTTGGAGTTTATAGATATTTGCACACAAGAGTAGCTCTGCATATGTAAACAGATCAATGACTTCTTATATGTAGAAGCTCTCATGCTTTTTGCTGAATTAGGGTCATAAGAATGGAGTATGTCCAATGCACTACTTAGACCATACACATTTTAAACTGACAATTTAATTAATGATCTTTTTTCCATTTCATTTTGGCTGCAAAAGAGATACTTGGTGAGTATTTTTCTTCCTTAGTACACTCATTGGATGAAGAAGCTTGGGAAAAAAGCAATAATCTCATTATTATGAATCCTTAACTTTTTATCAGAGTCCGGAGCCAAATAAATAATTGTCTTTGAATACAGAGACAGTGAAAGGGAAGAGCTCTTTTGGGGGTTAGAAACTTTCCCTTGCACCCCTATTTTGAGATAAAGCTTAGAGAAGACATTAAGCTGAAGTGTGCATGTGGTGATCTGCTGAAGGCCATGGCAGAGGTGGATGGGGTGCAAGGCCAAGCAGAGCCCAAGCTCTGCCGCGGGAGCACTGCTCCCGCCTCCTTTCCTGGGACAGTGTTGAGAACCAGCCTCTCATCCCTTCTCCTCTGCTGTTTAGGACTCCACAGCCCAGGGTTGGACCCATCTTTCAGAAACCCCGGACTGTGCCAAATTAGTTTTTGAATGTGTTCGCTGGCCAGTGATTGCATTGAGAAAAGGAAAAACGCTGTAGTCGCGTGTAGTTGGTGTGAACTATTTCTCCTACATCAATTACCACCCTACAGTTCCCAGGCAACAAAATACCAGTTGCTTACCCATTAAATAAAATAATTTCTAAGTATTCTCTTGAAGTTTATTTTCAAATCTCTGTATTTCAAGACTCATACCACAATGACCTTTCCAGTGGATTGGCTCTGATCATGGCCTCATCCAAGCTCTTCCTACCTCTGATGAAGGAGACCATGAAAAATAATATTAAACACTTCTCCATAACTATCTAGAGCATAAAGTGCTGCTTCTCAAATTTGTGACTGACCAGAACTGGAGTTTTTCATGTGGGTCTGCAGGTGCAGGGTTAGGCTAAAACTATATTTTCATACAAATAAGTAACATGCCAATTCTTACATCTTTCTATTCCCGAGTTTTAAACTTCTTAAAATCAGTGTGGTGTTTTCATGCTGAGAAATCCATTTGGACTTGTCAAAGACCGCATTTATGCTTGTTTTCTAACAGTTACAAAATAAGAAAGAAAATATATATTAATAGTTCACTTCTGTGCAGAACTGGCTTTCTTCATTTCTTGCAAATGGTTTGGATGACCGGTTGTCTTGCACATTTACAGCCCAGTGAATATTTTGCAGATGGGTGCTATATTTTGATTTGCACATCTGCAGAATTCAGAAAGCAAGACAGATCTTCCACAGAGCTTAAAGGAGGTATTAACCAACTTGAAATTGAGGCAATTTGAAGTCTGAATTATATATGGCTTCAGCTTCTGCTCAAAACTGATTTAAAACCCTGCGATTTTAATAACTTTTTTTTGTAGTTTTTGTTTAGGTATTTTTTTAGTTTTTCCAGAGTGTCTATATCTTTTGCCCAATGTTGCATAAGAAGTCCATTAAGAAGGGGAAATTTCTCCTTAATGGATACAGAAGAAAAATTTATGCACAAAATATTTTTTAAGAGTAGACAATAAAAGAAAGCAGGGGAAATATTCCTTCTCATTTCATTTTTAGTAAAAGCAGGAAATAAAGAATGTAATAATAAACCCATCATTATTAATGAGTTCTCTTAAACGATATACTTACTTTAAATTTTGATTTGAGGGTTTGATATACCAGCTGAAAAGCTTTGCAATTAAACCAGTTTAATACTACATGTATTTTATGGGACACTGAGGGCTAGGGGTACATTGTGGTCACTATGTGGTTATGGTAGCATGGAGCTTAGTGCCAGGGATAAACTTGTGAAAAGCTGTATAATTTATTGGCGGTAACCCCCTGCAGAGCTCCATGCTGCCACAGCGAACCTGCTACCAGTGCTCAGCCCGGCTGGAAGCAGCAACTGCACCCTGGACTATAGGTCTGGAAAGAAAAAATGGGATAGTGGTTACTTTGCTAAAGCTGGGGGGGGGTGGAAATCACGCAAGTTGTTTAAACTCACCTCAGAGCACACAAAACCATTATTTCCTTCCAGGCCTAAGTAACTGGTTTTATTAACTTCTGCTTAAAACACGGCATCTTTAATTTGGAACTATTGCTACTTAAAGCAGAAGATTCCAGTAGTAATGTTACTTTAGACAAGAAGCTCATTTAATTATCTGTAAATACTGTTGCTGATGAGTTTCCTTTTGTGCAAAATTAATGCAACTGGGTATTTTGCCTTCTTCTAGGCCCCCCCGACCTGTAACCAGCATGAATGACACACTCTTCTCCCACTCTGTTCCCTCAGGAAGCCCGTTTGCAAACAGAAGGTGAGTTCTTACTCTAATTTAATTTAAACCACGATATGAGGGTGGTGGAGGTTTCAAGTTTCAATTCCTCCCTGGGGAAGAAAAAAACCAAAACAAAACCACACAACTAAAACCAAAATAAAATTAACAGACATGAGCAGAAAATACCTTGGTTATTTTGGACTGATACCAAGATAGCTAGATGGAGAGCTGGCGTTAGGGCACCCCGGACTCCTCACAACAGAGCACAAAACTTCAGTTCTCATTTGGCCTGTTACATCTCACTAAACGTGCTCACATGCAACCTAGGCAGCCTCCCTCAGGGGCTGGCAATGGGCTGTTGGTAAGAAGCCATTTTGTAGCAGCACTGTGGGAATAGAAACTGGGGCATGCCGTTGCCTCCTGGGAATACCTGCATCATACTGCAAGATAGGATATGAACAAAGAGAAACCGTGTTCATACTTGCAAAATATAGCAAAGACATCCTTACTCCTGTTAAACCATTCAGATTTTCAATAAAGGCTACAAGAGAGAAGGAGTAGTCTCGGCATATGGTGACCCTTCAGCAAACAAACTAGAGAAGAGTGGTCAGAAACATTAATCCCAAAGAAAAGGTGCTTGCAGCTGAGTGTATGCATTTTGGCTCAGTGTTTTCACTCATAGCACCAAAATATGTGTGTAACATTTTCTAGCTCTTTCATCCAATCTGTGTAAACCTAGATTTACACATAGATGAGAAGTTGGCAGAAAAATAACTTTCTGCTGTATATGGGAAGACAAGTGATATGTCTTCCTTGGGTGCAATTAATTGCTTGGTTCCTGCTGTACATGTCAGTGCTTCAGCATTCCCAAATAACCAAACACAATCTCTAGGTATGCATGGCTACGTTTTTTAACACCAAAACCAAACCTGGGGTGTACCACACTTGCAATGTCAAAGTAAAGAGGTTTTACTACTGCTTTGATTTATGAGCTTTTGTTACTGGGAGCTATAAACTGCAAACTCTGGGTGTTATCTAAGTAGCTGCTGGGTGTGACTTAGATGCTTTTTGGAAGCCAGTCCCAAAGCAGCCCCCAAGACCAGATCTGCTGCCTATACAGACAGCGAGACTGCAAATGCAAATTCATTCCTGTTGTTGGAGTATATGGAATTGTATGTGCCAGGGGAAGGCAGGATAATCTGTTCGTGGCCTCTCCAGAATAGGTCATTAAGAGCAATGCTCTTTAAGACTGCAGCTGTTGCTTCTGTTTATCCCCAAGAAGTCCCTGTGCTCCTTCAACAAAAGTATGCTTTGCCATTTAGGCCAGGGATCTTCGGTAACAATCACAGCACTATCTACCGTGCTGCTTGTTTTTCTTTACGTGTGACAAATTCCTGATTATTTTACTTTTGTGTTCTGTAATAATTCAACTGACTGTCTTTAACTGTCAGGTTTAAACATACCTGATTCCTGAGCCATTAAAATTAGAACTCCTTAATGGAGAATCCCCTGAAGGCAGCTGACAATAACCCCCCCAACCATAGGTATCCAGACTTCCTTGTAAGTGAATAGTGTTACATCCTTATACAGCAAAACACCTCCATGATGCAGCAGTCAGTTCTGGCTTTTTTAGAGTTAACAGTGCCCTGTTATGCAAAGCAATTATGTAGCTTGTATACTAAAAGTTTTGTAACTTTTGTTTCATTGACCTAGCAAGATTTTAAGTGTCTGACAGCTTCTTCTCAATATTTTTATTATCATCTCTTATAAATTTAATTTGCATCTTTTTATTCAAAAGAAAAAGCACCCTACAACCTGTTAAGTCAGTATCCTTTCTAAATGGTTGCAAATTGCATTTATTGTAATGAGCCCACTCTGAACACATTGCTCTCTGTGTATGTTTTTTGAGGTATTAACAAAATTTCATTTGAATCATTCAGGTTACTTGAGGGTATAAATGTAGCCAGTCCTGTGGCTGATGAGCATTCTCTTATAAAGCTGTATGTAAATCAGCTTCACAACAATTCACGGTCAGTATGAGAGCACTAACTCACTAATTGCCGTAGCTCTGTAGCTCATGCACTAAATCGTTAGCGATTCTGCTAAACTACTAAAGATACTCTTCCAGGAAGGCTCTGGTGGGCTAGAGGGTTTCTGCAGCTCTAATTAGTCTTTTGAATAGACTTCCTGCTGGCTGTGGGCTTTGCCAACTTCTCTTGCTTCTGCACCACACAAATCTTTCACTTTACCCTTTCACGTAGGATTAATATTAATGTATCTAGAAGAAGTTGGAAACATTGTTTTTGCAAACTAAAAAAATACGCCTTTATGGTTTCATCATCAGTGTATAACTTGCCTGTTGCATTCTTGACCGAGGAGCGGAAGAGGCTCGCGTGAGAGCCTGGAAACGAATCCAGGACTTGCAGCCAGCCTCCTCTTCCTCCTCCACGGCTCTCGCTGCTGGTGGTTACTGTTCTGCAGTTAGCGCTGCTTGCCAATAACCTTCCCCAGACCCCTTTGCTTTGCTTTTCAAAATGGCCACAGAAAAGGCGGATATAAAGCTGATGGAGACTTCCCATTTACTTAGTGCGTGTTGGATTTGGACCGATGCCTCGGTTGCTGCACCCTTTTTCCAGCATTCCCTCATCTTAGTGACCTTAAGGAAGAGCCTATTTCACTCTGCATAAAAGAAATTTGCAGTTGGAAAAGAACAGTTTCCCCATTTTTTTTTACTGTGGAATGTAATGACCTTTCTTTTTCCTTCTTTGATTAATCCATGAGCGTTAGCTATAATTCAGTAAGAAAGTACTGAGACCAAGCTACTTTTCTGCTAAATACCAAGTTCTTCAATCTGTATTAGACTAATAACAGTATCTTCATTCATTCTTTTAGGTTTTACTATTATTATTGCACTGGTAAAATCAGGCCTCATTAGTGGAAGCTCATCCTCCCATACATCAGGAAAACAGACTTTGACAGCTCTGTTTGCAATTGTGCTGATTTTATATGAAATGCTCCGTGATTCATATTATAACAAAAATTGTACAAACTCAGGGTAAAATTTCTAGCTGAATGTAATCAATGCTAAAAGCTCTGCTAGCTCTGTTTTCACTGTAGACAACTTATGGTTCCTTAAATTTGTGTTGCAATCCAGTCCAGAGGTTACAGATAGCTTTAAAGAAAATTTTTGTGTAATTAGAATGTTTATGCAAAGGTGAATTGGCACAGACTGTCATTTGTAGCATTCCCATGGTATTTATTTCAGCTAGTTGTGTTCACGTAAAAACGTTACCATTCACAACTGGTTTCTCCCTGTAGCAGGAAATGCTGAATTCAGCACACCAAGTCATTCTGCTACTGGAAATGGATATGGTGTCATAAGTTCAGCAAACTATCATCTTCATTTCTGGATTCATGGGTGAAAAAGGGAAATTAGCTGGGAAGAAGAAGGATTTTACTAGAGGAAAGATCTTTGATAACTTGTGAATACTATGACAAATTGTGAGGAACAGCTGTGAAATGAGAACATTGTATGTTCTTTGCAGTTTAATTGAGTCTGAAGCACTGATTTTGGGTGGGTACCCAATTATTCCAAAGCTCAAAGGAGGTCAGATTCAGGCTTTCCTTGAGGTACTTAGTTTCTTCAAACCACTTCAGAATCAAAATCCCTTTAAAATTTCTCTGCTTGCTTTGCTTAGTTTGGGCCACCATGTCCATAAGAGAGCTTTCATGAGGAGGTATAAAAATTACAAGTACCTTGCTTCTAAATATATACAGCATGCTATTTGACATCAGCAATATGCTCTGTACAGCTCAAGAACAACTGTAAACCACCTAGATTTTTTTTGTTTCTTTTCTAATATGTAATCTTCTCCCAAACACTAAATCACAGTCATTTGCTGCAATGACAGCTAATATGTGATTAAAACCGTGAGTCCTGTAATTTTTTTCTGTAGCTAATATTCAGGTTTTACTCTCACATTTGTTTTTGTGATCTCTCATTACCTAGAGGGCAGCAGAACAAGGGAATATTGCTGCAGAGTAGGTAATGCCCTTGCAAACCCAATGAATTGGATACGTTATGTCAAAACAGGTCAATTGAGAGCATTGTAGAAACTTCTGTCCAGTCAAGAGGAGTAACTCTATACCCTGAATTAATGTTTTCTTCTTTATTTGGATTCTTTTGTTCCCCAGCTGCAGTCTGTCAGTGCTGCCTTAAAGTACAGGGCTACCGTAGTAATGGATACAATCTCTTCCTCTTTCTTAATAAATGTCTTCTTTAAGCTATTGAATTGTAGGGCTATGGTGGGATAAGATGAAACAGAACATTTTTTCTTGCTTTTTTCTCAGCCCCTCCTCACAGCTAATACATTTAGTTCTTTTAAAGATGCAATAAACTGGAATAAATGGAGTGATGGAGCACATTCTGATGAAGTTGAAATTACTTGGCAATTCTGTGGTAGACATAAAGAATGCACTATGGTATCAAATGCCTATAGCCAAGGAGAAATTGAGTCTTATTCAATGCTGAGTCAGAGTAGCTGGTGCCTTTTTTAATTCCACATAAAAGCTAAAAAGAATTGGTTATTGTGCTGGGCATAGTGGGAGACTAGGCCAAATTTCTGGGCAACAGCTAACTTTACAGCAAAACATACTGGTTGCTGTGGTTGTCCATGTTTCTGTCACTAAGAAGTGTGGTAGACTTGAGCTGCATGTTGCCTTTGTATGTTTTCAGAACAAGATGAGAATCCTTATTTCATCGGTGATATTCTACCTGCTAAAGGAAAGGTTTCTATGCCTGATTGTTTAGAATCATAGAATCACAGAATGGTTTGGGTTGGAAGGGACCTCAAAGATCATCTAGTTCCAACCCCCCTGCCATAGGCAGGGACACCCTCCACTAGACAAGGTTGCCCAGTAGTAGTAGTAGTAGTAGTAGCCAGGTGGACACTAAAGTGGGTATAACATTTACACCAATATTGTTAGGTCTACATCTTTGTAGACATCTGCTCAGAGTTGGAGATTTTTTCTCTTAATTTGGATGGGGAAGCATTCTTTAGCATCTTGCAAAATGCTCCATTTTAACACGGATATATCTTTAAAATATATGTTCCAATTGGTAGACCCAGAGAAACTCACTGTGGCCAGAGCAATCTCTGAGGTATTAGCTGTATTTTGGGGAATATGCAGAGGATATAGGAGGATGTGGGAGAACAAGAAGGACAAATGTCAGCCCTTCCAAATGAAGGAAAGTGGAAGGCAGAAACAGGGACAAAGATTGAAGGGATTATACAAGAGACACCCTAACCTTGGTATCCAAAGATACTGAAATTATGAAAGAATTAGTAAGCACCTGGAAGATAATAAACCAATGAGAAATAACCAGCATGGATTTGTCAAGAACAAATTATGTCAAACCAAACTAATTTATTTCATTGACAGGATAACTGGTCCAGTGGGTAAAAAAGAAGCACCAGATATGATACAGGTTGACCTTAAAAGGACTTCTGGCATAGTCCCAGATGACACAGAAGTATCCAGAGGAAATATGGACTAGGGGAAATTAGTATGAGAGCAACACTGAAAACCAGTAATTACATTTTCAAAAGTTTGCTGTCGTTCTAGGAGGACGTATCAGCTGGGATTCTTGAAGGCCATCCTAAGTCAGGCACTGTGCATTATTTCTTGTAATCACCTAGTGGGAGCAATAGAGTGAGTGTATGCAATTTGTAGATGGTATAAAGGTTGAAATAGTTATGGGAAGGAGTGCTTGGAGAGCAGTTTCTAAATTAAAAAATGAGCTCAGTTGCAGTGGTAGTAATTGATGTCCAAATGATCTGAAATCAGTTAGAGGAAACTCAGTAATTATAAGTGAAAAGTGCTGTGGCAAGGAAGCAAATAATCAAATAAAAGATGGAGCATAATTGGATGGACAGAAATATTTTGACAGAGGACCTAGCAGTTGCAGTGAACCACAAACTAATTGAAGTCAGCAATACGATTGTTAGACTGTATCTGACCCTGGGGCATCATGTGGAAAGCCATTAAAACTCATTCCCTGGAGGAGGAGACATCTGCCTGGAGGTTTGCACCCAGCGTAGGGCCACTGCACAGGGACAAATATGCTAAACAGTATGACAAAGTCCAGAGGAGACACACAAACATCAGAAAAACTGAGAAAACAACTCATAAGAAGAGATTGGAAGATGTAAGTTTGCTTAATCAGCTAAGAAGGAAGAGGACATTGATAAACATTGTATCAATTGCTCAATGAGGAATGTTTGCTTGCCGGTCCCATCACCCTAATGATGTTACTTCTGGAGCACAGGAGAGGAGAACTTTTGGTTGGTAGAGGGGGATCACACTGCACCATTAGAAAGCAAAGCACAAAATCTGCCCTGGTGTCTTTGGTATCCCATTGTGATTTAAGAACTGAACGCTGCATTTTTGGCTGAAATGGCACACCCCGTTACCTCTTGAATGCATTTTCCTTCTGTGACTGGGAAGAAAACATGGGTGGAAAACTTATCCTTCTAGATGGCATGGAGCATGTTTATCTGCGTGGGTATCGCTTCAGCGGAAGCGCAATGCACATAAGTAAGTAGCATGCTGATGGGCATAGAAATGTGAAGCAAGCATTTTTTCTTGCTGTGCAGCACTGCATTTCATTCAGCTATCTTCCAGATTTATTATAACTTGTCAGGGCTTGTGTTCTCAGGACACCCTTTGGTACCATCCTTTTCAGAACCCCGCTGCCAACCCTGACCTCCCAAAAGGAGTAGAGTGGCACGCACCTCATCTTAACTGAATTCCTTCTTTGTCCTAGTAGTAGCATTTTTGATCTTCAGTCCATCAGAACCACATCTGTGCGGATTTATCAAGCATCACATTTGTGCGACATCATCTGCCTATATACCACACACAGACACCCCCCCGGATGCACGGGTGCGTGCATGCTCACGCACTGGTCTTTTGATCAAAGACATTTACAGTATCAGTAGCCAAACCAAAATGTAAAGGTGAATAATTTTTATAAAGAAGAAAGTAAAATATATTTTGCTATGTTGTTTTTTAAACCAAAAATGCTGCAGCATGAAAGCAAAACTAACATTTCAATCTTTCCATTTCTAGTCAATATTATCTTATTAACATGGCTATTTTAGCATTGGGAAAGGTACAGTTACTGCAATCCATTAAACGCTGTAATTAGGGGGGGAAAGAGTGGGTTTGATGAACTATATATTTTTTTTGAATCAACAGAAGAACAGTACTTCTGAAAATTAAACGGATGTATCCCATCACTGGGTCTGAATAAGTGCATTTCCCTAGTTTATTGAAACTATCTTATGGCAAATGTGGAGAAAAGCAATTTAGCTGTTATGGTGAAGCTTTGCCAGTTTTAAAGCTGCATTTAAGATGATGTTTATCTCGGTCTCCACCTGGAAACTACACAAGCCGTCAGCTCTCCATTTGTGAGAGAAGCACATTCTGTTTGTCTTTTCTGTAGTGAAGGCTTTATAGTTTGCTTTTGGAGAACAGGAGGGAAAACTCTTAATTCCTGGCTTGGCATTCCCTGAAGTTTTCTAAAATTCCTTTAAAGCTTCTACTGTTATTTTTATTCAGTACAGGGGACTCAAATAGTTTCTCCAAACTCTGTTCTCTAATGAATTTCAGACATCGCTGTTCACCCTCTTCTTAGTTTTCCTGTCTTATTAACTAGCTCTCCTTCCAAGAATACTGAAGTAGAGCAGAGCAAACTGCTGGCTAGGGCTGCTCCAGCTTTCTTGAAAGGCAAAGGGTAAGTTAAAGAGAGACTATGTTCGTAGCTTGCACTAACACCGCTAAATCAAAACCTTTTCCTCTATTCCTCCTGCTTTTAATGTATTCTATAAACATCTTTCCTGAGAAAATTGTGTTAACCAATTAACCCAGTGAGCTAAGTAGGGCATGTTTAAATATATTTATGTACACCTGGATGTGTGAGGTCTTGATCAGACACTTCCAAGGAAATCCAACTTGTGATTTCAGTATGTTAATCATGTGTGTTACATACGTGTATTTAATGTATACATACAATACATAGTATATTAAAACAAAGAGTGCTGACCTCACAGTCTGCTGTATCTTGAAATAAATGGAACTGTACAGCTCCAGTCCCTGGCCAGATCTGGCATCTCACTGATTTCCAAGGCTGGCTCTGTAATTGAGTGGGATTCTACTATCCTAAGCCATTAAATACTTAACATATAAATTACAATAATAACAAAATAATTTCTGCACTTTTTTTTTTTTGTTGGTTTGTTTTTTTTTTTCTAAGAACACTTAAGTATTCTGTCCTAAATTCCCATTTCACAATCTCACTTGCTCCTGCTTTCTCTGTTTATTTCCCTCTGTCTGTCCGGACCGCACCCTCTCTCCCCCAACCCCGTTTCAGGTTACAGTACAGTCTCGATGTTGCAGACAGGCTGGCCGATGAACATGTACTCATCGGGTTGTATGTCAACATGCTGCAGAGCAACCCCGCACGGTTAGTGCAGGTTTGGCACCTTTGGGGAACCCAGGAAAGGGATGTTGGTCGGACAAATGCTCCCACTGTTTCCTCCTGGCTGCAGGCTGAAGCAGCTTTTTATGAGCACTAACCTAAAGGGAATGCGTATGAACACGGGGTATGTCCTCCCAAAGTTGGTGGATTGTGGCAATTGCTGTTATTTCTCTCTAATGATGTTAAGTAGCAAGGTATTGCAAATAACTGCTTAGTTAAGAATGGCGATACAAATTAATTTCGAATGCCATGCTTTAGTCAGTGCAGGACTTGGTGATAGTACAGAAATCTCCATATAACGATGACTAACGAGTCCATGTTTTCAAGGTAATAATTTTTGGGGTGATAAATAATTTGTAGCTTCAGCTTGCCTTGAAAGTAAGGAATGGTAATAGCATGTAAGTAATGATAATAGTAATAACAGGAATTTGCTTATTAACCTAGTGAAGGAAGGAGTTCATTTCAATTGAACATGCATCAGGCATTGTTTTTAAATCTGCCCAATTTCTGCGTTGTTTCAATCTTGGATCTAAATTTGCCCTTAGCTCATTCAGACTCAAGTATGACAGGTTTCTAAATGGGTGTCTTGAAGACAGTTCATCATTTCTGCTGGAGTGAATACGGAGCTTTGCCTACTAAACCCACCTGCTGTCGTAGCACTTGCGGGTGGTGGCATCGCACCAGGCTACTCCAGGAGTGGCAACGCTGTCTCTGGCTCGCTTCTCCAAGTACCACAAAACTCAATTTTGCAGCCCTGTAGCAGCAAGGTGGTGAGCAGTGTAGCGTATGGCCCTAGAAAAGATAACGCTGAACAGAAAGCTGTACAGTGTTTCTAACAAAACTATGCTCATGAGGGGTTTTTGTTCTCCTAATGAACCCCTCAGTTTTCCATCCTGCTATTGCAGAACATTTCTCAGGTTAGGAGAAACTTTCCATTTACTCTTATATGTAGGGAAGGCAATAAGCAACTTCATTTGGGAGGATGAATGCAATAGTTCTCTACAGTCTTACAAAATTCACTTCTGTGTGCAGCTCCAACTGAAAATGGGGGTCATTTGCCATGCCCAGTAGAAAAAAAAGTTTGCCTTCATTGTTCTGGACCTGCTTCTCTACTCTGTAGCCCACTGGAATGTGCCAGTGAGGAAAAAAAAAAAGGCAAAGTAGTTTTTAGTGAGGAAAATTAAAACCATTTCTTCAAAACAAAAACATTTTGAAGGGGAATTTCATTCCTGTAGAAGCACTTCCAGAAAGCAGGCTTACTGAGCAATATTTACACCATGGCTGTGAAAACAAGCAGTTGGGGGCATGTGGTAGACCAGTCATTGCCCAGCCATGATTGAGGACAAGAGTACACTACCTTGTATTACAGGGAGAAGGAAATGTGGCCCTGCCTACCACAAGTGACTTGCTTGATACAGCTCTTCAAGAGGCCAGCAAAGACTGGACATGGTTTAGAGTAATTTTTGGCGCTAGGCTGGTTTTTCAGGCATGGCATTTTGGATGCCATGTCTGTGATGCATTTAGATTAAGTGGTGACCACCAGTTAGATTCCCCCTGTGAGCACTTAGCCTCACCTTTACCATCTTCATCCTCTAAATTTTATCCAGTATATTTCAAGCTGTTCCTTCAAGCTTTTAGGCCAACCTCACCAAGTCATAGTATGTTTGTATCCTAAATTACGTGCCATAACATCCTTCAGATTTAATTTTGAGGGATGAATGGAGGGTGACTGATAATGGCCTTGATTGTTTAAATAACTGATGCAAAGCGTAATACATAACATCGGATTACTGACATTAAATCACTGCAGTCACAGCATCCTCAATGAGGAACAGTCTCAGTTATTTATATAAGATACCAATTAGATTTTGACAGAAACGTAACTGAGAGGGACAGCAGTCTTAGTCATGCATCAAACCATGCTGCATTGCCATTTTCTGCTTTGTGGCAATGAGACTGGTAGTAGAGAAAGTGAATGGTTGTATTTTGGGAAAGAGAAGAGCAAACAGAACATTGCCATCCCGAAGCTCCTGTGTGAAGCCAGTTTCCAGGAGAGGTAGGTCCTCCCTCCTCTGCGGGAGGCTCAGCTGCTGCATCTCATATAGCCTGGGGGGGGCATCTTCAGGAAATGTGAACCCCTCCTGCCCATGCCCCGAAGTGGCTGGATGCGGCTTGCTCAAAACCCGCACAGCTGTGTTAGGATGGTGCAGGTTCAAGTTATTTCACCCTGCAGCTTAACAAGATTTGGTAACCTGAGTAAAGCATGTAGTTAGCCATAATCAGGTAGCTTCTGATTTAGGGGAGGCTGCAGCTAGCCAGCTCAGCTGTTGTGTCTGCCTGCAAAATACCACGTGTACGTACCTATACGTGCCATCACATATTTTCAAGTGCTACTGGCAGCCGAAGATGAAAAGAGAAATGAATGCTTGTAGCTGGACCTTCATCTGCAAGAAAAACCTACAGAAATACTTGTGAGCATGATACATAAAATTGTCTTAAGAGCTATATAGTAGCATTTCAAAACAAGATGAGGGGTTTTTTTAGATACTGAGTCAGGCTAACTTATAGTAGCAAATGTTCAGTCCAATACAACCCAGTATACCTTCTGTTTTAAGTAGCTAGTATTTATATTTTGGGGGGTTTTAATTAATTTTCACTGCTTATCTTTATTTTTCATCTGCAGTTATTTGATACCACAACTAGAAGTACAAGTTTTCCTTTCCATCTCTCATAGGCTAATAAGCTACCTGAGTGGTTTTTTAAGAATCGAGTACTCCAGGGCAAATTAAGAAACAAGACAAAGACTTAATTTATTGTTTATAGTAACTGCATGGGTAGAAAAAGTAGCCCTTAGCCAGATGTCTTGGTTAGTTTAATCGTAAAGTGTGTTTTAGCATGTAAAACCAATACTTGATATTTACTTTAGTTCATCTTTAGTGTCTGATTCTAAAAAAGAACTTTTAACTGCAAATGGTTTTCCTTTTTGTTCATATAAGTTGTTAGAGACATTACCTAGCTTTGAATATTAATTCCACATATTTCAGTCTTTTCAGGTGCAGAAGTAAATAAGATAAAATATAAGTAGGAGGTTATTTTTGTTCCATAGGAAGCTACTTTCTGATTTTTATATGTTATACTATGTAGTACTGTGGTAAGTCATATTTCTGTACTGTAAAAGTGCCATGCCACTCTATGGTATTTTTAAAAATGTTTATTAAGGGCATGTGCACAACAGCTAACTCTAGCTGGGAAGGCTGGTTGAATCTTCCCTTGAAAGAGGAAAAACGTTCAGAGACCCACTGATTACAGAGGAAATGTATAGGCACTTGGCTCCCTTGAACGGAATTAGTTTTTATGAGTATACTCACATACCTGGGTGTTGTTGATCTTTTGATGGTAAAATCTTGGTGATTCTAAAGTAAATGGCAAATTAACAATAGCAGAGGGCTCAGATGCTGTGTCTCAGTTTAAAGTGCCTTAAAACCAGGACAATTTTCAAAGTGTCACAGATAAACAATCCTCAGAATACATTTGGTGGGTTGCAGTTAGGATATTGTTCATATAGCCCTGAGGCTTAGAAACATACCCTTTAATTTGTCAGTAGTTTCTGTAGTGAATTATTTATTAAATGAAGGTTTGTAGAATAAGAGCATGTCATGAAGTCCACACTGATACCTGTACTGCAAAATTTTCATGTGAGACTGGCATTTCTGAGACTTTTGTAACCAGTGGTGACATAATTTTAAGACCATCAGGGGACATCCCTATCACCTATTGCAGGGTGCCTACTGCAGAACAGGCTGATTTGACACCTCTAAAGCCTGAGAAATAGCCTCCAGATCCTCCAGTGTCGCTCCTGTGTTCACAGGCTATCATATTTTTCATCCTTTGCCTGCAGTTTTGAGATCCTTTTCTTATGGATCTCCTTTAGACCGTAGAATATTACACAGATCAGCTAAAGCCTAAAAAAGAAGTCCTGTTGTACAGATGATAATATTGGATATTCAGTCTACATCTGAATGATAGTAGTTCTGCCTGACCAATTATTGCTAATAAAGTCTTTAAAGAAGTGGTCACTAATGGAGAAGCAGTGTTAAAGCATTGTTTAACTTTTTTAGAAAAGAAGGATCATCAGCAGGATATTTGTATGCAAAAATGTTCAATTTCTTTCAAAAGGATGACTGAGTCATTCTCTTGAGGGTCCTAAATTCTGCACACATCTTCATAATATTTTAAAGCTTGTATGTATTTCACTGTATCATTGTCCGTGAAGCTGCTGAAGTAGAACGGAAGTAAATTATGGCAGATCAGAACTCTGAGACATAAAAGTCTTTGCATTCGAGGCTAATGCTGCTGTGCATACCTCTGTGCTTAATGATCATATAGAATAGGTATATTCCAGAATGAAATTTATCTCAGACATTGAAATTTAATTTACAAAGCTTTGGGGCCAATAATTTGTGGCATTCATAGACAAAATTTGACACCCTGCTACATCTATTTTATGACATCCACCTACATATAAATATATAGCAAAGACATAAAATAGCAAGTAAGAATCAAAAAGCTGCAGTGGCTTGGTTCACTCAGTAAAGTCATCGTCTCAGGGGTTAACTCACACCTCAGAACCATGTTGCAGATTGTGTAATGCCAACAAGTGGAACCATAATCCATTCTTTTTCCAGGATGGATAATATGGTTGCACATTGCTGTAAAAAGGAGAATTGATGCTGAATGTTTGCTGTTTTCACAGCCATCTGTTAGGATGTGATGTTGTAGTCATGATGGAGAAATTAAAAATGAATGATACTGTCATGAAAGTAACCCTTATTACGTGGATTGCATAATTTTATGTGTCTGCAAGAGCTGCTTGCCCCTTTCTTTCTCTGGATGACATATCAGGACAGTAAGCATGAGTATGTAAGAAGCAGAACTGTATAAATTTAGAAAAATACCTTTAGCTTGGGTCTTTTCAGAAAGCAAATCGGTTATTCCACAAGAATCTGAGTAAGCATAGAATTAAGCTATATATGTAACAAAATAAATTGAACATAAACAAAACCAAAAAGTCAGTGTTCATCTATCACCAGAAGTCTTATGGGCAGTCTGCTGCACAAGCTTAGCTTCCACAGAACCCCTCTGGGTCTGACTTTTCATAGCTTTAATGTTTTTCCAAACTTCATGTTTGTGGTCTCACCGGTTATTGTCAGAATAAGAAAAGGATTATGTTTGTCTCTTCTCCCTTACTTCAGCAAGCCATAACAAATCCACATGACTCCCAGCTTTAGTTTAATGATCAATGAATATCAAGCACTACTCATCTTTCAAACATAACTTCTAAATCCCAGTGGACTTAATCAAGCCAACTGAAAGAGGCACACTGCAGTTCCCTGAGGTACCTGGGGATATGAACTCACGGAAAAATTCTGGAGAAATACTTCCTTTTTCTTTTAAAGATGCCGATTCTTCAAAAGCAGAACTTCTTGCACGAGTGCTGTTTTCATCTGGAAGGCTTTTCAAGTTCAAGATATCATTTCTGGCAAAAATCAGAATAAGATGCCCATGCTCAAAATAACCCTTGTTTTGCGCACTCTTTTGAAACGTGAAGCTCATTTTCCAGTGACCAGTTGCATGCCCTGAAGACCCCATGGGTTGGGATGCTTGTGCCTGTCTCCCTTCAGCCAAAACACCCGGCGGTTACCAAGGCATGAGAAAAGAGGTCAGACTTACCTCTGTCTGGGATAGTCTGCAGGCTCTCTTATATTCCACACAGCAAAGCATTCTTCTCACCTCTTCCTAGGGGCTTTGGTTTTTTTCTCTTGTATATGCTAAGAGTAATGCAATATAGGGTTCTAAATCCCAGGATAATCCAAGGTCAACTAAGTCCTCTTCATATATCACTTTTTGTCAATTTATTAGTTTTGGTGGTTCTCTGCAAACTTCTAGATATTTAGAAATAGTAAAGGTTCTCACTGTATTACCTTTTTCCTGCTCATCTGACTAAATAATAGCTTCAATTTAAAATAAGGACAGCCGGCAAGGGATTAACCTGAGAGAAATATTTGATATTGTTAGGAAAAAAAAGAAGGTAATAAATTGCAATATTTTAAAGGAATTCAGCATATTTGCAGTAAGTTCTTACGCTTTCTGAGTAATTGTTATGGAGATTCTGCCCACGTGACCAAAGCAGATGCTCCTCATAGTCGGTGCTAGTAGCCTCCTGCATCCTGGCAGCAGGAGTTGGCTCCAGGTTAAAGTCAGTCCAGGTCTGGGATCGGTGGTGCACCATTATATGATTCTTTAAAATCTTACTCCCAAATATCAAGAAACCAAGAGTAAAAGAGTCTAATTATAAATTCCTAGATCAGTGGTTCCAAACTGTGGTCCATGAGGCCTTGGTAAGTGCCCTGCAAAACTGTCCTAAATAGCGTTTTCTTTTGCAAATCTGACAAAGCTTCTGAAATTGACCTCAGCCCACACTGAGGTTCCCACTAATCCATTGTCCAAAAAGTAATCGCTTTTCCAGGTGATACGACAAAACTGTGAAGTAAAAACAAATGGTGACTGGTGGTCCTGTCCACCTCCCACCCCTCTTTGGACAGAGCAGTCTGCAAGTTGCATCTTGCATGACCTTGGCCAGGAGGTGCAGACCACTGCTGTTTCCCCCTAAGGGAAGGTGCTGCCTGGCCCCGAGAGCTGATTCTTCCAGGGAAATTACCCTTCCACTTCTCCCCTTCGTTCAATTAACATCTGCAGTTGTTAATTTGGTGACATGTTGCTTCTAAATTCTGTAGTGAGGGTGTGCGAGTGGACAGTGTGACAGAGCAATGGCCTTTTTTACTGTGTATTAACATGTCTTCCCTCCTTTCCTTCCAATCCTGAGCAGCGTGCTCGACAGCGCAAGTCGCCTGGATGAAGAGCATAAGCTGATCGCCAGGTATGCAGCAAGGCTGGCAGCAGAAACTTCTTCATCAGTAAGTGTTTTAATTAAAGGAAGGTACTTTCTTTCTGTCATGTTCCAGGGGCTTGGCAAGATCAAGGAAATTACATCGGACAGTCTTAATGATTAATGGAGTATTTTTCCCTATCCTTTTCATCAGACGCTGTTATGCTTTAGTAATAAGACTTTTATGCAGTCAATTTAAACTGAAGAATCCACATACTAATGCATATAATCTATATACTAATGCAATGGTATTTAAACAATTACAGCAAAGGGAATCTGACATCTTGAACTCAGGAAAGACTAGAAAATATTGTCTGGACTAGCTCTGGTTAAAGGTTAATGATTTACTGCAGTGGAAAAATGGGGCAGTGAATCCATTTTACTCTTTAGTTCAAATATCACAGCCACTGGGGCCTTAAGTGCTGAGGATTTTAAAGAATGATCTTCAGCAGGATGACTGTAATGACCCCCTGCATTAGCCCTGGCTCCCATTTTCATTTCAGAGCAATGATTATTCTGCTCTATGTATCCCAAGTTAGAAGGTGATGACAGGCTAAAACTTCACTAACTGTATTCAGGAATAAGAGAGAATGAAGCAGGAACCTAATTGAAGTATGTAACATCTTAAATGGCACAAATAAGGTCAGCCTAGTTACGTTTTTTCCATCTCAGCACATTTGATAGAACAAGGGACCATAAATGATGGTTAAGTGAAAAGCAGCCGGTCCGGAGTGCCAGGAAGCATATTTTCACACCGAGATTTACACTGCGGGGTCAATTGAAAGGGCAAAATCAGGCACCGCGCCTCGTGTAAAAACACCGTGACATGTTCGCCCCCAGTGCAGGCAGTAAAGACGAATCTGCCGCCCCGTGCAGCCATCACCGTGGAAGATTTTGCACCGCCTGCAGTTGCCGGCGGGGAGAGAGGGGTGCAGGGGTGCTCCTGGTCTGCCAGCCTCGCCCAAATCAATCCCTTCCAGAGGTGTGACATAGTGTTTCAAATTTAAGGCAACCTGTAGGTGATGGTCCTGTTTCTGAAGGGCGGTAATTCTTTATGGGAACAAGATTTCTCAGTAATAATGTCTCTGCATAGCAACTGGTAGAAAACAGTTGTATATAACGTGTCTGTGATATGGGGGAAAATTTAGGAAACAATACTTAAGTCGTTTTTAAATAGAGCTGGTTTGAAGGAAAATACTGAATTTCTCGTTGCCATCCATCTGTGCTCTTTGAACAAAAGAGATGGAAGGAAAAGACAAGGTTTCTGTATACAGAAATCTTTCTGTATAATCTGAGAACAGGAGTGGCACTACATTAGGAACACAGTGGAAGTTTCTAAAGCGTTGCTGATGGTTATTCTGGTTTTTAAAGAATGAAATGTATTAATAACACTGGGCATTCAGGATAAAGATCCTGGTTCCCTCTGTATCAGTCATGACATCCACCAGTGTGTGTCAGTTCTTTTTCAGGCACTGCTCTGCTTCCCTATGGTTGGACTGTTAATGGGAAAATGTACCCACAGCAGAGAAAACAGTAAATGGTTACAAGCATAATGTACTTGAAAACTGGAGAGGGACTGTTTACAAGGGCATGTAGAGGGTAGATTTACATTAGATGTTAGGAAGAATTTTTTTACAATGAGAGTGGTGAGGCACTAGCACAGGTTGCCCAGAGAAGCTGTGGATGCCCCATCCCTGGAAGTGTTCAAGGCCAGGTTGGATGGGGCTTTGGGCAACCTGGTCTAGTGGAGGGTGTCCCTGCCCATGGCAGGGGGGTTGGAACTAGATGATCTTTAAGGTCCCTTCCAACCCAAACCATTCTGTGTTTCTATGATACTATCCTTTCCCCACAGACAGTGCTAACAAAGGTTAGCACTGAGATGTATCTTCATCCCTTCTGAGGGTCCATTCCTGCAAGGTGCCACCTCCTGGAGGAGGAGGTGCGTGGCATCACATAAAATTGGGCTGCAGTTACACTTCACAGGGCTTTTACAGTTAGAAACACTCAAATCACAGCAGTAACTCAGCAGAGTGTTTTTTAATGTCTGATTCTTTCAGGCTGGAGTTAGAAATAAATGGCTATCTTTAATAGCTGTGAAACTTTAAATGTCTTGCTCTGTGTAGTCATTGATACAGTACTGAAATACAGGGATGTGAACAAGAACAACAATATTTGGTTATTGCTGATAAGCATGAAAGAAGAGCATAGTCCAATGAAGCTGTAGTGAGCACTGCCTAGTTTGGTAAGAAATAGTTTAATTCCCGCTTCATTTTATTGGGGAAAAAAGGTTCTGCTGTACCTGAAGGACTGGGGATAGAGACTTTCTGAAGTATCATCAGAATGTATAGGAAGACTTGGCCGAACGGGCCACCCAGCCAGACTGAAAATTGAGTACAGCTTTCAAACTGAAAGTAAAACCGTACTTTCAAGAGAAGGAAGCATCACTGGACTGGACACACATGCCCTTCTTTTTCGAGAGAGACACTGGTTTTTGCTTCAGAGTATTCTTCTTGTCTGTAGTATCAAAATTAGAAGCCATATTACAGCAACTGCCTGCAGCAGTGCCATTGCCTTTTACAATTGGTTCAGAGGAAGCTCCTTGAGGAAGCAATGACAGGATGGCAAACACTGAGTCTTATTTACTCTAGCACTTACCTTGCTTTTGCTAGCAGTGGAGCCATACTGGTATGAGCACAACATGGATGCTCTTTTTTTAGTGTAGGCAAGCCTGGTACTGCATTGTCTGTAAACAGATTTCATAGAACGGATCTGTGTTGAACTCATGGGTGCATGTTGGCTATTCCTTCAATGCAGCCGTCTCTTTTTTACAACAGCAGCAGGGGCAGCAGAGAGGAGCATCAGATATCTCCTTCACCATTGACGCAAACAAGCAACAAAGGCAGCTGATTGCAGAGCTTGAAAATAAAAACCGGTAAGCATCCACAAAGTACGTGATTTTATTCAGTCCCACATATTGTGTATGTGTGGTTCCTGACATTTTTTACCACTTACTTCTGTGCAATGTGCTTATACATGCACATACACCTCCCCCTACAAAAAGCACAGGCCACAAAAATGTCCACAGTGTATGACAAAGGCTTTGAAATCCATAATCACCCTGTGTATAATGAGTGTACCGTTCAATGGCTTGATGATATAATCATTGATAATTTACTGTTTGCAGCTGCTGTTTGTTAAGAGTTTAAAAAAAAAAAAAAACTGTCCTGTTTCAAGACCAGATTAACTTTGAGTTGGATCCTCTGTAGCACTATAACACAAAATGATAAAAGGACCAGTCACACTGGTAATGTTATGTTCCCCTGCTTTTATTTGTGAAAAAGATGATTAAAGCTCTCCAGAAGACAGTCTGCCTGGGAAAGGTTTGCAGAAAGGTTAGCAGCAAGTTAGACTTTTGATGAAATGAGACACTAGGTATGGATGTGACCAAGACTGAGAGAGAGTATCCAGGAGA
Source organism: Balearica regulorum gibbericeps (assembly GCF_011004875.1). Classification (NCBI taxonomy): domain Eukaryota; kingdom Metazoa; phylum Chordata; class Aves; order Gruiformes; family Gruidae; genus Balearica; species Balearica regulorum. The sequence continues at coordinate 46,801,035 of NC_046185.1, read as the reverse complement.
AATAAGCCAGCCAGCCCCAAAAAAGGAGTGATGCCCGTTTATTAGGAGCAGAGGATCTGGCCCTCCCTGGGTATCAGACAGCCTGGTGCCATGAAATGTATGGCAGCACAGCTCTGGAATGTAAAACAGAGGCCAGCCCAACCCAGATGGTTTCCTCTTCCAAACTCTGCACTGCCTTCTGTCACCATGTAATGAGCCACCAGCTCCAGTCTCAATTTGTCTTTCATAGTTCGAGGCTGCCTCCTGACTGTCTGCTATCCAGCACATTGTGAAGAAGAGAAAAAGTCCACAAAGGTTTCAACCTTCTGCTGCGAAGCTTTGTGTTAGCCTTTTGACAGTACTTCAGGGGTGGCAAGCCAGTCATAACAAGTCCTCCTGAAGGGCTTCTCCATGAATTGTTGACCGCTTTCAGAACTCTACTTACACTAAAAGTATTTTTTAAGTGCGAAATATTTTCTCTGATACTCGAGAGGGGCCAGATATTATTTTAATTTTTGTGAAGTTCATGTGATGCTTGAAATGTTCATGGGGAAGAAGAAGAAGGGAGCAATTTAATTAAGCATACTGCTATTTCATATCTGAATTTTGGGGGTCTTGAAGAAATATTTCCCTTTATGGTGAAATCCTAAAAGTTTATTTAAAAAAATCTCCAGAGACCTGTCGCAGTGCCAAGGGCTTCTTTTGTTGGTTGGAGCCTGGTCATTATATCCACATTGAAGAGCTACATACGGTCACACTATCTTTTCCTCTTGTGATGTCCAGTGAGATGGTTTTGTGGAAAATTATTGACTTGTAGTCTTCTGCTTATTCTCCTTCCCAAGAGAAATCCTACAGGAGATCCAGAGGCTGCGACTTGAACATGAGCAAGCATCTCAACCCACGCCAGAGAAGGCACAACAAAATCCCACCCTCCTTGCAGAGCTCCGGCTCCTGAGGTAAGTCCACAGCAGTAAAACCTCCGGCAATGACTGGGGCCAGCCAGTCATTCTCAATAAAAGAAGAAATAAGAGATAAGGCTGGCTTACAGTTTTGAGGGCTTTTTTTAAGTAAATAGCACAACGTCTATTTTATCTCCATTTTTGGTGCAGGCTGTAGTCCTAAAAGTAATTAAGCTTATGCTTTAAACAGCATGCATGAGGAATCTCACATATTACTCATCTACATTAAATTAAGCATGTGCATTAGTGTTTGCAGAGTTAGGCCCTTAGGTCATTTGGAATAGGTCCCCACAGCCTTGTCCAAATGCCATTAATTATATGGGAAAAAATGTTGTCCTGTCAGAACAAATGCTTCTACAAAGACTTCGCATTTATGCTAAAGTAAATACAGAGCTACATGAAAATACAGCCAGAATTAGACGTTAATTTTTGGAAAATTCCCCATGTGTTGAACTCTAAGGAGAGGTCAGTTCTCTTCACGGTGCAAAACCAGGCAGCAGAATGATACTCCTTGGGAAGTGGGAAATGAGGAATAATGTCATCTGCAGCAGCTGAAGATTTAGAGGATCATTTCTCCAATTATCCCACCAAGCTAATAACATTGATATGAATGTCTCTGCATGTTAATTAGGATACTCTAGATGGATTTACTAATAGCCATGTATATCACGTTGAAGAAGAACAATTGTCATTGTCCCAGATCCGTAGGCTCCCTGCTAGTCCCGAAGTTCATATTGTGAGAGCCAGGTGGAGAATCCAGTAAGAGCTATTCAAAACACTTCATGTGAATACAGAATAGAGTGTAAACACTTTCTTTCCAGTGAAACAATGCTAGATTAAAGTTTATCCCCCCTCATAGAGCAGTTCTCTCATGAGAAGACTAAAGAACATTTTTGGCCACTTAGCCACTCCTCACACAAGTAATATTTTAGTGGTCTAATACATAACCAAAGGAAATTACTGTAAAAAATGGTGCTAATTTTTTTGTTTACAAATACTGTATAGTTTTATTATTGAGTTTTCCACACTAAAATATTTTTCTGTTTCACAAATAATTACGTTTGCTGTCCAATCTGAAGACAAATTTCTATGAATGATTTTAGTATGTAATGACTTCTAAATATATACGGGCAAGTGACATTCTGTGAGACATATAAACCTGAGGTGAAAATGCATACACTGCATAAAATTTACCAATAACATGGTTCCTGTGCATCAAGCCTAAAGTCTATTTTAAGCAGGTTTAGGAGATTAGCTTTCTATGTAGTTGACAAATAAAATTCATTATCCTTAAAAAAAAACATCAAATGATTGTGCAGTGTTAGCAGACTAACTACTTACTTTTTCCCTCTTTCAGTTTTGCTACACATATTAAAAGAATAATAACCTTATTTGAATTTCCTGACACGGGATGTCCCTAGGGCAATGATACTAAGTTCCTCAATTATGATATCTTTTCTGATTTAATATGCAGTGTCAGAGTCAGCAAATAACTGTTAATCTGTGGGCCTGTACTGCTTTGCATACCTTCTAAAATGTTCACCATTTGAAAGCCAAAAGATTGGCTTTTGATTTATTGTGGAATTTCAACACCACCTGAAATTCCTATACACTTAAGATTTCACGAGGCTGTTCTCACCATGTGTAAAACTCAGAAGAGCAGCACTGATTTACATCTGTTACCCCACAGATTCTTGGGACTTCAAGCAATTAGGGCAGTAGGGCAAATTTAGTTCATATAATATTAAATGCTGGAATCTGTAAATTATGTTGTGGGTGCCTGTCCCAGCATCTTTCACTAGCTGCTGTAGTGTTGCAGACTCACGAAATGAGGTTCTAAACGCAATACTCTTTCACATTACCAGTGCTGTCTTAGAGACAGGTTGGAAAGCCCATTACCTCCCAGAACTTGCTCTGGAGTATAGCTGGAGAAACAAGTCAGAGGAGCGGTCTGTACATTGCACACTGCTTAGGTCCTCTCTCCCCGTAAAATTAAACTAAAACCCAGCAGAGGTCTGTGCTAGGACCTGCCACGTTGAATTACGTGGACAGGGTATCTTACTTTTATTTGCAGTTTTCTTAAACTCAGTTGCCTTTGTACAGTTCATAGCATTTTCAGCCATTACATGCCTGGAAAAGAAAAGCCAGCACAGGCAATTTGTAGCAGAAGAGTGTAAATACAACCTGGCAGTATTACTGTACGATCCTATTATATAGGTGAGAGATAGCACACATGAGCAATCCTGTAGAAATCAGCGTTGTTTGTATCAGTAACTGCTCACTTACAGAGGAGGCTCAAAATCAGGGTTTCATATTTCCCTAAATATAGGAAATGTATTTAGTCTTGTTGACTCTGGTGCTTTTTCATTTAGGATTACATTGTCGTATTTTACAGGCAGTAGAAGGCTAACAACATAGTGATTTTATGTTATTTGCAACACAGTAGTGTATAAAATATATCTAATATGTATATTTTTCAACAGTAATGTTGTTAGTTAGTGGTGTTAGTTTCCCAGAGGCAACAATTTTATTTTGTATTTATACGGGGACCTCTCACACAATTTAGTGATCGAACATGTGCAAGTCCTGAACCCCCATCCTGTGCAGTGGAGCTGTGCAGAATCAAAGCTGTTCCCATTTATGTGGGCACAAACTGTCCCACATAAGGGCTGTCACACTTGGAGTGGGCCAGTATTCACACTGTCATAGGGAGAGCACTGGGCTCCAAGTCCAAAGAGCTATTTTCAAGCAGTTATATCTGTACTATGTGATAATCCTACTCTTGCTTTCAGAAAAAAATAGAAACAAAAACAGATCGCTGTGGTTTTCTGGCTGAATTTCTGAACTCTCTTAGCTTGTCTCGTATCTTGCTCTGTTCAGTGCCCCTGCTGTAATTTCCTGTCCTTCAGGGCATGGCTTTAATTTCTCCCGACAGCTAGTGAGGTTATTCACTAGAGACATCCAAAGACAAAAACTGCCAGGCATTCCCACAAGGGAATATAAGGCAAATTAGTCTGAACCTCATTTGTTCTTTGGAGAAGGGTCTGTGTGGGTGTCTGTCTTTTTCCTAATCACTATATTCAGTCCCGTGAATATTCTCAGTATGAGGGAACTCCTTAGCTTTCACATAGCCCCATTTCATAGCACATAGCACTATGCTGAATTCCCACAGTATGTTTGCTTTCCTGTGGTCTATAGGTGTATATCGCATCATCAGGCTGGGTAAACGATGCAGTTAGAAGCTGCTGACGCTGTGAGGGGTAAGCTCTGATCCAATCTGCTTGTTTCTCAGACAGCGGAAGGATGAGCTGGAACAGAGGATGTCTGCTCTCCAGGAAAGCCGGAGGGAGCTTATGGTTCAGCTAGAAGGCCTCATGAAACTGCTGAAGGTAAGGAGCTCCACTTGATACTACCAAGGAGAACAGGCAGAGTGCAGCAAGAGAGGAGAGGGAGGAGAGATGATCACATAATTCTGCAGAACTTGACTATTTCCACCCATAAAACTTGGCTTTGTTTCCTTCCCTTTCTATTTTTTTACTTTGGTCTTTCAATTCAGGGGTTTCAAATAATATTGTTCCTGCAATAACACTGCACCATCATTGTCATATACTGGTAAGTGGATGGAACAGTAGAGATAGCTCCAAACTATTGAAGAATTAATACAATCCTTTGAATAATATTGCAGCATGATGCAATACAGTCCTGCTTTGCCATTTGCAGAAGGACTTGGCTGCATCTGCAGATTTCAGGCTAGCAACCTCTAGATCAACCATTCGACAATGTCCAAACACAAAATATTTTGTGGTCCAGTTTCAGGTGGTTTTAGAGTTTTCTCTGTTGAGGACATCAAATACAAAACAGAAGAATGAGAAAAGGAACAAAACAACACATAAAATGAGATAGCTAATAACTGTAAGAAAAACAACTCAGGATTGTAGACTATTATCTACTCCAGCTGACAGTACAGAATTGTTTTTACTAGTTACTTGCCCATTCAGTTGCTAGTTCTGTCAGACATGCCATTTCACAACCACATCTAACTCTCTGCTCTTAGAGATGCTTCCCCAGCAACAGTTGATCATTTTCATAAATATAGAAAAAAGCCCTTGTTAAACAGATGAAACATGCCTCAACAAAGGATCTCAGTTAAAAATGAAGATGTCAAAAAGCATGTCAATTTTTAAGACAGATAGAAAATGTATCTGTATTTGCAGAGTCCAGCCCTGTTTTACCTGACGTGCCTTAGGGCAGATGATGCCAGAAATTCACATTGGAAGAAAGTGCTCTGAATAGCTTAAGAGTCTGTTTTGTTGTTGGCCATGCCAGATAAAATGAATGCATGGAAATTCAGTGCAACTTGGGTCAAATATGGCTCTGATAAAAGCAGAAAGAATTTCACTGAAATCCATTTAGCAACATGTATTTGCATCAAAGGATGAGTCATTTGCAACTCCTTAGGCACAGGTTTCTGCCGCCACGATGCAGGAATTGGTGGCACCTGAGCAGCAGAGCCAACCGAGTAGCTGGCAGATTTTTGGGAGCTGGGAGTAGACAGGATACTTTTCGCTCTACCTATGAAGTGCTGCAGTGCTACAACTAGCAGTCAGGACTGCCTGCTGTCGTTGCACTGCCTGGACAAAGAGAATTTGGGGTAGGAAATGATAGTAGCTTTCTGCACGCTTTGCGCTGTTCCGGTGTTTCAAAGTGAGCAGAGGTGGGACCATAACCTGGTCACATACCTTCAACTATCTCGACTATAGCTTTAACCCTGTATGCCAAATGTGGCTTTGTTTTCTGTTCTTCACTTACATCCTGGCTAATCTCATGTGCTGATCCTCTTTTTCTTTAGGAAGAAGAATTGAAACAGGTAGTAAGTTACCTCCTTATTGGAGGCCTCACTAACTTCTAAATGTGATTGTGTTCTTGTGATTTATTTTACTTCCTTTGCTTGAAACGTGTGCGTGTTCTTTTGACTAAAATTAATAGTTTGCAATTCTTTCACACATTTTTTTAAAGTATCTTGGAGCAATTTTCACAATTAAATCTCTTAGCTCTCTAGAAAATGAGTCATGGCTACAAGAAGTCTTGATCTTTTTCTCACTCCTTTAAATAAGAACATGTAAGACATGGAAACCACCACCCAAATGTAGTGAAACCAACCTAGAATATGAATTAAAGAATACTTTCCCCACTAGATAACATTCTGAAAATGTAATGAGAATTTTGGAACTTTAAGAAAAATATAACTGAGTTTACATTAGAACAGGACAATAAGTTTGAAATCCCACTTTATCCAGAAAAAGTCAGGGCATTGTATGCGTATCTTTTAAAGTTGGCATGATACTAACAGTTCCGTGAGTCTTCAGGAAAATAATGTCGTTTCTAAATGGCTTCTACAAGCTAGATTAAAAAGGGCAAGTATTTATATTACTAATAGTAAATTTTAGAAGATGTAATTGTTTTGGAGTTTTTTCATGTTGAAATGGATCTCAGAAAGATATTAGGCTTTAAAAAAAAGCACTTTTCAGACAGCAGTCTGATTTACGAGTCCAATAAAAAAATGTTTCATTCTAACAAAACACACTTCCTCTTGCTTTCATCAGCAGAAGCACAGTCACAAGCCTGATGTGTTCTGTCTACAGTAGGGCATGCACAGTTTGTAGGTAATGCTCATCTTCATAAAAACTAACATTTTCATAGAGCCTCAATCCGTTGCACCAAAAAAAATATCTGACCAAACATCACCTCTGTGTAAGGGCTGTCTTTTTGATTCTGCGTAACAGCATTAAAAGATCTTCCATTCACAAAAGGGAAGTTTCCAATGTGACAAGAGTTTCCCTACCATATAAAATGTTCACTGGACAGTGTAAGTGAAAGCACATTTTCAGGCTATTATGCGATATGATTTTTTTCTTCTGAGAGTAATAGCCTTGCTGAATACCAGGTGGTGACGCTAAGGAATTACTCTCACATTTTCCATGAAATGATCCCCATTACACTATGCCATTTCATGATCTGTTGAGAGAAATAGGATTAAATTAATTTCTGGAGGAATTCAATTGGAATGAGCAGCTTGGCAATTCATCTAATGCTTATGAACTTTCTACTTCTCTAGTGCCCTTCCTTGAGAAAGGACAATGAGTTCTTCACATCCATGTTGTTTCATGAAGCTGCGAGAGGGTCTTTCCCCATATGTCATCCCGGCTCAGCTCCGGCAGAGGGAGCAATGCGCCAGCTCCTCTAAAACCCGTTTTCATTTGAAGTGTTTTATCCTAAGCATGTGTTGTGGTTTAACCCCAGCCGGCTGCTAAGCCCCACGCAGCCGCTCGCTCACTCCCTCGTATTGGGATGGGGGAGAGAACTGGAAGAGTAAAAGTGAGAAAACTCATGCGTTGAGATAAAACAGTTTAATAGGTAGAGCAAAAGCCACGCATACAAGCAAAGCAAGACAAGGAATTCATTCCCCACTTCCCATGGGCAGGCAGGTGTTCAGCCATCTCCAGGAGAGCAGGGCTCCATTACGCGTAACGGTGACTTGGGAAGACAAACACCATCACTCCGAACACCGCTGCCCCACCCCGCCCCTTCCTCTTCCCCAAGCTCCTTATAAACTGAGCATGACGTCACATGGTATGGAATATCCCTTTGGTCAGTTGGGGTCACCTGTCCTGTCTGTGTCCCCTCCCAACTCCTTGTGCACCCCCAGCTCACCCGCTGGCAGGGCAGCGTGAGAAGCAGCAAAGGCCTTGGCTCTGCGTAAGCACTGCTCAGTAACAACAGGTCCATATAACAAAAACGTCTCTATATTATCAACACTGTTTCCAGCACAAATCCAAAACAGAGCCCCATACTAGCTACTATGAAGAAAATTAACCCTCTCAGCTGAAACCAGGACATTATGCATGACATTTGATAGTGGGGAATCTTTCCCTGTCTAGCAAGGGTTAACTTAAAATCCATAGCAGGTTGACTAGGGATGGAAATTTTCCTAGAAGGCAGACGAACATTAATAGGTGTAACCAAGTACAACATAAAAGCTGAAGCCGTCCACATATCCGTGGTGGCTGTGGTAGCTCCCCTTTCAGCATGGCTCAGTCCTCAGCTGGTGGGGTGCCGAGGTTTGGGAGCAATTCGATGCTTGATTTCTCTGCTGAGATCACCAAGAAGTCACTACTGATTGTCATAGCAGATTTCAGGTCGTGAAAACCACGTTTCTCCTGATAACCACTAAGCAGGAATCCAATCCTAATAGCACTCTATTCCCACAAACATGGGCTGAGGTGGATCTCGATGAGTAAAATCTGATTAAAGTGTTCACCTCTCTGAAATGAGGCATTCCCTTAAATCCTCCTGCTTCAACTTGCTGTTCATCAGTTCTGTCTGATGCTGCCCAAACAGTATAAAAAGAGAGGAGGCTTTTTTACTGGACAGGGGACTCCAAATGTTTCATTTCCCTGTGCTTCCCAGTTTGTTCCAACACTGAAAGCTACAGATAAGAGCGCACTGTTTATCATAAACACAAAATCTCAGTCATAGCTGCAAAGCAGACACAAGGGTAAGCACTGGTGTGCAGCAGCTTTTACATTTCTCTTGTGGGAAAATTCCAGCAAAAAAGTACTGGCAGGCATCTGTTATTTTTAGTAAATAAAATGCCTATTCTGAAGTTCATTCCTTAAATGTGACTTGACTATAGGAAGGAAATGTTGCCCATTTTTTCTCATCTTCTCTGAAAGTTCCCACTGTTGTTGGTGTTCTCCAGAACCGGGATCAAAGGCAAAGGGGAGCTGAGGAAAAAGGGCAAGCAAAAGAGGAAGCTGGGAATCAGAAATTCTTCTGCAAATCTGTTTCACAGAGGATGAAACATTCCCTGTCGGTGCATGAAAGGCTATAGCTGTAGCTCCCAGATCCTCTGCCTGATGTGCAGGGGGTGTGACCTCCAAGGACCTTGGAGCATCTCCAGGTTGCTCTGTGCCCTGCCTCTGGAGGACTAGAGATCTGCATTTCCACTGCAGTGGCTACAAATGATTCCAGAAACAGGAGAGCATCTGGCTCTTTTATATTCAACTTCCCTTTCATCCATCATTTAAATGTTCTAAAACTGATCATTAAAGAAATTATAAGTATTAAATCCTTCGTTCTCCCATCAGTAATGTGCTTATTCCTCATAAAACTAATTTGCCCTTGATGTCTCTCTGGTGATAATGTCTCTTAGAAAGGGGTGATAGGAGAAAAGAACAAATAGCTTAGTGTTCTGATACATTATTTATGGTCCAGGGCAGGAATTTATAAAAATCTCAAGGGCAATGCTGCACTCCTCCTGCAGTGGGCTGCTATTGTCTTTTTAGAACGTATTTGCCAAACCCTATCAGGGCTGCAGTGGTAGCCACCACAGGAGTCAAAAGAAACAGCATGGGAAGAGTTAAGAAATGCTTCTGAATTCTCAAAATAAACCCAGGGTGAGGGAAACACCAGCCCTCAGGTTACTTTTTACAGTAAACAACCAGGGATATGTGTTGCTGTTCCCCTTTAACAGCACTCAAGCTACCTCTATCCTTGGCATCTACCAAACACAGGTTTTCAGTCAAAAGCCGTGTGCAGTTGAATTTCAGCTAAGTGATACTAACTGTGAGGTGCTAACAGCATGACATTTTATATGGCTGTGTTAAAACATTTTCACTTCCAGCAGCTGAACCCATAGCAGGAATTTATATTGCCCTATCCCCACAGTGTTTTGGGATTGCCTGAGTATATCCTGTAGAGCGACCAGTTTAATAGTGTATGATTTAATAGCGGCTTAAAATAGTTCTCTAGCTCCGAATAAAAAGCAGAAAGCTCTATTATTTATTGCGAGTGTCAGACTTGTTGTGACGGAGAGGTTGCATGTGCGGTGAACCTCTGCTGCAGGGAGGCGGAGGGCAGGGCTGTGAGCGGCTCTCACGGCAGCGCTCTGGTGAAAGGGGCTGTTTCAGTCCCTTGCCCGGGCTGAAAGCCACGTCGGTGCCAGCATCTTTCCCCTTCTCACAGCCTGAATGGGTTATGTTTGATCAAGCATGCATGTGAGAGGGGGAAGAGGGCAGAGAGAAAGTCTATACTTTGGTGTTTATTAACTTGGATTTTTTTTAATTTAGCTGCCTGACATTTTCCCATGCTTAAAGGAAGTCAGATCTTGACTCATATTTTCCTACTTACTATTTTTCTACACAGAAGCATTGCTGTCCACTAACCACTGACTTCAGTATATTTCTTTTAGCAAAATTAACATTACCCAACTGATCTACAAACAGCATGATGCCTTTGAGCTGAGGGATGGGTGACAAGAAGAGCAGGTGAGGGCTCTTGCAAAGACCTGTTTAACCCCTTGTGATTGTTTTGCAGACTCAAGGGGCAGGCTCCCCACGTTCCTCACCCAGCCACACTATCAGTCGACCGATTCCAATGCCCATCAGGTCTGCCTCTGCCTGCTCCACCCCAACCCACGCACCTCAGGACTCTCTGACCGGGGTGGGAGGAGATGTGCAGGAAGCCTTTGCACAAAGTAAGTGTTGTTAATAGCTTGTCTGAGGTACTCAGACACTGTTTGAAGAATCATTATTTCTTGTGGCTAATGACTAAATGAACTTGAGCTTATGAGTTGCACGCAGTGAGACAAAACAAAAAAAATCTGCAACAACTCTGTTTTGCCATTGACAATCAGCTTTGTCAGCCATCAGACTTTGCTGTCAAAGTGAGTGGGTAAGCAGAAACTGGACAGTGGTGCCAGCTAATGGATTTTGTGGGAAGAGGGAATTTTGATGCAAGATGTTCAGACCAGTTACCAGTGCTCTGTTAACCAGAAGAATTGCTATTGACCTCAGCAAGGCGTTGTCAGTGTGTTTGGTTTTTAAATAAAGACTTTGCTAAGAATAGATGATACAATCATAGAATTAATTCAGGTGGAAAGGGCTCTTGTAAGTCACCATGTCCTCCTGCTCCAAGAACAAGGGTTTCAAGGTGAGAACAAAGCATTCAGGACCTTAACTAGTTGAGTTCTGGATGGCTCCTGGCATGCATTTTCCACAGCCTCTGTTCCAGTATTTGACCATGCTTACAGTGTAAATTTTTTGTCCTTGTATCTGATTGGAACATCCCTTGATGCAACTCATGACTCTTTTCCCTTGGCCTTTTGCTTTGGGCCTCTTGAGAAGTGTACAGCTAGACTAGACAGGAATCAAGTCTGGAAGTCTAGGTGAACATTTCCTTTCATTTCCAGAAAACTGCCATAGGCTGCACTGTGTTTCTCATTCCTCTTTCCACTCTTTTGTCAAGTAACAATAAATTTTAAACTGTTTTGAATTTCTAAGGCCACAGATTAAATTATGTTGAATACTAAATAAAGTAAATAGTCTATGTGATCTAAATGAAGAAATATTCCTTCTTTTTCTAATCTGCTCTCTTCTAAAATATTTACATCAATTCTTTTATTTGCATACAATTTTTCCCTGTTCCCCTAGTACAAATCAAATGTAAGTGGAGCTCTGGATTTCCTCTGCTATATAATGCAAGCGTGTTTGTTCCCAGGAGCCCAGTTCAGCCTTCTCATGCACCTTTCCCCTTGACTTTCATGACAATCATGTCTGTGTGTATCATACAACAAGGTTAAATCTATAATGCAATCAAGAACTTTCTACTAAAGTGTCGATTCATATATTGAACATGTTTTACCAAGGCATAATTCCTAGTACCAACATAACATGTTGCTGGATATCTCATTTTCTGTGGCAAAAGAAATACGCAAGATGTATTTTTCTTATTTCCCCTGTGAAAAAAAATCGAGACAGGCAAAAATGTAGACCACTAACCCCCATGCTGTTATAGGACAGTTTCTTCCAAAGCTAAGAGTAAGAGAAATAATGTAGTGGCCACAATAAAATATCCATAAATAATACTAAGGCTGCCTCAGGCTTCTTAAGTATATAAATGTGTTCTGTTCAAGAGAAAAAGCAATATAAAAAGGTAAGCGATCACATTTAAAAACTGCTGCATTTGATGAATATCTGTCTTTATGTCATTATTTACCATATTCTCTAGATGGGAAGGTCAAACCCAAAGAACTTGAAGCCAGCCCTTCTGTCACATCTTGACATACGACTTTGTGATCGGGGGGGTGGGCTGAGTTTTTACAGCTCTATTCTGTGCTGCACAGAGATCTGCCTATATATGCAAAATGCAGACAAGCCATGGTTAAAGCATAGTTTCTCTTGGGTTTCTTTGTTCTCTTTCATAGTATTTGCAATAGTTCAGAGATACAAAATTGAGAAGACTTTTGAAAGGGAATGGCCGTCTGAGAGTGTGTGTGCGTGCATGTGTGTGTGTAAGAGAGATTAACTAATTTACATTCTAGTAACCGTTTGCTAGTGGATATATTATTTAAAAAAACTCTTTAGGATTTTGGGAATTTTTTTAAATTTATTGTTTTACATTCAGCCAGTTTTAAAGAATCTACAGCAGTCGAATCCTGCCAATTCCTGTGCATAATCCAGTCTGGAAGATTAAAGATTCTGTGGGATATATTGATTATTCAGCTACAATAGGAGCTATGTTTGGGATTTGGGGGAGTTAAGCACACATTGCCCACAGCCTGCTCTTAGGGAAAGGGTATTTCATGCAGCTCACAAGAATCTTTCATGATTGATGGTTAAGGGAATATTGCCAGGTTCAGCAGGGAAGCACTTCTAGATCCATTATTAGAAAGAGTTTAAAAGCAGCCTGGGGCTGTTTAGAGAGGCAATAGTGCTTCCTTTATTAAAAAAAAAAAAAAAGGGAGAGAAAGTAAATTATGGAATATACAAGAAAGTCCTTAAGCTACAGGAGAGGCTGAGAGGGAGCAGAGGAGAAAAATCCGTATCAGTCTTGATGAGGTCAAGTATGTTTCTTCAACATTTGCCATAATTATCTGGCAAATACCTGGCAATAATAGTGTCATTAAACAGAGCTGTGGGAACTTAGAGAAAACACTTCATTGCTTCCCTCCTCCCCCACAGACATTTTAAATGAGTTCACACTGGATTTAATCTTCCAGGCCTGGTCTGCTGGTGTCACCACACAAATGCAAGCTTGATGGCAATGAATAATCTCCATATATCTGGCATTGTGATTAAATGAAGCATGAGGGCAGGCTCCTGCTCGTGCATACAGCATAAGTAAATAAGGCCATTCTGCAGAGAACTCTTTTGCACGTGTCCTTCGTACAGACTTTGATACCCTGAATTACCACAATGGCAGCTTTCAGCAGGGTTAAAACTGCTTTCAACAGGAAAACATATGTCTTGAAAAGAATATTAACGTTGTGTTTTGTTTGTCATTTGCTTCAGGTGCAAGACGAAACTTAAGAAACGATTTGCTGGTGGCAGCAGATTCAATCACAAACACCATGTCTTCTTTGGTAAAAGAACTAAATTCTGGTGAGTGAGGCTGACAAGGGCGGATAGTCACCACATTGACATTTCACGTGTATTTGAAAAACTGGGAGGCAGGAAAATATAAACCCAACAAAAAAGCAGTGCAATGTATCTTCAAAGCTTTTTATACTTTTAGAAAAAAAAAACCCTAAATAACAGCTTTAGGAATACAGCAATTCTGAAAGCCATGAGCGTAGAGGTGCAGCTGGATACAGTGAAAACAGTGAGAAGCTTGTTTGTGATTCCACGTGGAGTGGGATTTCACTCTTCAGAAATGTCATTCAGTATGGAACATATAGGACCTATTGTAAAATGCAGTCTGTAGTGTTCTTATAAAAATATCCTACCTAATAACCGAGATAAGCAAAAGCTTCACTATTCTGTCCACCACAAGAAGAAAACTATTAGCACTGCAGATATACATAGAATAATATACTGTTATTCACTGTGAGGAGGTGGCATTCTAAGTTGGAAAGGCAGGGAAAGAGAGAAACAGGCAAGTATACTTTTGTGTAAGTTAAATTGGAACCATGTGTCACCTTTTGCTTCACAGAAGTGGGCAGCGAGACAGAAAGCAATGTGGATTCTGAATTTGGACGGACTCATTTTGATGACCTTGTTCCATCCCCCACATCCGAGAAGGCTTTCCTCGCGCAGATCCATGCCCGGAAGCCAGGGTACATCCACAGCGCTGCTGCCACCGGCTCCATCCGCAGCGACATGTGGGTACCTGCTCGATTCACCTTAATTGCATTCTTCTTCTGTTGAAAAGAATATGCAGCATGTAATATTTTCTCTCCCTCTCAACTCTTTGATTACCAAAAAAAGGCCTAAATCCAAGTGAGGACAGCTTCACGCTTAGATAGTAGTGAGCTCTGCTGTCTCACATGCAGGCTGGTACACACGGGCGGCATGGAGGCTGTGGGACAGCTGTGCTCCCTGTACACCCTGCAGTCCTACTCCCTGCTTAGCCAGGCTGAGGGGCCTGTTGGAGCCCACTGGAAAAGAAGTTTTTAACTGGAAAAGACAGAATGCTTTTAATTGACCAACTCAATTGATCAACAAACCAATTTATTTTTAGAACCTGAATCTTCCTATCGAAGACAATAGGCATCTTTCCAGTTATTATTAGTTCAACCTGTTAGTCTTTGTATCACTCTCAAAGAAGTTATTGAGGATTTTTGTTACTCATTTCCATAGGGTTGTACCCCCAAAATGCATCCAGCAGAATATGCCCTCTGGTCTACTTCATCAATACCAGACCACTGGAGAGAGGAAATAGCAGAAATGTTTTCCACTGCCAGAAAATACTAACCAACAGAACATGTGGTTGGACTAAAAGCATCCTGTACTCCTCATAGCTTACAATAAAGGGAAGTTTTATTGACTCTGAATGTCATTCATCTCAGGAGGCTATTTATTAATAATTGTCTTTAGGGTTACAGAAGATGGAGACCCCTATGTCAGAGCAGATGATGAAAATTATGAGAATGACTCTGTCCGCCAGCTGGAGAATGAACTGAAGATGGAGGAGTACCTGAAGCAGAAGCTGCAGGATGAGGCATACCAGGTGGGAGAAGGACACAGGCAACCAATGCATCTCCATAAGTGAGAAATGATAATGCACCACAGCTGCCCAGTGCCCTTATTAACCCATCCTGGGCCCTCGGGCATGATCTCTTCTCAGTTGCTAAGCAGCCACATTCCAAAAACTACTGTTCTTTTCCACAGACATGCATGCATACATCTAGCCTTTGTGCATCTCCAGGAAGGCCACACTGCCTGAGGCACACAACTGTAGTCCTTAAGCTTTCTAGGACATCAGGTGGTCCAGAGCTCCCTCTGAGCTTGTTTTCTGCCTCTGCCTACCAAGTCACTTAGACCTCACTACTATATACCATAGAGGCTGGTTGGTGGTGTTAAGCTGTGCTCTTGTTATATTTTGATTTTTTTTTTTTTCTCTCCAGTAGCAAAAAACATTCATTATGGTTTTTCTGCTCAAGTGGAATCTGTGTGTCATTGTCAGAATCTGGAAGGGAAGGAAAGGGTCTGGAATGAATTGTATCCTAGAGGACCAAGTATTCAACAAGCATCTGGTATAGAGAAGCCTGAGGATTTGTCACTGAACACCCCCTGAGGAAGTTTTCAAAGGCCATTTGTTTAAGAGTCTAAGAAAAGCCAATTTGCCAGGGGGAGCTGAAATTCTGTAGATCACCTGTCCTGTCTGCATGGTCTCTGCTTCTGGCTGGTGTTAATGGACTATCGCCAGTTTTTAAGTTATTCTGGCTCAGATCATCCTTATATAAAATTCATTACTTCTTACAATGTTGGTAGCAATGTCAGTAGGAGGGCACACCCAATTCAGTTATTTGGGAGCTGAGCTGAACCAAGCAAAAGTAACTATTTTCCCACATGGTGATCAATTAAAATTTGGAACTCATCACTGCAGCATGTAAAAGAGACCAAAAAGTATAACTGGGCTAAAAAAAAAGATTAAGCAGGTACTGAGAGATCAGGTGTATGGAAATGAGGTTCAAAAGCATCTTCTGGGCAGGAATTCTTTGACCTACTGATTGCTGGGAACTAACAAAATATAGCCTTTTTTTCTGGTAGTTTTTCTCTAGTGTCTACTGCCAGTCACTTTGGAGAGAAGAATCTGGGACTGACAGGCTCATGATTTAATGAAGAATGGCTGCTCTTTTGGTCTTCTTTTCTGTAAAGCTGCTAGGATAAGTTAGCCTTGTAAAAGTTCATTGACTCTTATCAAAATTGCAGGTAGTTTTGAGGTTGATGTGAGCTTCTTTTTTATTGTTGTGTAGCTGGGTCTGCCACATGCCCACAGTAGCCTGCCAAAAGTCATTTCATTGCAAAGGTCTTTAAGGACATGACAACAAGAGCAGAATTGTTATAGAATATTTGCTAAGGCAACAATGGGTGACACTGGAGGGTTTTGTCACAATTTTTTATCCAAGATAGGAAATGGCAAAAATTGTAACCTTTAAATTTCTGAACAGGTTGAGCAGCTGCTGCTAATGTAATGGAAAATAATTCCCACTCATAAAGAAGGAGTACCTCAATGGTGACAGCTGTCAAGCATCAAATAATGAATGTTAGTATTGCTGGTAAAAATTCCATTTTCCCTAGAAAGAATGATAGACCAATTTGACTCTACTTTGATTACAGTATGGAAGTGCATTATATGGCAACAGTGGTACATGAGTTTCACAAGTTACAAGGGGATTTTGTACATGTGCAAAATTGAGTACGCATGTGCACTGCAAAATAAAGGCATTTGTTGTGTAGTAGAAATTGTACGTGTTGCTCAACAGAACTGGGTGTTACTCTTGCTTCAGTCAAAATAGAGCTTTTCTACTGTCTTCCAACAACACTCCCAGAAGAAGAGGAGGAAATCTCCCTACCCGTGTCAGAATAAAACTACTTTTCAATTTAGGTCAGCCAAGACTATGCCCAAGTGAACTTTGCTCCCCATTGTTTTACACAATTTGTTTCCACTGGGGGGGGGGGGGCGGAATCAGAAGAAGATAAAGGTTTTTTCTTTCTAAAATGTATTCACTAAGGGAACAGAAGGTCCTCATTATAGACAAGTTCTGTTTATTTTTTTCCAAAGAAATTTCATTATGCACTTTACTGTCTGTGAGATTGTCAGCTCCTATCAGGCAATGATTTGACGGTAGTGACTTGTAAATAGAAAACTATTTTTAGTTGATAACCACAGACCCAAAGCATGCCACGTGTGAGAAATCCTTCCCAGTATGGCTGATGCCCTTTTGATTAGGGAACAGGTTTAAAGCTGGCAAGAATAGATATTAAGTTAGGAGGGACCACTAGGATGATTGGGAGTTGGTTGGACAGTGTCATGTATTGATCCTGAGACATGTGCTTTGGCTTGTTCTCTGCACTTTGCAGTTAATTTGTGGTATTTTGCTATTCTGTTCCTTTTTCTACTAGCATCACTGAGTAGTCTCTAAAGATAAAGGCACAACTTTCTACTTGCAAAGACAAAGGAAAATGGGGAAGTTTCTATTTGGGGTATCCTATTGAACAGTGACCAGGTCAACTATTCTCATTTTGCAACAAACCACTGGAATTTATTACAGGCTGTTTTACTATTTGTACTCCCATGTACACTGCATTCATCTGGATAGCCAAAAAAAAAAGTTGGTAGCTGTAGATATCATAATGCAATTGTCAGCTGAAAAGATCCGCAGAGAACTCCTACTAATGTTACAGAGTGGTAACCTCCGTAACAATATGGTAACCATTTTTGTGTTATTAAATGTCTCACTTGGTGTAAAAGCAGCACATTTAGAAAAACATGTAGATGCAGTGTAGCATGGAAGATGGTTGTTCCAAACCCACACTTGTTATTTTGTGTCACCTTGTCTCCAAGGGAGATTTTCAAGCAAAACTCAGAATTAGTATTAAAATATGAGCAGAAAACTCAAGATACAGAAGGAAATCTGGAACAGGGAACCTCAAAAGAGGCTTCTTTCTCTCTCTTTTTTTGAAGCATGTTGTAAATAACAAGTATCTGTACCAGAAAAAAACACATTTAATGCACAAGTGTAAATGCTAACTGCTTATCCTCCCACATCTGCTACCAGTTGTGTTCTTGTTGCAGTCTTTTGCTGGATGTGTTGTGTAAGACACTTTTCATTGGGTTTATTTTCTGGTTCCATAATTGCTCCCTTTATTTCCAGCTTGTGCGTGGCTTTCTTCAGAATAATACACTGCCTGGCTGCTCACTGGCTTAATTTGTCATCTTCTTGTTTTCTGTCCTTTGTTATCTACAGGTCAGTTTGCAAAGTTGAGTGCAATATCCTTCTCTCTCTCTCCTCTCAAGTAAGTATCATTGTAATTTAGAAGAATGTTTGGAATTCATCCTCATAATGTGTATTTCAGTTGCAATGCACCTTATGCTGCCTGAGTGTATGTGATGATGCTGTTTCTTTCTTCTTTTAACCTCTGTTAGGATGCCTAGGAATCTCTCTAAATCATTTCTAATAATCTTTTTGAAATGTGGTCCTAGTCCTGAGGATTCCCATTAAGCCACCACCCTTCTTATCTTCTTTCTTTGTTGACCGTGAGAGTGAGAACGTGGGCTTTTCATCTCTGGGGGTGTTGACAAATATATTAGCCAGTACAGAGGAACCTTATCCAGAAGATGAGGGGTCAGGTTACATTTCAGGAGACCTGAGTTCAATTCCTTACAATGCTTTAGTCTTTCTAGGATAACTGAAATAAATCATTTCTGGTGAGACCAGAACATCTACTCTAGTGTGTGAAACAGGAACTAGGCAAACATTAAAGAAAGCAATCCACCGGCTGCTTAACAACAGAAATGTCCTCAAATGTGTTGTGGAAGCTTAAAATGCCCCAATCCAAAATGCAAGGTACTCGAGCTACTAGCTGGAGTCTGGCAGTTCAGAGATAAGGCAAGAAGGTCTATAAATTCCCTGTTGGCCCATATTCAGGTCATGTTCCTTACACGTGCCAACCTCACAGTTGCAGCACTGAGTTTAATGCCCGGTTCAACAACTGTGTTTTTATTCAGAAACACAGATGACAGCTATTTTTATGAAGTAGCCTGTTACTCTGAACATTTGCCCAGGAAATGGGAGACCACACGTTTCCTTCTTGCCTCATCTGAAGCCACAGACTCTGCATTTCTGACTTCCTAGGAGGGTGCAGTGCCCTGCTGTTAAGATGGCAGTGCGAAGATGCTGTCCATCCTACTCTGACACTGAACCGTGGGGTAGCAGGGCCAGAAAGGGAGGAGAAATCAAAACAGGGGTCTGACTCTGGTCTGCAAACTCAGTCTCTTCCTCAAAGCCAGAACTAAAGACAACCAAGGGTCAACTATCAAGTGGGCACTTCAATTTGGGAGCAGGGTCATGTTCAGATAAACAAAACCAGTGAACTAGCCTGTGCCAGCTTTAGGCAGGAATTCATTCTGTATGCCGTGTGTCATGTCGAAGTGCCAGCATTTCAGTAAAGGTTGAAAGCCTCCTTGTTTATATGGCAATTTTTACGACAAAATTTGACCCCGACTCAAGGGGTTAGCGACTTCTGATGACAGTAGAATTTGGTTGTTAAAGTGCGGACCTTGTGAAAGCAGCTGCCAGTCTTCAGTGTTAAAAGATGTTATGTGTTTCTGAAGCATGTGTCTCAGTGTCTCTAGCAGCTAAAGCAAAATAAATGGATGTGAAAAGCAAATAAACAATACCCAGAGTACTATAAAAACCAGATAACTGCTCATAAAAGTCCTCCTAACATTGCCCCTCAGGTTACATTCATTTTCTCAGTAGCCTTGTTAAAAACATGAGCCGTGTAGAGTTTCCTAAACATTGACAGCCAGAAAAATAAGTTCTGTTCTTCTATTTTGTTGCTGTTGCCAGTTATCGATCAGGTCACCTGAAAAGGAAAACAGATCTTTGAACAACAATGTATGTGTTTATAACTATGTATATAGTGGAAATGTTATATATACATGAATTTAATTACAGTTATGGATAATTATGACTTTAAAGGGTAGTAGCTTTCAGACAAATTATTTACAATATGAAGGAGAAAAAAATCCTTTTCATTAGAATTATAAAGCTCAGGCAATCCCATTTAAGGGTTCCTTTCTTGTTACAAAGCAGTGTTAACATAGTGACATGGGGAAGCGCATACTGCCGTACAGCCTAGCTTTCTATCTCTTCTCCTGGATGCTTCTGAAGCCTTTTGAAACCCTGTCAGAACTAAATTTTTGAAAGCACTATGCTCCAGTTAATTCCATAGTGAAACTGGTTTTGGCTCCCGGAGGAGCCCTTCAGCTGGTACCAAAGACTGAAACATTCCCACCAGTCGTAAAAGCCTGGTGCTATAGAAATTAGCAACAAAAACTGGTGAACTTGGCACTTTTTACCTATATCCACAAGAACAAACTCTGCATTATGGTACATTGTGATAAATATGTCTACATGTGATAAGCATGGCTTAGTCTTCTCAAGATTCACTCTCATGTGAATATGGAAGACTATCCTATCTTGTGTATTTTATTTGGTACTAATATTTCATAGCCTTGGAAAATTAAATCCAAAATAGTTTATACCGGTCACAATGTCTGAAGTGCTTTTGCTGTTTACGTTGGGTTCTTGCTTGAAGCTTAGCAACTGCATCAAGACTTTTACTTCTAAGATAATATTATTCAATGAATGATGATACAAATACAGTCAGTATTATATTGCCTAGATGGCCATATGAGGTAGAAAGCCAATGGACTTTTTTATCTTGCAACAGTATTACATTTGTGCTTACTTTAAAAAAGGTGGTGAAAAGCAGATGAGTTTATTGTAGCTTCATATGAGTGATATTGCTGCCGATGGCCAGCCACAGAGTTTTGTTCATTTCCTCATTCATCAGTCATGGACAAGTGATGTTGATGTAATTTGATTAAGGCTTTCTGCATTCTGTTTGCATTTGCATTTTTAAAACTGCTATGTACAATTCACTAGAATTGATTTTGAAATAACATCTAGTATAACAAATTCCCAAGACAGCAAGTGGTTCCACTAATATATAAAAGATAATTTAATCATGTTTTCAGTTTGCTTTTTATGTTAAATGTACTTCAGTACCACTTGGGGTTTTTTTAATAGAGTAACAGAGTGAATTTGAGCTTGTTTTCAGCAGTCTCTAGGCAGGTCTTGAAATTAGGTGAACGCGCAACTTTGACGTTATTTTGCCTTTATCCCCCTGACAGCAGTTGGTTTTTTGCCAAGGATGGCCAATGGGAGCAGAAGGCCTTCATCTCTAAAAGTGGTTAAAAAGTTGTCATTTTCAATTAAAAGCTGTCGACTTGTGCAGTGGACGTGTTCCCATGAGACCTACGATTTCCTAGATTTTCTAAAGCAATGCTTTCTTAGTGCTGGCATAGCAACATTTTAGTTGGTCGTGGCTAATTCATTTATATTCATTATTATAACAGAAAAGGGGATGTGAAAAGCTAATAAAAGCCAGACCTAAAGCATCTACTGAGAGGGAGTACAGGGAGGAGTCTTTATTAGAGGTTTCATTTTTGATTTTTTAACTGTGATTACATTTTCTCTACCTTGACAAAAACATGCAATAATTTCAATTAATGACTCCATTCTAATCCCACTCCAAATGCTTTCACTCACTCAAAACCTTGTCACATAAATTGTTCTGAGGTTGGGGATTATGGTGGCATTTTCCATTGCAAAAGTGACTGAATGGTTTGTATTGAAACAGGTGGAAATGTTTCAAACACAAAAACCCCAAATCCTTTCAATTTTTTTATATGAATGCATTGTTAAAAAAATTCTTATTTATTCAACTTGACTGTTTTTTCGGGACAGAAGTCTTATGGAGTAACACTTTCACGTCTTTCTCATCTTTTCCCTTTTTCTCCAAGCTCTGTTTTCACGTCCACCAGCAGAGATTAGGAATACTGCCAAGTGTCAGGTGATAAAACCCAGGGGCCAAGGGAGATGGTGTGGTCAGTCCAGTCCACCCGGTGTGCTGCTGTGAGAAGGGCTGGTGGTTAAGCCAAACGGCACTGACGATTCATTTAAGTGCAATGAAGACACAACTGCCTTGCATCTCTATCTTTTTCTGGGAGGGAAATAAGATTTTAGAGCTAGTGAGGCCACTGACATTTTCAGCCCTTTGCAACGTGGACCTGGCCATTTACTGTTCAGGAAAGATGGGATGTAGGATCCGTAGCCCAGGGTCCAAGGCGGGTTACTAGCCCACTGTTAATGGATGTGTGGGTTTCAGATTTGCTGTGCCCACTGCCTGAAGTCACATTTCCCAGCTGTGCCCTGACCTCTCTTCGCCTGTAGGGCCCCAGAAACTGCTGGGCAGAGCTGACTGGATGCATTTAAAGCTCATACACTACAGTTCATTCCTCGCATAAACTTCATGCCAGTAGCTCAGGAGATCACAGAGGTGTAGGTGTGTTGGTTGGTTGGACCCTCGGGAGGTCATTTGATCTGATCTCCCACCTGATACAGGTCGAGCTCCAGCACAAGCCTATGATGTGAGCCATGGCTTTCTCTAGCAAAGACTTTAAAACCTCCACAGATGGAAATTCCACCACCTCCCTGGGCATCCCCCCTCAATGCAGTGCCACCCTCCTTATGGGATTTATTTTTTCCTAATGTCCAACCTGAACCTCCTAAAATGTGATTTGTCCTTTTTGTGTGCTTGAGCACTGCCAAGAAGATTTTGGCTTTGTTATCCTTGTAACTACCCCTGAAATAGCTGCTAACTGATGCCCCTTGCCGCCTCTGCCCCAGCCTCAGCAAGCCCAGTTTCTTCTGCCTCTTCCTCCTAAGTCAGTGATGCAGTGGTGAAGCAGCAGGATACCTGCACTAGATGAACTGCTCACATCTGTAAGTCATACTCTACTAGCATAACCAAATGATTCAGTGTATCTTTTTGGGGTTTTTTCTGAACAAATACATGAAAAAGAGCATTATGTGGATCATTCCATTTGAAAATAACAGCAGGCTGACAGCACAGTAATTTTCAAAAATGTCTGCTACATTCACTCAGCTATATTTTGGTTTTCGTCTTTATTTTTCTCCTTAAGTCCTCCTCTTCTTAGCATGTAGGCGTAAAAAAGCTGTAAAAGAACTGTGACCAAGTTAACTGGGAAGAAGCAGCTTTAATTTTTTGAATTTAATTCTAAAATTACACAAGCGATAGGGATGGGTTTGAAAATCACTGAATGATAAGTAACAGAAAAGAACCTGTGGATTAAGTTACACAAAAGGTCAAGAAACAGTTTTATAACATGAAAAATCATATGAGTCTTAATTTGGAATTAATTCTGGCATTTCCAAAATGCTGCAATGAATTTAGAACTCTGAGGTTCATTAGTACGCATTATTTCTTGTATGAAAAATATCTCTATCCCAATGCTAGTTGTGGAACTGAGAGAAGCCTTGAGAGAATTTAGAATAACCCTCTCTGCACTCCACCAGAGAGAAGTAATTTTTCCAGAAAATTCAAAGCAAACCGAACTACTTAGCAGTACTGTCAATGCATCTTAATGCATCCAGTGTTTCACAAGCCACTCTTACTTTGCTCTCATGGTTTATAATGATCAAGAAATATAAGATGTAGCTATATTTACATAATCCTGAAATTGATTCAATAAAAATCAGTCTCAGGCAGCCAAGAACTGACCTCTTCCGTGCCTTTCATTTGCATTTTTTGGCTGACTTGTGCAGAGCAAATGTTTCTTTACTAAGATTTCCAAATGAGTTTGCAGACTTAAGCAGTACAGATGCATGTCTGGTTTTTAAAAAATACTTGTTTAAAATGTACTTCAGGAATTTTTTATGAACCTCTCATTAGCCTTGCAGTGCAGGTTTCCTTTCCATTTATCAATAAAATGTTAATGCTAGGTCTTTTGTAACTGAGATGATACTAAATTAAGATCATCATACCATTTGGCATGCTTAGGTATTAAGGACTCAGATGGAAGTGTTTGTGCTTGAATAATTAATACAATCAAATGGTGTCAGGGAGGAGAAGCAGCAAGTTAACTACCAGACCTTTCTTTATCATATTGGGTCTGGCTGGGATGGAGTTAATTCTCCCCACATCAGCCCCCACAGAGCCGTGCTGTGTATCGGTACCAGCCAGGTGTTGGTAACACCCCGGTGCTGTGGCTGCTGCTGAGCAGTGCTGGCACAGCACCCAGGCTGTCTCTCTCCAACATCCCCCTCAGCAGCAGGCTGGGCCTGGGCAAGATCTTGGGAGGGGACACAGCCAGGACAGCTGACCCCAGCTGACCAAAGGGATGTTCCATACCATAGGATGTCTGATCAGCAATAACAGCTAGGAAAAAGGAGGAGGAAAGGAGGGTATTCATTATTACAACGTTTGTCTTCTGGAGCAACTGTTGTGCGTACTGAAACCCTGTTTCCTGGGAAGTAGCTGGACATCACCTGCTGATGGGAAGTAAAGAATAAATCTTTTGGGTTTCCTTTGCTTCTGCACACAGCCTTTTGCTTTATTAAACTGCCTTTATCGTGACCCACAAGGGAGTGATCAAGCAGCGTGGTTGGGCACCTGGTGTCATTCATTGGCTTTAATTTAACTCTTTTGGGTTGAAGTAATTTGCATTTCATCTCTCATCTTGCAGACCAGCTTTATGCCTGAAAGGAGTAGAAAAGGATTCATGTCAGTAGGATTTGGTCTTTTATGCCCTTACTTTTGGATCTCATGCAATGCAAATTGGTTTTCTGTCTCAGGTAGTTCAAGAGAAAAAGGATGAGCTCCTTAACTCTGAAAGGTCAAGTGTGTAAACAGTGCCTTTATGATAAATACGGCAAAAGCAGAAGTTTGCAGTATTACCTGACTGTAGATCCTGGCGTAGTTCTGAAAAAGAGCACCAGTTGTCTATCAAGCATTTTCCATTAACAACTAAAACTTTGATGCTACTGATAAGGGAAGTTAAGATGCTTATTGGTGCTTCAGGATACAGAGGAGCACCAAGGAGAAACTGGTGCATCTGCAGATTAGGCTGTTTACAAGCTATAGCACCCAGAATCATCCTTTTAAGTAACTGCATTTCTTTTTAGACATAGGGAAATATACTTGAGCATGTAAATTAAAGGTGACACGTTTACAGTGGGAGGAGGATGCTCCTGATGGTGACTCTTAACTAGGTGGCTGAACACTGTGCACGAGGGGAATAATCCGTAGTTTTGATACCAATAATCTATTTATAGAGCAACCTGGCAGGTAAAATGGAAGGGAAGATGGGTACATGTCCAAATCTATGTCAGTGCAGACCCCATTACCCCAAGGTCCCACAGCAGAGCAGGCAACAGTCTTCTCACCTGTTGTAAGAAGAGGTTCCAGCTTCCCAAGTGCCCTTTAAGTTTCTGTTTACAGCTTAAATACCTAGGGCTCACCTTGGTCGAATGGCTTGTTCACTTTTTTAACTTTTTCAGAGATAACCATGGGAATTGGCCAGCTCCTCCTGTTTTCTCTCAATAAAGCAGGAGGCAGAGGCTTTACTTGCTCTGCCTGTGTGGGTGCAGGCTCTTAAACCAGCACAGCACTCCTTTTAAAAACCTTCCCCGAAACCTTTCTCAACAGGCAAGCTGCAGTCAGACAGACAATGAAAGCTACGTAAGAACTGATGATGAGGAGAGCTGCTTTCGGACAGATGATGAAGACAACTCAGCTGCAAACTTCACAGAAGAGTGGAACCAAGAGGTGCAACGTCTCTTGACAAAAAAATCACATAACTAAGTTCTGAGGACTGTAGCACAGTACTTTTGTTCTAAGAGTTGTAGTTTGTAGATGTGTGTTTTTGACAACAAGACTTTTGTTTAAAGCTAACTTATATTAGCTACATCTTCTGTAACATGGCTCATTACCGGTGAAGAAAACAGACTGACATACGTACTGCTGTTACAAAGGATGGCGGTATTAATAACTCACGTAAACCCTTTGCACATGATATTGAACCTGTTCAGTTTACAATGACAATGCTGTTTATAGATAGAAATTTGATTTCTGAACACTTTGAGATTTTAGTAGATTGGTTTGCTATACACTGTACATTTTTTCCACAGAAGAAATTAAAAGCTACAATTATGCATTTAACACTGAATGATTATACTCCTGAGTGTATATATCTAGTAGCCCAAAAAAACAAAGTACCAGACTATATTTGCAATTTGATTGCAAGTCTTTAAATTAAGACTTATACAAAATGTACTAAAATAATAATAATATAATTAATAATATTAATAAAAAAACCTCTCTAATTTAGGGCTAATGTGTAACTTAGGAATGTTTCTTTCAAAATAATCTAACAAATCAGCCATAGAAGTTAGTGTAAATATTTTTTTTCCAAATAGATATCATATACAAAAGGTGACATTCAAATGATATAGAATCTAGTTTTTAAATCAGCACAGATCTTCTTAAAACTGTGAACTATGTTTTGAAATACTCGTTGCTAAAGCTGTTTATAAACCACAGGTGCCATAAGATCCCTGAACTGACTGATGTTATGTATAATCCTCCATGGTATCGTTTCATTGATGTTTTAGCTTTAGTAAGCATGTGTTCAACAAACCGGCTCTTTCCATCTCTCTGCCCGTCCTACTCTCCCCCTTCTCCGTTATGTTATTTTCGAGGCCTTCAGCTTTAAATGTACAGGCTTAAAGTGCGCTTGCAACTGTTTTCTTTTTATTTCCAAATGTGTATTGCCTTAGCCAGCCACCAGATGTTCTGCATGCACTCTTGGAAATGTGTAGTGAGACTCTTTCGGAGCTGGATGGAGAAATAGCTATCAGTGAAAAGCACAAGAAAAGCGGTGGATTTTTTTTGGAAGGACAGGCATACAGTTACAGAATTGGAGTTTTGTCCGGTTTAGTATTTTTCAAGTATAAAGGCATTTCAGGACTTACCTGGCCATTTGGGATTAGGCAGCGAGACTGCTAGCTAAAAATCGTTTGCTCTGCTGTGACTACAAACCTGCAGGTACTCTTGAGCAGGGATTGACACAAACTAGCTGTAATGTCCTCCCCACAGCATGTTGCTTGGAAATAACGATGACACCTGTATGGCAGGTAGCGCTGCCGTGCAGAGAAATCGGAGCCAGGCCAGGAACAGCTACACCAGAAGCCGGGCAGTAACACAGTGCAACGTTGCGTCCCGGCCGTACAGCCCTCCTGAGAAGCGCAGCATGTTAGCTCGGGGCGACCTCTGCGCTGATGTCATTTTACTGCCCTAATACAATATCGCGGCTTCCAGTATCTGGCTGACCTGAAGTGACACTGTCTAACAGCCCTGAAAACAGTAGCGTTTCATACAGATATTTCACACCAGCGCTGTTTGCCTACAGCAAGTGACGAGATACCCATCTAAAGCGGGTTAACATGCTTTGTCTGTCCTCGCTTCATGGTGACGTGGATGTGCGCTGCCGTATGTACGTGAGATTGCTGTGTAGCTCGACCCAGTGAGTCCACTTGTTTGCATGCACTCGCTAGGCTGGTGGCTGTTTCCCTGGGCACTGTGTGTTAGGGAATGAGTATCTGTATGAAAGAGCTGCTGCCATTTTTCACTTTCATATTGTATTATTGCGTATGCAGATCCCTTGTCCGCATCTCCCTGCATATCTGGGCTTGGTCTCAGACATCTAAATGCATACTACGGCGTCCAGATGGCTTCATGTGAGCTTTTCATTTTTGCAATCACTGGTCTTTGCTCCTGGGGTGCGTGCTGTCCTGGCAAGGCAGGCACCGTATCCTCTGATGCCCCCCCCTCCTCCAACCTCCTCTCAGGAATGGGTGAGCCTCCACTAGTGCCTAGCACTCCGCTTTTAAAGCTACTCCAGTGAAGCTGTAGATGTTGCTGTCAGCTCAGGATTCCAGGCAAGCATTTCCTGAACAGAGATAAAACAAGCTAGAACACAGCTACATGCAATGGCTGACTAATTCAACCCATGTCATGTTTAACAGATCCCTCCCATCACCTTAATGTCTGCGTGCTCACTATCACGATGCTTAAAATAGATGCAATAGAATAAATCCCTCGCAAGGGCTTCCGGACTAGGAGTAAGGAAAAAAAGTTGACGGATCAAGCGCCTTTCTCTCAGGCAGGTGTCAACAAGGTGATCCCCAGCAGAGCTCTGGGTCCCTTACGCCCTGGAGCTCTGAGATCAACCACCTCTTACTTGGCTCTCCAAATATCTATTTTAAGCATTTTCCAACTGTTAAGCTGGCTGCATTTTTGCCCAGCTGGTCTTTGTCTGCTTGTTGAATATTATTTTGGTTGTGGTTTGTGGTCATTAAAACAGTTACAGAAGAGGTCCCTGACAGGGGCCTTTTCTTAACTACCGATGGCCCACCACAGCAGTCAAAACTCCGGGTGGTTTTACTGTCACTGGAGGGAAACCAGTGGTTTGGAATCAGGAGACAGGGATGTGAAGATGTATAGGGTCCTTGAATGTCCAAAGCGAAGGTGGAGAATGGATTGTCTGTAAGTAGTAATGTTAACTAAACTGCATAAAAAGGTGTGTGGCCTTTGTTGTGATATAATATGTATTTTCTTATATGCATGAGCCAAATTGTTGCATCATAATTTATCATAAGTGTGTCCGCCTTTACTTTCAGTCATCTTCTCCCATCCTTATTGGTTCTTGGCAATTACTGTAGATAGACCTTGTAAATATTGCAACCTCGGGTTGCTGTAATCACGTTGGTTCAATTCAGCAGACGGAGCTGTGAACAACAAGCACTCCCCTGTGTCCTGAAGACAAAAGGGCATTTTTACCTTTGAACCAAAAAAAAAAAGTACGAAGAGTTACATCTTGAGGCTACTAACTAAGACATTTTTAAAACTACTGTACTTGACACCACTTGAGACGGATACAGAGACACTAAAGATGTCACGATATTCATTGGTATTGTAACAGAACTGCTATTGTATGGGTTTTTTGTATTGCTGTTAAGTATTGTTTTGTGTGTGTGTGTTGGAACCTACTGGGGACATGTTATATTTTGAAGTGATTAAACTATTTAATTGTGTGTCTATATTTTGGAATGGAATTATTTCTTCATTAAAAAGATTTTTAAAAGTAATTTATGGAGCATCATGTTTTTGGCTTATTTTGATTTTGGAAATCCTGTTCCATGGAGCCCAAGCAGCATTTTTTTCAGTAGGGAAGGAAAATGTGTCCCCATGGTGCAGCAGCAAGCATGCTTTGAGCATGGTACCGAGCAGCGTCTGCTTTCAGTGGCCCAAGTAGTTGCTTCTTTCTTCCCTTCTTAATTCTCTGTATATTTAGCGTTTGCACAACCTGAAAATGCAGTTCTCCTCTCTGTAAAACATCTCCCCCTGCTTCTGCTTAACAGCAATGAAAAATCACCATAAGCGGAGACATCAGGGGCCTGACAAGGTGCCTGGTGCAGACCTATGAGGGGACCCTGGTCTTCGGGAACCTAAACCATCTGCCATAGCGTAATTTTTCTTTCCCACTGTGTTTCACTCTTTGTCTGTCCTTAGAAGGAGCAAAACCTTGGAAGAGGTGCATTGTAATGGCTTTACGTGTTCTTTTATTGCAGAGGGACATAAAGTCTTTGTTTTTCCAATTACACTTTTAAGATCTCTTTTCATATCGGGTGTTGGTAATTACAACTGTTTGCTAACCTAAAAAAGCACGGAGTTGCAAAGCAAGAGCACTTACTTAAAGCAACAAGTCTGGGTCCTGATGAAGTACCTCCGAGCACGGCAAAGACAGTTGGGCGGCAGTACCCGGCCGTGCTTTTTGTGCCCGTGGTGCTGGCTGGCCTGCACAGGGCACCTTGCTGGGGGTGTGCTGCTGACCCGTCGCAGAGCGTGTCCCCAGCAGCTCAGCGCAGCTGAAATGTCCCCGGCTGTACACACGATGTTGCTAACTGGCCGATTAGTTACACCGAGGTGGGGTCTGTTGGAAGGAAAGTAGTAGCAACACACCAAAATTATCCTCTCTCTACTTTCCACATATCCCAGTATCTTGGGAAGCGGATGAAACCCGGTCTGCTGCCACTGCCCTCAACATTACTGCTGTGGTAACCTATAAATCACCAGGGTTTATTTGCCCTAATTCCTCTGTCTACATGGTGACGTTCTTCAATAAAGACGATCATTTTACACTGTAAATTATTTGCCAGATCTGCTGAACTTTGCCTCCATAATCCCAGTTCAAATTCATATCCGCGGGATTGTAATATATGATGACATATCATCAGCTCATGAGGATAACTCTGGTTTATCCATGCATAATCCCAAATTGCTGTATTTCTTCCTAACCCACAATCAGCCTATGGCCTTTGAGGAGCAAAGGAGCAAGGGAAAACTAATTTATAGGCAAAGGCTGTTTTTCTCTTTGCCTCTTGGTTACTCTAGCTACTTTCTGCTACCCACAAGGAAAACAGACTCATATGAGAAGAAATAAATTAGTTTCATTTGCAAAAGGAAAAGAAAATGCTAAAATAAAAATAAGATTTAAAAAATAAAATAAATTACAAAATAATAAAGTGGTCTTTAGATCAGGGAAGTTGGCACCTTGGCTGCATCAGTGCTGAACGAGGTGACTGAAAGCATCTGGAACTTTCTAAAAGCACCTGGGAGTTTCATTCAGCAGCACATGGATCTGTGGGCGCTCTTCCAAAATTTGTTTGGGAGGTCCATTGTTCAGCAGTTGCATATTCCTTTGCAAGCAGCCCTTAGTTCTGGGTGAAACCTTCTAAGAGAATATCACAATAATACAAAACTGAGTCTATCACAGAAATAGGTTAAGTGGGGTGGGAAGAGAAATCTCCTCTATTGTTCCACGATTGAAAAATGCATTGAAGAATTTCATATGCTTCAGGATCATCCCGTCTAATACCCCAGATAATCCTCAGATTAAGGATTCCTCTTTGCTTTCTCCTAAATGATTGCCACCGGTTGAGTTGTCTGTGGATGAGGACAGCTGTCCCACACAGCCAGCACAGCACCAACATGCCTTTGGCTGCAAAAGGCAAAACAGCAGAATGACGCTGCACCTCTCACCGGCTTCCCGTTCCCCCAAGAGAGGCACAAGCCGATGATGAAGAGGTCCCAGACTGGAATAAGCCTTTCTGAGGGCCCACAAGTCTGGAGCTTTCTAGAAAAACCTGTTTTGGGGAAGCGACCTCCCAGGACAAGGCTGGGGGACATGCACAGGAGAGAAGGGGAATCGTGCAGCCACATCATGCAAAGTTTGAGATAAGGTGGTTAATGCATCTTGGAGATAATAAAGACTAAAAAGATAGGCAATGTAAAAGAGTAGGTGCTTTTTCGCATCTTGAAAGGAAATGGAGGAGGCTACGGCGCATTTTGTCATTGGTATGCGACATTGCAGAACGTAGTTTGCTATTTAATACAACATAATTCACCACTAGCAAATTGATTTCCTCATGACTTACGTTTTTTTACATAGCAGTCAGCATTGGCCAGATGGCAGATGTGTTAGGCCTGCTGCTTGTTATGCTAATTGTCAGCCGTAAAGGCCTCCCGGTTAACATTTCTTGTCCTCTGCCTGCTACAGCCCAGCATTGTGTGCAGCCTGCATGTTCTTTCAGAAAAGAGGCACCCTGCGAGTGCCTGTTTTGAGTGGTTTTCTTATTACTGCTGGCTTCAGTTTTGGCCCCTCTTGGTACATTCCTGTCAAAAAAAAATATGGGTCAAAGTGGTTTCCAGTCTGGGGATGTGAGCATGCGTCCCTACATTTCTCGGCCTTTGGTCTTTGCGTGCCCCAGATGGCCGAGAGCCTCCCCTAACCCCAGCCTGGGCACAAAGCCGCCCGCTCCTCCTCCCTCCACCACGGGCACCTCCGGATGATCGCAGGACGGGAGGCTGCTCCTCGCCGGCACGAACCTTTGTCCTTATATTTGTGCTGGTGTTCCAGTCTCACACCAGGGTGAAACAGGATTTGCCTGCAATCTCCCCAAAAGCTGTTTGACCCCGCCTGGCAGAGCAGGGGCTGCTGCTCACCTGGAAAGCACGTTTCTCACCCTCAGTGAGCGTACATCTCTTTCTGCCCTCCTGTCCCACTTCCCACTGGAGCTGCCGTGGGGCCCACACTGGAGTTTTTCCTGGGTGGGATCCCTCGCTCAGGGCAAAAAAGTTTCTTTTGGACATCCGAAAGACCGTTTGGTTTCACTGAAAACGTTTGTACCCGCCTGCCCTACAGACCTGCCTCTCCTCCTGCACCGCTCGCTGTTGCCTAGTCCAATTACATGCCTTTTTTTTTCTTTTTTGTTTTGTTGTTTTTTAAGGCCACTGAGAGTAACCTTAAATCCCCAGCGATGTTATGCGCATAACACTGTAGCTATCAGGAGGAATCGGGTGCTTAGCAAGCCCAGAAGATCTACGCTTTTGTCTCCACACTTCTTTTATGTCTGCCATGATGTGAAATAGCAAGAGCTTACAGGCTCTGTAAGAAGCAGCTTTCATCACCATATATATTATATAGATGCAACTAAACTTAGAAACCCCCCAACAGACCTCAGCTCTGAAAAGCCACCTATTGTCCTCTCTACAAGTAGTATTTTAGTATTTTTAGATGGCACTGCGTGCTCTCCAGAGCTGGTTTTACATTAGCTACCTATAACTGCACGCTCACTCCCAGCTGGTTTGCCCCTCGCAGTCCCCAGTCCCCTGGCAGACTGAAGGGCTTCGGCCCTGTTTGTTTCGGCTGAAAGGCTGATATCGGAGCTCTTGCAGATGGTAATTAGTACTTGAGGGAGCACTGCTTCCAGGGAATCCTCTCATCATGCTTATTGGAAGACACTTCACCAGAAACACGTTTTCTGCTGCATTTTGGATCTAAGCTCTCACAAATCAATTGAGTTCATGTATAAATGCAAGAAGGAGGAATGCAGAACACTCTCCTAAGGTCGTGGTTGTGAGAAATGTATGCAGAAAGACACCTGTTTGCCAATTAAAAACTAGTTTTGTAGAGGTTATACAAAGTCTGCACAGCTCTAGCATTGGTGGTTTGACCAGCAAAGCGATAATCAACAGAAAAGTTAACTGGGTTTGGCTGCAAGTTGGGGTTACCTGAGGCTGATGGTGTCTGGAAGCAGAAAAATTAAACCGTCTTATGTTTAGTGGGGGATCCTTCACTTGATCCAAAGGGAGCAAACCTGAAGGACTAAAACCAAATGAAAACCAGGTCACTGGTCAAGTAGCTATTTGGTGGCCAGCTACTGCTTTCCTTGGGAAGCAATTCGTTATTGCCCTTACATGTTGCGCTGCTGGGAGCGATACATCTCATCTGCTCGGGTAACGCTGCCGAGTGGCAGGTGGTTTTCCTGCAGCGAGGACGCAGCAGGCTTGCTCCTGCCATGGCTGGGCCATTAGGTACAGCTGAGCTACAGCAGGCAGAAATTTGCCCTAACAGCTCTCTCTAGTTGATAGCAGGATTGCATCTGGTCAATCCTTTAATAAAATGTGATGAATAACCATGGAGTGTTTTCCCTGGCAGCTGAAACCTTGTCCAAGATGGGAATAATGTCTTCAGCCACCTAACAGATGAGACAGAAAAGCTAGTGACCTTGTCCAGAAAGCACGAGCCAGCCTGATTCTGGGGTAAGGTTTTGCACTGAGCTGTGCAATAATTCAAAGAGCAAGAAGCCTTGTATCAGGTCCTTCCCCTATCCTTCACTATAAACTGGCTGTATAGTAATAATATTTATTGTCTCACTTCTGAATATAGAACTTGGCTAACACAACTGCAGCCAACAAGTTAAAAAAAACCTGAGAAAGGCGAGGCTTGAGTTTTGTTGAGTATCTGCATCATGCCCTGTTGCCTAGGTATCTACATTTAAAATTCAAGGGCTTGTTTCTAGGAGTTATGAGCTAGAGAAATAAACAAGCTTTTTTAAGGATGCAGAAGAGAAGAGGACTCAAATTTGGTTTGCTATATTTACTTTGTTGTGCTGATTCGGGCATTCATTGTCTAACGATGGCCTAGAAATGTAGATACCCTGCAGAAGTGTTTCCCTTACTTGCTTCAACCAGCGTTATATGCCTAGCGCTGTATAATCCCTGGCACGGACAGACACACGCACACATACACCGATGAGTTTGTTCTTGTTACATTAAATAAGAAGCAACATTCCAGACTGCACGGGGTGAGTCAGATGTGGTGAGAGGTTGTTCTACCCCGTTTGCATGGATCGTGTAGTTCTCATTTTCACTGTACAAGAGGATGAGCAGTCCCTCCCCCAGGCAAAGGTGAGAGCCGTGCTTCCCATGTCCTCACGCCAGCCCCCGGGGTGGTGCTGGCTGTGCCCTGCCTGGGCTGGTACCCCCTGCAGCTCAGGAATTGCCTTCCCTGGGCTCACAGCTCAGGCACCAGCTCTGCTTTTTTGGCACGTTGCAGCTGTGAGATCCCATTGGCGTGAGGGCTATGATTTTACTGCGCAGCGGCCGCCAAACCCTCTGGCCTTGGTTTTGTATCTTCAGAGCGTGCAGCTGCTGCGGTGGAAGTCATGGACCCACCACGCCAACCACAGGTGGGTGCCTCTCCTCCTCCAGAGGGGGGATGCTCCAAACTAAGAGGAAAAAACGTGTAGAAAGTGTAAAAAGAAGAGGTGTCAGGCATGCTCGCCTGCTAACATGAAGTATCAGTAGACATAACTGGTGGTCTTCAGGCCAATTTACTTTTAAGATGTGAATAGACAGTAGCTGTTTGGAGTATCGGCAAGATGCTCTTGCCCGTTAGCCTCATCTGATTGAAGTAAGAAAGAACTTTCCTTGAAGGGCACAGTAGTAATGAAAATGTTTATTCTTTATGGCCTATGAATACATTTCATTACCATTTAGCAAGATGACAGCTGTAACTCCAGAAAAGCCCATTTTCAATATACTGTACATCTACAGAAATATTCAGGCTTGCTCCAGAATTCCTGGGCTGAATTCTGGCGAGTTTAGCCCAACCCAGCACTTCCCTTCATCTAATTTCCCACAGAGGCATGTGGACGTGTCTTTAGCTGCATAAACCTAATTATGCTCTCGCAGCCCCAAAACTGACAACTAAATTACTATTCCAGAATACTTGCAGAACAGAGCTTAGCCAGAAGTGTTACAGATTGAAAAGAAAGATTGTTATGTAAATTTAATTTGGAAATTATTAGCAAGAGCAATGCTGTACAAGAGAATCCTTTTATTTTCTAAAGGGATTCTACCTTATTATAACCACATTCTGTTTCTGGCTACATTAGCATAAATAAATTAAAGGTATATGAAGTGTTTTTGGTAGACTAGACAGGTTTTTGAAGGTGAAGTCTTTCTCATACAATGCAGTACTAAAAGAGGTCTTAAGTATTCTTAAAAATCTGGCATTGTTTGAAAGTCTGATTTCTTTCCCCTGTAAAGCTGCAAAATTGTTGTTCTGGAAGCATTTGTGTTCTGCAGAAAGTTGGCAGTGTTTGTCAATGAAGTCACACTGTGAAAATGAAAGATATCCACCCTGGCCAGTCCTAGTCCCTACCTTGCTGCCTCCAGTGCCTTTCCTTCTATATTTGCTGCCTGAAGTCAAAGTCAGGCAAGATCTGAAATCTCATAAAACCTACCATCCATGCAAATCTGTTGCTAAGTAAGGGTGATACAACATAATCACGCAAGAAGTAATCTCTGTCATAGCTGAGACTTCATGTGTGTGCCTATCTTTCACAGTTACAAGAATTGATATACCTTCAAACTACAGAAGGATAGATAAGTGTCTTGCAAACCAGGGCAAGGACCTGTTGGAGATGTAAGTCTTCTTTCCATCAGTTGTTGCATCTATTAACAGGGGTTAAAGTTTTTCTATCTGAGATGAAATTAACACTATTTATACTCTACTGACATTATTTTTACTCGCTTACATGTGACGTAGTAGGGCTTGGAAAAATAAATCAATACAAGTCCAGTCCTCATAGAATAATATTGGCCTGATCCATTATGCACTGATCTAAAAGACAAAGCTCTTCTTTTTGGAAGCATGGGATCAAGGCCAATATGATAGTCTGTCGAGTTGTAGAAGATGGAGAAATTTTCAGCTTTTCCTTACATTTCTACAGAATCTAAAAAGTAGCATCCAACAGACATGAAAAAGGAAAAAAACAGTTGATTTTTTTTTAAAAGTGTAAACCTGCAGCCATGGAAGTTAGAGAGAGTGAATGCAAAACCCGTTCAAATAACTATAGAAAATGCAGAGAGACAGAAGCGTGTATGTATTTCTTTACGGTAGTCATCGGCACATCTGTCTTCTGAAAAAGTCTGCTGCGTTTCTACTAACAGCTGTATCCTGGCTTTTTCTTGTAGTAAAGCAGAAATTAAGTAGCAAAGTTGTAAAGCTAGAAGAATTTAAGAAAAATAAACATGCAGTGAAGTAAGCTCAAAAGGCTGGTGTTTGTTTATTTATTGCAGATAAGGAGTTTCCCGTAGAAAAAAAAAAAGTAGGAATGGAAGAGTCGTGTCACATTTTTTTCATGACAAACAAAAAAAACCCCACAAGCATGGATTTTTGGCATGACATTAGGCTTGAGACTTTGAACAGCCCTTTTCACTGCGTGTAGAGACAATAATCCTGGAGCAATTTGAGTCAGGTCACTGGCGTGCAGGACGATTTTCAGACATCCTCTCCTTCCACCCAGCAGCCCCAGCTACTGTAGGGCTTGGCATGCAATCTTGGTTTGCTCTGTGTCCCTTCAGGTCTTTGGCGGAAACAGGGGAACTAATGAGCAGTGGTGAATGAGACCAGGAAAGAATAAAAATCACTTTGGAATGATTTTGAAGTATTTCCCTGAGTTTTTGTGGAAAAAACAGTAAATTAAAACATAAGGGATATGTAAAACATTGTCCTTAAGCATAAAGTCATACCTAAAACCCCACTGTTGGCTTATATTTTCAATTTATGGCCAAAAAAGTGTCATTCTTGCTGCCATTGCTGCATTTCCCCTCCTCCTTCATTCTCCTAACCTAATGAGTTTTTTCATTTCCAACAACTCCAAGCACGGGCCCATCCCTGCTCCATGGTGTCCTCCTCCAGGCCCCTGTCAGTCCACACAACCTGCATTTTGGGCTGGCTTATCTCACTGGTGGGACACGGTAGGGTTGGAGCTGCCTCCTCACACCCTGGGGACAGTAACCCTGGTCCTGCATGTCTGGCCCCACTTCCTCCCAGCAGCCAGGAAACTTGGTCTGCTTGTGTCCATGCTCTGTCTTCAGCTTGAAGGTAAACACCTGCCTGAAGCACAGCCCCATGAGCTCTCCCAGGAGGACATTCTCCACTCTGGCTCTAGGAAACCTGGTCCTGACTCACAACTTTCCTCCCCAGAGCAGGGTCTATTGCCTTCTGCGTCCCACAGTTTAACTTAACGTTGACGTTCAGCAAGACTCACAAGACATTAACTGTGACCTCTGAAAGAGAAAAGATGAGTTGTTTTTTTCCTGTGCCCTTTGATCTTTCTGTGGTGCAGTGAAGGCCTTGACTTCCATGGCTTAGAAGTTTTTCTCCCTCAAGGGTGTCTTCGTTTTCTGCATGAGACATTTACCTCTTGTCTAGCCTTGAAAATTCAGGTGTCTGGAAAGTTGGAAAATTTACAATCTCAGAGGAGCCTCAAGACTGAGCAACGAAGAAGGTGAGGAGCTTCCGGACAGCCTGTAAATTCTTGGTACAGAGAATGTAAACTTGCCCAAGCTTACAGTCCCTTCCAGCACAAAACGGGTGTAAAAGAGCATAGGTTCAAATGTAAAAAAGCCTTTTGTTCATTTGTTTATTTTCTCAAATCCCTGCTTTAATGCAGTGATGGATTAATATTTTGTGGTGCCTCCATTCGAGTGTATAGACCACAGCGCTTTCTGGCACTGGTGACAGCTGAGGTTCCCAGCGGGTCAGCACCTGCAAAAGCAGAGGAGAACAGATCTGGCTTCACTGCTGTGCTGAGGTCACAGGGAAGAAAATGTGGAGACCTTTTTTTTCTTTTTCAAAAAATTGCATTTGAGCTTTTAAAATGCACAAGAAGGAATGATTTCAAAGAGCTATAACACCACTTGAAAATATTTGGCATAGATGGTCACCATTAAAATCTCTTTAAATGGCACATATACTAACTCTGTTTGTCCTCTTTTGTACAGAGTTTTAGTATGAGAAAATTGTGGATTTTTTTTTGTGTTATTTTATAGATTAAAAATTGATTCAGATGAAAAACAGTGGTAAGAGAAGATTTTCTTTTCAGAGAGACATTGGCATCACTAAAAGGGAAAAAAAGATCCCCAGGAGCACATGCACAATGTTGAAGAAAGCATTAACTCGTTCTAAAGTGAGAACTTTACAATTATATTATATATTATATTTTTTTAATAAACTGCATTTGGATAAGTACAATCAGTCCAAAACTGCACTGACATCAGACTCAGGCAGGGGGACACTCATGTGCCTTCCGCATTCCTGATTTATTTCGGCTTTAAAGAGAAAACTTTAATTAACAAAACTGAGCTGCTGCCAAGTGTGTTCTTTTCTGTCAGTTGCTATTTATAATTACCACAGGACAGAAATTAAGCGGAAACACAAATTGCAGAATACAAAAGTCGGAATACATTAATTCTAGCAGCTCTGGCTGCTCCACTGAAGAAGCCGTGTGAGAAGGCAGGGCAGGTGCCTCCTCCCTCTGCACGTACATCCATCCTTCTCCTGGCTTTCGGTTGCTTGGGAAGCAGGGTGTGGAGCTGCACGTGTGCTGTGCACCACGACCCGGAGCAATGCTGTTGCAGAGATTTTCTAATTCCTGCAAGACAAGGTCAAGCAAATGCCAAACTGTTCGGTGGTGTTCTACACATACACTGCTGCTGAAGAGGGGGATTTCAGGAGATTGGGCAACGCTGGAAGATGTTAACAGACATGAGGTAACATGCTGACAGCATTTTTCCAGTCTGGTAGTAGCTGTACTAGCATTGGTGAAGCCGTTGCAGTACACT
This sequence comes from Balearica regulorum gibbericeps, assembly GCF_011004875.1. NCBI lineage: Eukaryota > Metazoa > Chordata > Aves > Gruiformes > Gruidae > Balearica > Balearica regulorum. Next base: position 46,762,121 of record NC_046185.1, on the reverse strand, counting down.
TGCTAAACCTGCTTATTTTGTTTGGGCATCCGTCAGGACTTTATCCACTGTTTTGGAATAACATACCAATTGGTGAGTAAGCAAGCAAAACTTTAAGTTATGCATAAGTAAATGGTTTTGTTTCTGCCACGAATCCTCCACGCAGGAGGTAATGCGCTGCCGTCACGCTTTGCAAAGCTCAGCCAAAGATCACAGTGCAGCTCCCTGGCCAGCTATGCCATCCTCTTACTTACTCGGCAAAATTGCTTTTATAGGTCTGCTCTGGTCACATTTCTCCTTGCTTAGCTCATAAAGAAACCCCAATAAATTTCTCTTGAATCCAAATCCAGTTTCCAGAAATTGGTTCAGTCAGCAACGTGCCCAAATTATCCACGTGCCTCCTGGCTCTGTACAGCCAGAAGCCAGGATACTTCATAGCCCCAACAACTAAATCCCATCGCACTCCTCACGTAGTCCTTTGCCACAGGTGTTCCTCATTCCTTCCCCTGTGCAACGTCCTTGCACGGTGCTTCCTGGAAGAAATTGCCATAAAATGTGTTGATGAATTATGGACTGTGGCCCCAATGCTTCCAGGAGGAATAAAGAAGCTTTTTAATAACAACAGTTAATAACAACAAGCAAAACTTGTTTAATGGTATGGGAAGGCGGTATTAAGGAAATTTCTTGTTCATTGGTTGATTAAGAGCTGCAGGAACCATAGATCATACTGCTCTCACTGAAGCTTAGCCAAAGGATGAGACAAAGACAACGAAATCTCTACTACAAATAATTGATTTTGGTAGTAGTTAGATCATGCCTTGTACTACTGATGGAAAATAATTAAAATTGTTTATTAATAGGTGTAAATGCATGGGGTATCCGGCGATACCAAAATTAACAAGTGTTATCACCATACCATGAAACCAGATTCGTGCCCCATTTTGCATGGTCCTTTCCTGGTGGCAACATGATAGTCTTTCATAATACACAAAATAAAGTAAGTTCATCTTTACTCTTTGTCACAAAGATTAAGAGATTTTTCATTCGCCTGTGGAGTCTAACGTCGCTGCCTTAGGGTGCCCATAGCCAGGCATGCACCAGCCCTGCTGTGAGACCTCTCCCTTTGCTCCCACAGGCTCTCGGTGAATAAGGTGAGCAGAAAAGCCTTCAGGTCTCACATCAAACTGAATTTAGCCAAACAGCCCCAAAGCCTGATGTTTCTGTCCTCTCAACAGTCTCTTGAGACATGCTCCCAGTGTATTTTTAGCAAGGCTAATGTGATTGCCCTGCACCTAGTAATAATTTGTCACCCCATCAGATTCTGGTTCCCCAGAACAAGGAGTAACAGGCAAAACCATTGCAGCAAAGGACAGCCGCTCGCTTTTGACTATTTTAAGGGTTAGTCATTTTCTCAGCCAGCCTACAATTTTCACTACTCAAAGCAACAATTTCCGTATTTCTTGTAGAATCACGGTAGAAGTGCTTCAGCCACTTGTATGCTTTGAATAGTGATTTTTACCGAACAAGAGCACCATGCCACACCTTGCTGTATCAGCTGCAGTTACGACTGTTTTAAGGCTTCATTCCCCCGAGTGCTCACAAGGGATCCTAGTTACCACCTGGACCCCATCATTACGGGTCCTAGGAGATGCCCTCGGCCCGAATCCAAGGCTCGGTGTGTATTCCCAGCTTTGCTGTCTTGACACAACTCCATTTATTTCGCCCTTTGCACTCAGTCGTCTCTGCTGTGGTGACTTGGAGGCAGAAGGGTCAGTTTTGTACAACCAAAAGCTAATTAATTAGATCAATCTCTTGAGGCCTGTTTGTTAGGGAAAAATACCTCCTGGTATTAATTTGCTTCAGTAATGTAAATGATGTATTTCTGGCTCATCTTCTCAGACACCGTTTCCACTATTTTCACACTTCTAAAAAGCAAGAGTACAGTGCACCAAACAGTCCGGGTTTAGCCTATGAGCTCCTGCTACATTATTAATCTTGCTGCCACAGCTCAAATCTAAACTCTTATCCTTTCCTATCTGCACTAAATACTACTTTTATTTTTTTATAAAAGTCCACTCATGCCAGGTAAAATTCCACATCACGGAGCCATTCAGGCTAATATATCATAAAAATCCTGCCATATCCACACATCTTTTTAAATCCTCCTTCTCTGCAGATCTTCTTTCTATGGCTGCTTGAGCCACAGTGGGATAATCAAGGCAGCGACTGCAGCCCTGCTCCACGTCCTCCCCCAGGACACTCCTTCTCCCCTCAAAGCTATGGAATAATTCCTGGCCCTGCCCATGCCAGCAGGTCACGGGAGGTTATCCTCCCTCTCTACTCTGCCCTGGTGAGGCCACATCTCGAATATTGTGTCCAGTTCTGGGCTCCCCAGTTCAAGAAAGACAGCGAACTACTGGAAAGAGCCCAGCGGAGGGCTACGAGGATGATGAGGGCACTGGAGCATCTCTTGTATGTGGAAAGGCTGACAGAGCTGGGTCTGTTTAGCCTGGAGAAGACTAAGAGGGGATCTTATCAATGCTTATAAATATCTAAAGGGTGGATGTCAAGAGGATGGGGCCAGACTCTTCTCAGTGGTGCCCAGTGACAGGACAAGGGGCAATGGGCACAAACTGGAACACAGGAAGTTCCATCTGAACATAAGGAAAAACTTCTTCACCTTGAGGGTGACCAAGCACTGGCACAGGCTGCCCAGAGAGGTTGTGGAGTCTCCTGCTCTGGAGATATTCAAAACCCACCTGAACGCGATCCTGTGCAACCTGCTCTAGGTGATCCTGCTCTAGCAGGGGAGTTGGACTAGATGATCTGCAGAGGTCCCTTCCAACCCCTACCATTCTGGGGTTCTGTGACTGTGTGATCCCAGACAGCAAGGGAGCTCCACCATGCCCCCAGCAGCGGGAAGGACCTCCCAGAAGCAGGGAGCACCAGTGGCGAGGTTTGCAGAGGTTCTGGGTGAAGGCGCTTTTGGAGGCATCACCCAGACACTTGGCCACTGCCCCATGCACACTGCTGCAGCAAGTGCCTGCCCAACACCTCTCGAGGAGGGACCGACTGGCACAGCTCCTTGCGACAGCACGTTACCGCGGCTCCACTACCTACCAGGCCAACTAAGTTTAAGGCCACAGGTATCTCACCTTGTGCAAACTTACTTCAGGACAAGACTCATAGTAAAACTGAACTGGCAAGGAGGGAAAAAGGGAAGGTATGATTCCTGTTGAGTACAGACCGCATTTCGAGATCTGCCGGTTTCTAACATGAAGGAAACGATGTCTTTTACATTCTGGTCATTCCCTTTCTTCTGCTTTCTGTCTTTGGGCCAGCAAATACACTCAGTTTTGAACAGTCAATTTGCAAACTAAACATGGTATGGAATAGGGCAAGAGCCAGGAGATCATTTTTCTAGCTACTGACTTGCACCTAGTACATGCTCTAGGTTGTTTTTAATATCATTAGTACATAAATGTAAAGACTAATGTAGTTCATAACTATAGGGAATAATGTCACTTAAAGAGAACACTTGGATTCTAGGAAAATGTTGGACTTTTACTGCTTGTTAGCTGCTCTGATCTATCACATTTCAATGTCTGCTGAGAGTATTGAATGCTAAACCCTTCCCTATCATTCGCAGTTCATCAAGTTCAAAGCCCTGCAGAAGGTGTGACGTGCAATGATACATGAGACTTTTGCCATGCAGAGCTTTGCTGTCTGTCAATTACCAACGTGCCAAAAAAATCAAACGCAGTTTTATATCTAGAAGACAACTGCCAAACAGCTATGCTGCCTCATACACCCTGGTCTCTGGCTGACTGAGCCCCACAGAAAGTCTGTCTCCTGCATCCATGAGAACGGAAGAGGTCAATATCGGTACCTCGAACAACTGTCAATTTATAGTAGGCAACATCCATCAGATAAAATGATTAAGAGATCAGCTTTCCAAGCTGTGACTCCAATTGGCCAACAAAGATGCAGAGTGCGAGCACTATGATGACTGCATCTGTCAGGATGTATTAGCTCTGAGAAATCATTACCCACCCTAGGGAGGAAAATTAGCAAAGAGAACCATCCGCCCCCTCCCCCAGCATTAGTCTGAACTGTGTGTAAATGGGACTTTCAACAAGCAGGAGAGGGAAACAGAGCGCAGCTTTTCCTTACTGCCGGGCAGCCATTAACTTTCCGGATCTATTCCTGGAGAAATAAAAGGTAAATCAGTGAGAATAAAGTTTGGGAATGGCGATTATTTTTTTTTTTTTTGGAAGACATCTCCTGGCCTCCCTATTCTGCCTTTTGTGAGAAGTGGGTTTGGCAAGACCTGGGAGTTACTTCTTCCTTTTGGTTTTGAGGTCATGTTCCCTGAGCGCTGGCAGTTCTACATTCAAATGATGCAACAAACCACTATTAATTCATAAACTAAGAAAGATTTTACCTTTTCTGGGGTGTTTTTTGTTGTTGTTTTTTTCATGTAAAAGCACTTCGCACACCAGCAGCTGCCCTGGAAAGACTAGCGTGTCCTGAAATGAATGCATAGATCAGTCTTTTAGAATCCATGATATCCGATCTAATCCTCGGCACTTGTTACTGCATGGTGTGCTCTACAGAGATGAATAAATTGGCAGTGTTGGCTTTGTTCCACAGCTGAAGAAGTAGAGGTGCAAAACTTTCACTAATTCTAGATATCCAGTTTGAGGGAATTGTGGCCCTGATTTTCAGAGAAGACGTAATCACACTGAACCTCAACATCTCTTTTTTAGCCATTTCAACTTAAATAAAGTTTTGTTCAGATTACTGTACTTGTCCTTAATATACAGTCCTAACTGTTGTGTATGATGCACAGAACAAAGTCGTCTGTGGTGAGGAGGATGGCTTCATTGTGCATTTCTAGGTCTGGTAACATTCTGAGCTCGTAGGAGGTGTAAAGTTTTTGGTAAAAAAGATGGAATTTTTGGCACATGAAGTTGACAGACAAATATATATTTTCTTTTGAAAGATTGTGTTAATGTCATTTTCTTTTTAAAAAACAGTGTGCTCATTTTGGAATGCTGCTTCCCCCCCCCAAGTACTACATTAGAATATAAGCAGTAAGGAAAAATCTATCCAGGTCATACAGTACAAAGGAGTATTCCTTCTACTTGGTGACAGAAAGCCACTAGTGATAGAAATAGATAAGAAGAGAAAAGTCTTTGAAGCTAAAACTTTATTTTTCTACCCCAGTTGTGTACCAGACTGAAGGCAGGAGAAATATGTACTTGTGAAAGCAAAGCACTCAAGAAAAATCTTGAGAAAACATCCTGGGAAAAATCTTAGCTCTGCTGGATGAGTTTTGCTGTCGACTTGGACAAGATGAGGCATTTGCCAGCTTGGCCCAAGCTGCTCTACTGGTCCTGCAGCTGGTTACACGGTACCCTGGGACCTAACTGGTCAGGAGTGGTGGCCCAGGGCAGAGCGGGGTCTGCCTTGTCAAATCTCTGCAAGCACATCTAGACTCAAATGCTTAACACAAAGACTAGCGCACCTAGACCTCTTTGCTTACTCTCCTTTCCACTACTAACTTAACCAAGATCCTCAAAGATATTTACACTTTTTAATAGTTTTCAGAATCTCAGCCATACTGATGGACTCTACAGCTGTGGCAGGGCCAATTCGAACCCTCCGTCATATCCCCGGAGGACTGAAAAGATGTATTAAGCAAGTTAAAAGCATTTGAACAGTCAAGGTACTTACAGGCAAGGGTTATTCCAACATTTGCTGCAGGTTCCTGGGTGGCTATGGGCATGTCACCAAATCTCCACGTGCACCAACTGCCCATCGCCGGGATGGAGCATTTCACTTTGTTTTCTCTTTTTACAATGTAATTCATGTCTAATTAATACAGTGTGATATCTAAAGGCCCTCTGGCATCTTTGTTTTCCTCCTTTGCTCTTTTAATCTCTCAGTCCCTGTCCTTTTGCCAACCATCCTACGCTTCAGTCTTTACATCATGGTGCTCAAAACAGGTTTTAAAAACAAACTCAAAACATACATGATTTTTGCGCATTACCACTGTGACCCCTGTTTGCACACTTCTAGAAGTGGTTCTGGGTTCTGCAACAGAAATAAATCCACCAGGGATTATCAGGGAAGATGCTCAAATCAAAAATGGTGAGTAAACCAGAAAATCCTCACATGCATACTTGCAAGGTACCTGTTAACAGTGGAAATCCAAGCTTGAATGAAAATTGGGGTTAAATCACAATGTGGGATTTTGATGAGAAAGCCAGACTGTGCCCACTTGCCTTCCCCACCCCATCGGTGGCAAAGGAGAGCTTATCACTGCACTTTGAATATGGCCTTGTGCTAGGATCTAACCTAGAAGATCTTTCCTTCAGAAACTGGGGATGGTTCTGCTGCTTTTATTTTTAGTTCATGCAAAATTCCCAGACAACAATAGTTCTGTGAGTGAAAGAGAATCAATGGAAATGCTTTGAATAAACACAAATCAGAAAATAGTGCTGGCATCGCTTCCTTTGGCCTCGAAGCGCTCTTCTAGTCATTCTTCCGAGAATGAGTAATGCTGGGTGTGGAAGCTCCCATTTGTCAGTGAGGCTGTGTTGACTGTGAAAAATCAGAACTGTAGATTAATCTGAGGCACACAGCAAACTGAATAAACACAGCGGTGGTGGTAGATATCATGAGAATGTAAAGTGAAATTTCAAAGCAAGAGGGAAAAGTTCAGATCAAGGTGACTCAGTTGCTGAGTATTTACCTTGGCCCAACACGCAAGTCTGTAAATAATAGAGTATATTAACATACTGGCATATTTTCAGCCATCACTGTTTCAGCAAGAATTACAACCTGCCCAACATCCATGTGTTTCCAAAGGCGAGATGCCATAAGGAAATCTCAGATCCGGTGTCTCTCCAGGTCTGGTTCATGGATGACTGAAGATAGAGGAGGGTCCTCCACTGACTTCCACAAACATTAGCTCAAGACCTATGGGCATGAGAACAGGAAACAGCAAGCATCTGTCACCTCCAAAGCAGAAGTGTCAATGAGATTTCGTTAGCTGTGTACAGGCAGGTGTTGGATTAACGCAAGCCTGTGCTTTGGTTTAAAAAATATGCCCTTAGATGCCCCTGCAGCACCCTGGGACTGAAAATGCACACAATTTTACACCTGTTTTTCAGTGGATCTCTTCCATTGCAGCATTTTTAGCTCTTTACTGTCTCCCACCAAATTGCATATCAAGAGGAACTGTCATCTCACTGCCAAAAACCATAAATCACAGGGTGTCTGGTCTTCTAGCTGCAGAGTGACTGCGAGATCACACACAGGGCCATCCCAGCACAGGCAAAGCTACGGACAAGCCCGCTTGCTGTGTGCTGTTGGCAGGCATTTCTGTTCTTTAGAGAGGGAGGGGGAGAAACACAACATGAAAATGAAGAGACTAAGGCTGCTTTGACTGCTAGCTGATTTTTGTTGGACGAGAACGTGAAAACAAAGAGAAAGATCAGCTCAAGGCTGAGATCTTTGGACCAAATTCTCCCTGACACAAAGCGGTAGCGGGTCCCTTCAGGAGCTCTACCTGCTTACTCGTCTGGAGCCTGCCCGTCCTGGAGGATTTGTTCACACATTTTGCTGTGTGGTGCTTTTGTGCTCTATTGGCATCACTTTTGGGATCAGGGAATACGAAATTTCTGACCTTCAGTACAAAGGAGCAAAATGAGCAAATGTATGCCTGCAAGTCAGAGAAAAGGGGTGAAGATGGTATCGCCTTCCCCATTGCCATGTCTCCTCTGGCCAGTGTCTCTCATGCTCAGCAGCCTCCAGCGCCGAGGCTGGTGGGGCTGTGCCACGGCCACGGAGGAGCAGCCGCGGTGCCGATGCTGCACGACCCCGGGGCGCAGTGGTGCAGGCGTGCGGCCATGCTGCTGAGCTGGCCCTGGCAGAGACACCTCCGGCTGCTTCTCGGCGGCCTTCGCTGCTGATTTACGACTGTGCAGGGCACAGGTGTGGCTCAGGGACAGCACAGAAATAGGCTGTGCAGACAGACTGACTTTCTGCAGCAGCGGTAGAGGGTCTGTGGAGACAGGGCTTCCTGCAGTTTGTCATGCTGCTTTCAATTAGAAGTCTGTCAGTCACAGAAACGAATCACAGCAAAAATCTGTAAGCATATGTAGGTGCTGAAATAGGGGATGACGTGGAAATGGAAATCCCGAAAGATGGCTTAGCAGTCCCAAAGGGAACAACAAATATTTTCCTTATGAAATAATGCATAGGAATACCTTGAGCTATTTGCAATGAAAAATTTATTGTAAATGTTTAACCCCTTTTCTCTCCATGATTTCTTTACAACTAGACTCAATTGTTTATGATTTCCCTTCTTAAAGTAGCCCATAAATGTTTTATATGAACACATTTCAGTCTATGCATGCTCTTGAATGATACATGACTTTAGCTTTGAGTGTTTGCTTATCCTGATTTGCTCCAAGTTCTCTCATTGCTCATCTAAACAACAGAAGTTATTTTTCTTCCGTACTATACGAGCGAGCCTGCACAGATGGGAAGATCATTTGGTATTACTTTGCTGAGAACATACAAGTGACCACGTAAGAGATCCGTGTTTCAGATAAGAGGGAATACATTTATTTCCCCAATGTATCTTTATGCTGTTATAAACCCGCTGCCCAAGGAAATCAAAACACTCCCTGTATTAAATTAACTCTCACAGAATTCTAGTGTGCTACTACCCACATTTTACAGATAAAAAAACATGGAAGAAAGAGGACAACAGTGATGTACCTTGGCTTACACAGACAGAAATTGAAGGAAAAACAAAGAACTGAAGATGTATTTGCAGGGACAAGGTCGTCTTTAGCAATGAAGCCACTCTTGATTTTTCCAACATGTTGTCTTCTGATAATAAATGAAAGAGCACAATCATAAATTGTGGATTTTCATTTTTGCTTTTCTATTTCAATAGTTGAATGTCTATAGTGAGATTTAGAAGTAGGTGAAGCAATGAACCCTTTGCTTGGTGAATGTATCCAGTGCTTACCCATCTGCTTTTCTGAAGTAAAAAAATTACGCCTGCCTGTCTGTCTGTGTATCTGTCTGCTTGTGCTGGTATATGCTCTTAATTTTCACTTTCTTCAGAAGTGATTTCTTTGCTCATATTTCGCTAATCGAATATGTTCTATAGATCAATTTTCATTACATTGCATTTCTGCCTCACTGGTTATGAGGAATGAGCCATGAACTGTAGCCCATATCTCATCCTGGCCAGGGGAGATAATCAAAGAGATGGTTAAATCTGCTTCCTATACAGTCTGATAATTTTCAGCAATAATATCTTTTTTTTTTTCTCTTTCTCCCTTCTGACCCCTGTGAATATGACTTATTAATCAGAGCTTCAAATGAAAGAGGATGGGAAAAATAAAACTACATACAGCACCATGGTGTGGCTCAAATTAACAACTTCATTCAGTGATTCTTTCTTGGATTCAGAACTGCAGTAGAACAAATCGCATTCTTAATCTTTTAATTAGAATTTTTTTCATTTGAGTCATGCGAAGTTACACTTGACAATACAAAACCACAAATGTGACACTGAGCAGAGGGAGATCCTGAACAATTTGTAAAAAAAATGCCAAGGATCTTCAGTTGATTCTTGGTATTTTTGAAGAAAAATATGTGTGGAGAAAGGACTCATGTTTTATAATGCTGCCAGAGTCTTATCTGAAAACCAGAGATTGCACCAAAACAATGGTGCAATCTATTGTACTTCAAGATTACCAGAAAACAGCTGTGAATATGTTTATTATCTATGCTCTGTTTTGGACTCTTTGGGCATATCAAAGTTCTGGTTTACTATGCAATATAGCCCAAATCACTCAAAAATCATTATATTGACTTGATATCCATAAGATTTAAGTTCTTTTTACTCATTTCTGGGAACTGAACATAGAGGCTTCAAAGTTCAAAAGTCCTGAGTACTAAAATGTCCCCTCTTTTTCTCTTACTGAAAATTAATATAAGATCACAAGAACAGATACATTGGATCAGATTCAAGGTCCAGCTAGCTCAGGATCCTGTCTCTGGCAGTAACAAATATTACCTACTTTGGGAAGAACATAAAAATAGGGAGTAATGTAGTGACATTCTCTTAAAATAGTTACCAGCCTTCTGTGAGGGCAGCTCAGGGAATGCCTGCACCAGAGATGGCATCTTGGTGTTCAACGGCCCCTGAGGATTTTTCTCCAACTAATGTATTCAATCCATTTTAACCCTTTTAAGCCTTTTAGATCCATAACGTCCTGTGGCAATGAAATCCACAACTTAGATACCTGTTGTGCGAAGAACAGGTTTGTTCTTGCATCTCTTCTCAATCTGCCGTCTAGAACCTGTATGCTTTACCCCAAATTCCTTTGTTCTGGAAAAGAGCAAATGATTACTCCCAAATGACTTTTTCAGGTCCACTCAGGACTTCATAGAGATCTCTGTCATATCCTCTCACTTGCCCTTTCTCCTGGTTGCATTATTTGTCACTCTTTGAACAGGAGTGGTGCCGCATCTTTGGTCTGGCTGGTTGATTTTCTGTGTAGCTCCTCCTCTGCTGTTATATTCTTTTAGTAGCGAGTCAGAGAGAGAAAAACCAGATCCAGATGCACCATGGATTTATAGATATTATGGCATAATGATAAATAGCATAATATTGTGAAACACAAGAAAATAGCAAGAGTCAGCAACACTGATAGTGAAAGCAGCGCTGCTGACCAATTGACAATAGAGAACACAAAAAAATCCAGTTTCGATGGTGGTATACGAGCATTTTAATCACAATTGCAACTTCCCTTCCATGAGTTAAAAAAGATGCATCTGTTATCGAATCATTGCATCTGTTTTAGAAATTTCAAGTCTTATGGAAATGATGAAAATATTATAAACTTCAGTTTGACATGTAAATTTTAGGTCAACCTGTACTCATCGTCCAGCAAGGGTTTCAGGGTTTTTGCTTTCAACTCCTCAAACTTTGGTAATATTTTCAAGCTTCTAAATTAAATATTTCTGGTTTTACCTTGAAGTAGATAATTTCAATTCAAATGCAAGAAATAGGAAAAATGGAAAAATACAGATTTTTTTGTTTGTTTTAGTTTTTAATAATTTTTCAGAATATCTGTACAGCTGCAGTTCTTCCATGCCAAAAGCTGCGATTTATCATGGAATAGCTCCAGTTACTGAAAAAGGCTTTCACTGTTTTGGTAGAACTGATTGGGTGACTGATTTAAATCAACCTAGAGTCCTATCACTGTGCAGGAGTGTTCATTCTGTACAGGCGGTGACAAAGCCGGGGCTAATTTAGCACCACAGAGAGGAGTGCATTGAAGGGACACAGGAGAGAGCCTTGCAGAAATCTTTGATTGCATGTCCACAGGTCCAGTGCATCCAGGTGTTATCCAGAGCTGCTACCTGCTTTGTAACTCACGGCTGATGTGGGACACGCTCCATGAGTTACGCTTCGTGTATCCAGGAGTAGCAATCAGTCCTCAGGTCACTATGCCAGAGGTGCTCCCCATGGAAAGCAAGCTGCAAACCCCTGAAATTGCACACAATGTTACCTTCTTCTTCCTCATCACCTCGTGTTGGCATAGGTGCCAACTTCCCTTCAGCTGGTTTCCAGTTCTCCTGGGCGTTTGTGGGATGGGTGAAGAACAGCTTTGCATGTACCAAAAGAGAGACTCAGAGCTCGGCGTTCGAGAGTGTGACGAGCAGCAAGCTCGTGTTGCTCCCTCACGTCCACATTGGACCACAGAGGCAGCGAGCCAGAGCGCTGGCAGGGCTGGCGAGTGACTGTCCTCGGGACATGGGGCCATCTGAGCTGCAGAGGGGAGGACCCCAGCACCGCAATGCAATCCCAGCCTACTTTTGCCTTCAGGGTCTTGCTGCTGTGTCAGCGACACTTCTTAATCACAAGGTGCACTGAGCAGCCTGATGATGGTGGACATATATGCAACCCATACTTCTCTCCTGGGTTGTTGTCTGTTTGAAACACCCAGAGAGCTGGAGGGCAAAGGGAGCATGATTGTGTGTGTGCAAAGGACAGATAGCCTGCTCCGGCCCAAACGCAGCGACTCGGGCCAGGACAAATCTTATCTTCCTTACAATATTTACTCCGCAACTCATGAAGCTGAAAGAAGCTTACTTTTGTGGACAGCTAATTTTTAAAGCATAATAGTGTTGGGTGGGGAGGAGTATTTGAGAGCTTTTTATTTTGGGTTTGGGGTTTTTTTGTTGTTTGGTTTGTTGGGTTTTTTTAATATTTAATCCCCCCAAAGGACATGGAGCAGTAAAAAGCAATAGCTATCCTTATTGTGTATCTTTCCATGAAGCCTCATTAGTATCAGGGCATCTGCGGTGCAAAGAATTGTGAGTACTATTTGTTTAACTAAATCACTACAAGCAGCCACTTTCTGGACAATTTGTAACAAAAATATATGTGTAGTTTTCTTTCTTCCTCCTACCACTGCTACTCCTGGCTTTGCTCCCAGACAACTCTCCTCTTCAATGCAGAAAATGTCCTTTATTACAAGTCAAAAGCAACACATCCCAATAATTTAAAAAATGGTAATTTTTCTTTGTTCCTGCCTAGTTTGAGTCTACGATGTATATTCTGTGTCTACTACAGCAATGCTCGCTTTCAAATTTCCAGCCCAACAGGCAATACCATGAAAGAGTTATATTTCTTTGCCTGCAAATAAATAATTAAAACCAGAATGATGGTTCTAAGAGGCAAGACTAATATGACTTTTCTTATTATCATCATCCGAAATTGGAGGCTGTTTGAGAATACAGGCCAGTATATTTATGTGTGCCAAATACTAACAAAATTCTGGAGTTATTTAGCTGTCTCCCTTGACTTCAGGATGTAAGACAACTAATTATTTTTGAAGTAAGCTTAAGCAAGACTTTGGGAATTAAGTTCTTAGTTCTAGGAACTTAGTTCTTGTTGAAACTGCAGCTGCGGGGCATGGTGATTCTCCTCGGCTCATTTGAAAAGCCCTGCTCATCTTTTGCTGTCAACAGAACTTGGGAACTCCAGCTCCAGTCAGTAAAAGACGTGTTGACGTGAAGGTTTTACTTCACATCAGAAGTGGTTTTTTACAGAGACTCACCTGATTGTCCCCACTGGGCTTTGTTTCACACTGTGCAGCAGGTGCAGAAGCCACAAAATGGATTCATTTTGGAAGAGCTCAAACCAGATGATGCAATGCCTTTACAAATACAAATGCATTTAATGAACGTCAGGTGCTAAAGCTCTTCAGTCCACAGGACCAGCCCAGAGCTCACCCAGCATAACCCCTCCCCAGCAAACATGTAATACAGCCCTCAGGTTCACCAGCACTTCCCTCTGCAAAGCCACTGCCTGCTCCTGTAAGCAGAGCCAAACCCGTGCTGAGGATAATGCCCTTCGCTAAACTGCTGCCAAAACGTCAGCTCATTCCAAAACATGGTTCGTGACAATTTAAATATGTTGTTGCTAGAGTTACTGAAGTGCTGTGCTGCCCACAGCACGTACTCTTAGTGAAGTGCACGTGGTGTGCAGAAGAGAAAGGAGGCAATGGGGCAGGGCAAGGATACAGGACATCTTTTCTTATTGTGACTCGTAGAGGAAGCTGCTCTTTTAGCATCAGCGGGGCACTGCAAAGCCAGATCCACTGGAATCTGCCCTTTGTAACTCTCCAGACTTGTGCTTTTCTGCATTTCTGACAGCATTTCAAAAGAACTCCTTTACACCCCGTAGAAACCGAACTGCATTTGCCATCTCACACTAATCCATCTTTCTTCAGAGATCTCTACTACCTGTTTAAATGTGATCACTTCCTCACTGAAATCACTTTAACTGCACTGCTATGTGTGTTTTCAGCACTTCTACACCGGTTTCCATCCTATATAAACAGCATGCCTGGGTTCTCAGTCAAACTCTGAAGCTGTAACTCTGATCAGCAGTCATGATATAGACCTCTACTTCACTTCTTTCTTGTGCTATTAGGATGGTATGAATACTTATATTTTTATGTAAATGACAACCAGGGATCTTTTTAAATTCGACGACGACTGTATTTGCTCAGGAGTCTGGTATTTCTTCCTTATTTTCTTTTATGAGTGTTACTCACATATGACATTTAACTTAAAAAATTACTGTCTTTGTGGGGGAGAAAGTGGCTCGTGGAGGTAGGCATTGCTTATGCAAATTGTTCAGTCCTCTGGGAAAAGGTTTAGTCACTTGTCATTAGTTTCCTTATTACCCACTGTAATGGATGAACAGTCACTGGTTTGAATATACATTTTCAAAAGTAATATTTAATAAAAACTCACCTTTTATACAGAAAAATCATTTGTGAACCACTCATAGAAATCTATGGCCTGACAGGAAAAATGTGTTACTTTTTGTTCTCTTACTGTTAGTCACTACTATGAGACAAAGCCAAATGTGGGTACACGGATAGCGCGCAGAATTAATTTCATCGAGAACAAAGAAACACATGGTGGCGGGGTGAACAATGTTAGGGGTTTTCAATGCTCTGCTGGCTGGGATATTCAGTCCCCTGGACTCTTCCACCATTGTTAGTTTTATTCCTACAGATTCAATAAGACTTGATCCAGCTCTGTACACACAGTTCATTTACTTCTTACATGGCTTGTTTCTATGGTAATACTAAACCAGGAGATTTCTAATTACTCATGCTTCCTTGTTTAGAAAAAAAACAATGATGTCAGATGTCATAAACTGAATCATTTTAACCCATGATACTAGGTAAGTGCATTACTTTCAACTAGGTATGGCAATGCATCTTGCTGCTAGGATTACCCAGACTGACCTCGGCTTTACAGGAAGAAAAAAATGGGGTTTTTTTCAGATGAGATGGTTCCTCACTTTAGCCCTCATTTCATTGCTTCCGTTCCTGACAGTCACAGGAAGAATGGCATGGCTGTCTCCAGCATCTGTTACAGTGAGATATGCACAATGTTTTCAAAGAAGAATTACCCTCCAAGTTGCAAAGGACAGACACTGTAAAGGGAAAGTGTGTTCAACATGAGTTTCAGCTCAGCTTCCTAATTATTCCCTCAGGGAGCAGAATTTCTTCCAGTGGTAATCAGGATAAGTCTGGCCCTTCAAAGCAGAAGATTTCCTGAATTTTACACGGTTTGGGGGCCACCTGTAGAGGTTGAGGAGACCTTGTGCAACGGCACATTGCCATCAGCAACCGTTTTGTCAGACCTTTGCTGCTTTCCCTGAGGCTGCTTAGGAACGGCACTTCCCACGGTGCCTCAGGGGTACGGGGGCAAGCTTCACACTTGGTTAGGTACTATCCGTCTGCTCTGCTAGGTGCCACAGACGGTGTCTGCTCAGCCATCTGCTTCTGTCCCACACACATCACTACGATCCCACCTCCGCGTAGGTGAAGTTTCCAAGGAAAGGAGATCTTCGGCCTCACTGCTCCTCACTTTCTCAGTGTATTTCCCCTGATTATCATCTGGCAGGACCCAGCACCTGGGGGCTGTCCCCATCCTCAGTGGGGCTATAGTATCCTTTCACTAAAAAAAGGAGACCAACCTCCTTTTTACACTATAACTACCTTTTAAACAACAGTCTGTTGCCAGCCCATTTGGACTGCTGGATAATATTTCTCTGCTGATGATGACAAAGATTAAATTAATCTTGAGGGGTTTGCTTCTTGCCCAACTTGTGCAATGACAATCCAATCCAGAAATCCCCCTGGCATCGGGAAAGCAGCCACCAGCCTCGCAAAGAGCTTTCACACTTCACAGACCCTGAAAGATTTAGCATCAGAACTTCAGCAGAAAAGCAACATAATTAGCCAGGCTCTCACTGATGAAAACTTCTTCCATCTAATGAAAGAGAATATTCCCAAATCCTGTAACTTGAAGGTCAAAGGTGAATCGGAAGAGATAGCCTAAGATGGACTTGGGCATCCGATTGGAAATTAGAGACTTGGCATACATTCAAGAAAGCATCCTAGTCAGGAAAGCATTTAGATGTGGGCCCGTTTCGAGGCACATACTTAGGAGCTTTCTTGGAAAGGACCTGGGTTAACAGGTACTGTTGCATAACCCCTGGTAAAGAACTTGTAGGTAGCACCTATTTTTTTCAAATGTTGCCAATTCCCTTTAAATGAATAAATTTTTCACCACTATCTGAACATTTCAGTTAGAAAAAGTCCCCCCTGGAGAGAACCATTTTAAAAGGCCATACTTGGGTCTAACATCTTGATAGTACCCCTTAAATTAAATGCACTCTTAAAACTCATTCATTCATTCCAGTGACAGGGTATAGCAGGGCCACAGCAAGGTTAGATAAGAGGGATTGCTCTCCCGGGGTGCAGGTAGAGTGAGCAAATATGTAAATACAGCTAAGAACCTAATTTTTAATGCTGGGACTGGGCTGAGGCAATTACCACTTAACACTGTCCTTCCCTGAGGCAAGTGAGTTAGGTAAAATGAGCGAGGGGAGGACCGTGCCAAAAAATCTTGCTTTGATCCTACTAGAAATAATGTATTAGAACAGCAACAGAAGCGAATTATCATATCCTATATGAGTCAGGAATTGCTCTATTCAAGCCTGCCTTTGAGTGACAGAATATAGAAGGTGATGCCCTTGAGTAAGACTCTCCAGACTTACCCCCTGATGATTTATACATTTCATTATAAAATATTAAGAATGACAGTTGATATATCAGTTCTGTTCCTTACACACCATGTAAAATGGGCTGCGTGTATCCAACCGAACAATTTAATAACCCACTAATGAATTTGGAGGTTGTTTTCTCAAGGCTTTGGTAGGGAAAAGACCTTCCATAAGAATACTGTACAACTTATCTATCATCAGATTACCGTGTTGACAGAACACAAAGTACAGCTTTCTCAGCCTCCTCCCCTCCCCACGCTCACCGCAGCTACTGTAAGAAAGAGGTAGTAGAGGCACTGTGTACAAAAACGAGACCTCATGGTCTTCAACATACTGTGCCCTGTGGGACGCAGCGGCTCGTAAGGCTGCACACTCGTAGCGTGATGGTGGACTGTATGTTAAGCTGGGGTTGGTAATTTACCTTATTATTGGGTTTCAGATTAACCTTTGCGGGTGCTGGGCATAGTCACCTCCAGTTGACTGCATGGTGCTTCCTGGGATGGAAGGGGTATGAGGTCAGAGCTCCAAGGACATTGGGGGCACTCACATTAAAAGGTAAATAAATAAATACATCAAAAAAGCAAGTAGAGAAATGAATTAATAGTAAGAGATTACAGGTTTCTGGGGATTTCCTCAAATGTTTCTGGATATCACATTGTCAGGTTTAACCAAATGCAATATTTTGTGGTAAACTTGTGGTTTGGGAGGACAGCTGGTCAGGGGGGAAAAAAAAAAAAAAAAGACACAAAAGCTTTATTTCAGCTAAGATGGATATTTTACACAAGGGAAAAAAACCCCACTTACTTCCAACAGGTTCTACAGAACAACAGTTTAACCAGTCTAATTGTGACATTTAGGAATTGCCATTACTTATCCTGAGACAAATTTGTTTTTTATATGTTCTGTAAACAAAGGCTGCTGCTGTGCATTATAATAGGGGCTGTTAATTTGAACTCTCTCCATTCGTTTCAATGGGAAACATATCACACATTTTTTGGCTACTGTAAAAAGAAGTCCCTATTCAGGAATCTCCCTTGTAGTTAATGAAGTAGTAAATGAAGAAACAGAGGAGCGTCTGCAAGTGGGAAAGCTAAGTTTTGTATTCAGACAGAGGTATTTATACGGATGCTTTAGCGTATGTCTTTGCTAGAAGGCTCAGTCACACACTTTGCTTTTCCTATGGGTTCATGTAATGGGTAAGATCCAAATGCTGCCAGAAAAGCATCTAAATCAGTTATGCATTAGAGAGATTGACATCCCTTTTGTTCCTCCTTTCTTTAACTGCACTCACTGATGAAGATGATGCAGATAATTAATTACAGCTATGAAGAATGAAAGTGAAAGGGCCATATTCCCTCCTCAGCCGTGACCCTGCACTGGATTAACATTAAGCAGGTTGCAGGGTCAAAGGAGTTCAGGAAAAAGCCTTCGGTAATAAATTATACTGAGATTATGTCCTGTGATCTAACTGCAACTCTTCGAGCAGCGATTAAAGATCAAGCGTAGAGAGCTCTTAAAAAACCTAAAAGTCATCGTTTCTCCCTGCAAGGAAAGCGTGGCTGAAGATGGATGCGCTTCCCTAAGGCTCTGCAGGACAGATTATTCAGCAGCCTTTTCTGTACCAGGGCAGCCCTGACCGGGTCACAGCTGTGTCCGTAGGTGCTTCTCTTACCGTGTTTGGGGGAAAGTTAGGACCCAAGCATGCTGCTTTGCCCTTTGTCAGCTTGGAGTCATTGGCTGGTTTTTCACTTGCTAAACAGAAATCCCTACGTGAGCTGCAGAGCAAGTTTTGTTAAGAAATAACCAGCAAGCATCCAGTTTTAGAGATGAGACAAATGTTCGTTTTGAAACAGTTTTGGTAAAGTAAAGCCAGTTCACCAGCCCACCCCACCACCAGCTGCTACCTCCAGCATCGTTGGTGGAACATGGCAAATGAGTTACGCAAAACCAAACTGGCCCCAAACCAGTTAACCTGATCCAGGCACCCCACGACACCAGGGAACATGTGTGACCCAAGTCCTCTCCACTGGGGGAAACAAAATCCACTGCAGAGGGACTATAGCAAAAAAGCGGCTGTTACTGCGACAATGGTCCTTACGCTGATGTTTGGTAGAATGGAAACACGGGAAATGTCTGAGGGAGAGAAATGCATGTCAGGATGTCTACGGAGAGAACAGCTTCCATGTTCATGTAGGTGATTGATAAATCCCCAGCCCAGACCTGCCATGGACCTCAGTGTGAGTCTGTCTAGTTTTAAAAGCCCTTGTTTCTGGGCATTCAGTACCTGAAGGCTCTGGGCGATGATCTCCATCAGATTGGGCTGTTTCAGCTTAGGAAATCACAGACGTGCAGTGCCCGGGGTGAGCCACGCTGCCCACCGTAACCAGTCGTGATGGACATGGGAGCACCTGGCTGTAGCTGAGACACAACACAATTCTCACCTACAACACTGGGAGCCTCGAGCAGGAGAGAGGGACCAGCCAGCAGTGAGCTGCAGCTAAATCTCCAGACCACAGGTCTCCTGAGTCAGCAGGTCTCCTCAAGGGCCTTTAGACTGGACGTGCTCAAAAATGAAGGGAGGTTTTTTAGCTTGGCTCGGTCTCTCTGCTCTGCAGCCTCCCTTCTGTACAACGAAGATAACAATTCCTGCACTACTCAGGCACACGCTGATGACAAAATCATCCACCAGCACCTCAAACACTGCTGTGTGGAGTTCTAGAGAAGACCATACAAAAATAGCATATCTTTTGATCTTCAGACTCGGTTAAATGCAGCCTGCAGATGCAGTAAAATCCTCAAATTGTTCTGTGAGCACAAAAATAGCTTTCTTGTCACTATGACACGAAGCAACTGGGTTAAGAAGAAAATTGGCAGTTTTCAGACACTACCAAAAAAGCCAGAAAATTCTTTTGGGTTTGAGTGGCAGGTTTTTGAGGGGTTGGCCACTCTGCATTACCTGACAATGCTTACATTTGGGATTTTTTTCCCCCCCCTTGAGAGTTGCCTGTGACCTGTGGAAAGCAGCAAGGCTCACAAGTGTACTGGACCTGCAAGCCCAGTTTCACAGTTCTAGCACCATCTCATTGGCGTGCGGAGCGGTGTCAGAGGCGTGGCACTGTCATCACTCTTCTACCACAAAACATCAGAGCAGATGGCCCCAACCCACTTGGTGGTGGTGAACCCCTCTGCATCTCGGTTTCGGCCCTGACCTGCTCCCAAGGCAGAGGGTGATCTCTCTCCCTAGCAATGGGAAGGGTTGGAGACCCCATGGGTATCTCCCATCACCATTTTCAGGCTGCCCCTTCCATCAGTTAATTGGGACAACACAGCTGCTGTGCCAGGTCTGTATGGGTTCTGTGCATCCCTAGGGACATGGGATCCCATTATCTACGCAGCAGGAGAGGTCCCATAAACATTGGAGAAGAAACTGGGTCTCAGCCCTGTTCCTTCACACAAAGCTGCTCAGGAGGGAACGGCACTATCTCCTCTAACATGCATCATGCTTTCCCATGTCTAAAATAATGGGGTTACAGCAAATTCAAGTTATTTATTTCATCGCTTTGGGGCTTTCCTCCTCCTATTTTTAATTTTCTCTTCATTTAAATGTGTCCTAACATAATGCCCTGGGGCAAATATCAGGTTGCATTAAAAAGCAGGGAAAGTTCTGTACCATTTCTCTTTTTCTCCAAGCCCTAGTTGATAGTTACCATTGCAAAAATAGGAAAAAAACATCCTACACAGAGATCACCTCCCCTCAGCATTTATGGCTACATGACACAGAGCTTAAAAACATAGAACACTAGACTCCACGTGGGCAGGACTTGACTAACAATCCATCTGCGGAGCAAAGAACTAAAGATAGGGCCCTGACAGCTTCCTCAGGCTAGCTCAGTTTTCCAGAGCAGGTGGGATGATTTCGGAGGGGATGGGGGGGGGGGAATGCTTCCGGGGAGGATGGTGGGGCAATTTCTGAGAGTCTGTGGAAATCAGCGTCTCCTTCTGCAGAGCGGGCTCTTGCTCTGTGCCCCTCAAGTGGGACCAACAGGGCTGCGGAGCCGAGGCGTGGGGATTCAGGGAGGAAGGCGGCCAAGAGGGGCGATGCTGGGAGTCGCTTCCCAGCCCCAGCGCCGCCAGATTCCCCCCTCGGGCGCCCGGGAACCGGCGGCTCCGGGGGAAACCAGCCTGGGACCTGGCTGAGCCCGGGGCTGCCTGCGCTCCCTCAGAACAAAGAAAATGAAAAAAGGGAAAGGAAAAAAGGGAAAGGAGAAAAGGGAAAGGAAAAAAGGGAAAGGAGAAAAGGGAAAGGAAAAAAGGGAAAGGAAAAAAGGGAAAGGAAAAAAAAGGGAAAGGAAAAAGGGAAAAAGAAAAAGGGAAAAAGGGGAAAGAAAAATTATAAAAATTAAAAATAAAAATAAATAAAACTACAAATAATAATAATGATAATGATGATGATGATGATGCAGCCAGGCGTGGGTTGGGGTACTCTCTGCCCCGTGCGTGGAAACGCCGCCGGGCGGGATGCTCTCACCGGGGCTGGGAAGGACACTGTCTCGGGGTGCTAGTGCCGTGCCGTGCCGTGCCGTGCCGTGCCGTGCCCGGGGAGATTCACGTGGCGCCTCCCGCGTGGGGCGGAGCGGAACGGGGCGGGCGGACAAAGCCGGGCTGTCAGCGGGGCGGGCGGGAGAAAGGAAAAGCGGCGGCAGCGGAGCAGGTGAGGCGAGCAACGGGGCTTGTGCCACGCTGGCACCGGGAGTGGCACACCCGAGGGGGGAAGCCGTGCCACGCGTGGGCGGCATTGCGGGGCGTGGGCGGCTTTGTGCGCCGTGGGCGAACGGATCACCCTGCGGGGGGGACGGGTCGGGGGCTGCGTGGGGCGCCGCCGGTCGGCGGCGCCCCACGCAGCCCCCGACCCGTCCCCCGTGGACAATCCGTTCACCCGTGGGCAACTCGGGGGGTTGCAACCAGCGGGGGAGGGGGGACGGCGCTGCCTGATGCAGCCATTGCCTCTGGCCGTGGGTCCGAAAGTAGTTTGGGAAGGGAGCGAAGCGGTTATTGCTCACTCTTGGTGAAAAAGGAAGTGAGATTTTAGCGCTGTGACGGTGCTAAAACAATCTCTTGACTCGAAACGAGTCCGCTATCCTGTGACAATTAAGCTAGAAAAATCTCAGGAGTATTCCGGTGAGCGGCATCGCTAGAGAGTAATGAGTATTTAGGGGGGCTTAAGGACTGAGAAGCATGTTTATGTGTTTGTTTTGTTGACGCGAATAGTTGAGAACCAGAAGAGTTGTTGGCTGGCTCTGCAATGCGTTGTGTCAAAAGCAGGAAGGAGCTTACTACCGCATGAATTTAAAATCCTTCGGTATACAACCAGTTTGCACGTCGCCACTGAGTTGCGAGCGTCCAAAATCTGGCAACAGAGGCTTGAAAGGAGCTTTCCTTCTGAGTACTCCATGGTAGGGAAGCTCCGTGAAGAATAAATCCCATTCCAGAGAATGCACCTAAGAGCCTGATGATTCAGCATGCTGCATTCACTGACCAAGCGTGGCAGCTCCTGCGAGGAAGGATGCAGCACTACGGGCAGATATTAACTCTACCTGAAGCTGCAAGCTTCCTATGCAGTAGTGGCACACCTGAGATTGTGGAAAAAAATAAAATTACCATCAGTTTTTCATCTTAAACAGCTTCTTCTGATAATTCAAACAACCAACCCTCTGGTGCTTTCTATGATGAGGGAGTTATAGTCCTTTCTGTACTTTACTTGTTTCCCAAAGGGATATTTGCTTTTTATCTGTGGCCCCAAACTGTGTAGCAAATCAACTGAGGCTAATAATACAAGCTCATAACTTAACATAAAGAGAAATGTAAAGCGGTAAAGAAGGTGAAAAGTTTTTACAAGAAATACTGTAGCAATTTTGCTGTGTTTTAAGGGAAGATAAACACTGAGACAGAGATGACGTTTTACAAGTGGAATAGCAGAACAGTATTTCAAACAAAGCATCATACAGCTTAAAGGTTATTTTGTAAGATGTGCTTGTTCTTTTAAAAGATACTGTCTTTTAAAGTCAAATGAACTGTTTGAAAACTTCTACAGGAGCGGTATTGCAGGGTAAATCTTTTAGTCAGGGTTCTGCTTGCTCCAATGAAGAGCTAAGTATTTAGAAGTACCATCTCAAGGGCCTGTTGAGATATTTATTATTCAACAGCTGTATGAGCAACGGTATGCACTGTCACGTCAGGATGCCCAGGTCGTGGGCCGAATGCTCTCCAAATCCTTGGTGTACACACGCACGCTCTTTTCCCTGAGATACAGGGGCTCCTGCTTTAACCCTTGTTTATATCTTTACTCACACAACTGGATGCGTAGGCTGGGCCTTCACCCAATGAATGAGAAGACACAAAGTGCACAAAACGTCTTTGTCACACAAGGCTTGTCCCCAACCATTGCTGAGATTCAATGGCTGCTTGTTAGTAAAGTCCTTGCAGTGAAAATCATCCCCAAAGTGGAGGACAGGAGGGTTACGACCCCTTAACTCACCTACTGCTGTATCCCGTGGGTGCAGTGTTTGAGTTACAGGAAGCTCTCAATCTTCCTAAAGCACTCAAGATTTATGGTACTGCTGCTGCAATAGTGAAGTTTCCTAGCAGAGAAAGCTGAATGAGATGCTATATAATCTATTTAAATACAACCAAGGGCTTCAGAAATGATTAGCAGTTGATAAATTTGACTTTTCCTGAGGGCAAGTGTGGTTTCCTTAGTCTGCCTCAAATTCAGCCTACAGAATCCATGAACTACTTCAGCTTCATAAAGAGAGAAAAGAATCCGCTTAGTAAGAGAGGGAAGGAGTCAGGGACAGCAGCATACGCAGCAGTTAACGTGTTATGGGCTTGGTGTCTGTGAAATACCTACGCCTTTTGGAGATGTTTCAGAGACCGGAAAATATGGATATTTTTCTATGACCTCACTTTGTGGGGTGTGCCATGGCAGGTTGGTACAACTTGGCCAGTTGCCCTATCGGTCTGTATCAGAACGCCAGGTGCTGAATAGGGTTTGGTCATTTGGGGTGTCTTCTGCTTGTTTAAAACTTTTGGCAATTGGCCATTTACCAGGTACCTGTTCTTCAAGGTTAAGGCCTCCTGTAGCATGCCTCTTCATCTGAGAAGAAACAGGGACTCTTGTGCTGTCACTTGTGCTCCTCGGGCAGGAGGCTCCTCAGGACACAGAGCCTGTCTAAAGTGCATTGGAAATAACCTCGACATTCATGATGCTGACTAGTAGTCTGGGGCTCAAATAGTTATTTCAGCCCTATGATTTTGTTTGTAATGGCCTGATTTAGTTTTAGTCTGATATTCTAAATCTAAGGCTCCTCTCTGACAATAAAACTCTCAAATCAGGTTTCTTTCAGCTCTTACAAGTCCAAGTGTTCTCAACTGTTTATCATTGTTTCTTCTGGATAATTGGCATTTTTCTCTGTTATTTTTGACCATTCTTCCAAATGCCAGTGAAATATTTGGAGGAGTTAAAAAACAAATGATACCCCCTCCACCCACCCATCCCCCTACACTCCCAAATAAATAATCACAAGATTTCATCCTCGGTTAATCTTTGAAAAAAAAATTTGGGGACCTTCAAAATTACTAAAATTTCTGTTAAAACATGTCATTCGAATTTACCTTAAAGTAGCTTGCCCTTCTTCTCTTAAGTCTTGCAACATTGAAACCTTAATACAGTCAAGTTTTTAAAAAATAGCTTAATTCCAGCAGAGGGACAAACATTAGACTAACACAATTAGGTGAGCGGAACGCCTTTTTTCCCTCAGGCACCTCTGGAGAGTGATACTATGTCATGTTAAAAACTGTAAGCTGATGTCTCAGAAAGAGTTGGGCTGGGCTGGTGTTTGCATGAGACGCGGGAGGGAGAACTGCAGCTGGTGCAGAAAGCCCCGATGCGGAGCGTGTCGATAGCTTTGCTCTGAGTCACTGGCGGCCCAAAGACCAACCATTGCGTGACGGCACACGTGGTGTTGTTGGGTGAGGTTTAAATGAGATCCTGGGCCTTTCAGCACCTTTATATACATTATTTATTTATTCTTATGCACATATATGTATGTGTGTATGTATATAAAAGCCAGTGTTTTGGCTTAGCTCCTTTGAGGATAGCTACAACTGCCACTGTGAAGTCCTTGCAGCTTCAGTGGGGCTTGATTTATCACTGATGAAAAGGTAAGGTGATTTGGGGAAACCCATGTACAGCTTTTGCATCCTTTCTGTCATGGGGTGGCTGCGGATCCTCCCTGCGGACAGTCCCTACGATGCCCATCTCCAGGAGCAGCGAACTTAAAGACAACTCTGAGAGAGCAATGGGTGCTCTGAGGGCAGCAAGAGAAACTATGGGGTTTAGTCTGTCTGCGGGAAAGGAGGGTGGGGAAAGAGCCTCAGACAAGGTGGTTTTTTCCAAGGGATTTGAAAAGACACTTCACGAACTGTAAGGAAGCAGCAGTGACTCATCTTCTGCATTTGGCAAAGTCAGGTGAGGGAAAAGGGGACTGGCAGCAGGGCTCAGGAGAGGGGAGAGGAGAATGCAAAACCTGAACTGCAGGGAAAGCATCCTGAAATCAAGAATGCTCTAGGAAAGCTGTCAGGGCAACCGTTTATCATATTGTTATCTAATTGGATCTCAGAGCAGTTTCACGTTGCATTTGTCCCCAATGAGCTGAAGCGTAGCCCCGGTGCGCAGTCGCAGGACAGGCAGGATTAAGGCACAGGCCTGTTCTGGGACCACTGCCCGGAACAGGGCAGCAAGCAGCAGGGCTGCCCTGCGCTATTTTTATTATGGCTGTGTCCAAAAAGTGTTTTAAAAAGGCTGAAGGAAAGCAACCCTGCTGTCTAACAGAGTCCCTATAGCAAGAACAGGGCTTCAGGAGGAGCAAGTATGCTCAAATCTGGTCAGCAACTGCTGCCCTGAAGAGGGGACAAGTCTTCACAGTGGTCTGGTGAAGATGCCTGATGATGGTGAAGAGGAGGAGGGGTGGTAGAGAAGATGAAAACATGACAAAGTTTGTGGGGAGAACCTTGATGATCCTGGTTGAATGCCTCCTCGGTCCCAGAAACTCCTGAATCTTGTGCTGAAGAGTTTTGCATTCATCCAGCTTCATTCCACTGAACCTTAAATGACCCCAGATTTCAAATTGTCCTATTTAAAGTTTAGGAAACGGTTCTAATGCTCTACAGGAGCCCGATCTTTAACCTGATCTCTTCTGAGAATGGCTCACCATGTTACTTTTCCACTTTCTAGGAAGAAGCCAGTAGTATTTCTTCAGCAAGGCAACTTCAGGTATTGAGTACAACATTTACTCTTTTTTCCTTAAGGGATAAAGTTAGTAGGGTCCTAGCACTGGATAATCTACCATACACATAAATGACAAGCTTTCAGGTTGGTCTAATTACCAATACCAAACTACATAAAAACAACAAGTTGCCAGAAAATACAAATCTTGCATAGATTTGACAGGTGAGAAGGGAAGAAGGATGTAACATGCAGGTCTATCAGCTTCAGACACCTAAGTTGTTTTAGTAAAGTAAATCTTGATAGAATTGTTAAAGTCTGCAGGGAAAAAAAAATCTCTCATTTCGCCACATGGTTTAGTTGTGCAACATCTAATGTGAACTGGCCAAATATCTTTTCAGGCTACTCCTTCCAAAGGAATTTTATTAAAATAGGCTTTGATCTGGTAACCATTTTATGTCTCAATTAATACTGGGTTGAACGTATAGTAGTAACAATCTCTTCAGACAGTTTCAATCACACTGCAAGCAAAGCACATCAAGTTTTATCAAAGGAAAACAATATGTTTTGTTTGGCTTTACAGTATTCAGAGTAAGTAGAAACGCTGTGAGTAAACTCATTCTTGAAGCTTCATTGCAGTATGGCACTTGAAACTAACCTTGGATCTCATGACTCATCTCTGCTGGGAATGTGGCATCCCTTGACGAGCTTATGATTCTGAATCCAAGAATATTTGCAAACCAGGAGCAAAGACCCAGACTAAGAGGCAAAACTAAAGCAACAGATGAATACCTCTCTTGATTTCCATCAGAGTCTTGAGTTCTTCATGCTTGATATTAGTTCAGAAGACATTGTCTTGCCAGAGTACCTGCAAATGCAAATATTGTTCGGCAAAGTTTAGGTCTTGTGGATTTAATGGCCAAATAAATACATTTCCAAACACCTGCTTTGTCTGCTTTGCTTTGTAAAATTGAAAATAGCTCATTGGCAGGTGGCATGAGCACATCGTTAGTATTAATAGACCTATACACACAAAATGAGAACAGGTGACTTCTGTTTGTAATTAAGCTAATTACAGAGGCAGTAGAGAGTCTTATCAGGATTACTGCGTGAACTCCAACTACCAGACTGCACCAACAAAGCAAATACTTGCCTTGGCATTCAATACCCCATGCAGTGTCGTGTGCTTTGGGGTTTCCCTGGAGCGGTTAGTGGCCAGGGTGGGAGACATCCCACTCAGGCAGCTCTGCTCCGCTCCAACAGGTTAGTCTGCAGGTCTGCTGTAAAGTTAATAATTTAGTTACTAGCAAACAATTGGATATTTAAAAAGCCTGACATAAATAAAGTGTGGAACAGATAGAGACTAAGCCTTAAAACAGTTAATTTATTTTTTCTACTAACTTTTACATCTCTTTCTTGCAGCTCAAGTCCTCAGCCATTATTAATTGCAGTAACTTTTTATAGTCAGTTCTATTCTACTACTTCTTTCGACTCCATTAACCCTTTAATTCCCTCATGAGCTTCGGTGTCAATCATAATCATGAGAAATATTTACCAAAAAAGCAGGAAGTTTGGAGATATAAGTGACTAGACATTGGCAATTGGTTGTGAAGATCTTCGCTCCTTGTCAGCAAGCCACAGGAAATTTGCTAGGAATATACATTTCTGTAGGGAAAGCAGGGGTTGCAAGGTGCAGCTGAAAACAATCTGGGCAATGTCAGAGGAAAACTGCATTTGCTGAAGTTTTGAACAGCAGCTCTAGGTTGGCGGCCTCTTGGAAGACTTTTGAAGTGCAGATTAAATAATTCCAGATGACAAAAATAATGCTGTTAAGAAAGCAAAAGGTCTATGCTTTCAGCCACATTGGGGTCTTTGTGCTTGGAAAGAACCCCACACACATTCCCTGCTGCCTCTTTGGAGCTGCTCCTTTCTTTCTCATACAGTCCCTCTCATGAGATTTTTCACATTCTTTATCTGTGTTGTGTCTCTTCCCATTAGCTGCATCCTGACTTCTCTACAAAATTGACAGTCATTCTGCCAATTTGCTTTTTTCCTTCCTCTGCCTTTACTCAGGGGACTGGATAGCCTCCTCCTTTCATGGGAATAGAAATAGAATAGAATCGCAGAGCGATTTGGGTTGGAAACTCATCTAGCCCCAAGCCCCTTGCCATGGGGCAGAGAAGGGGGAAGTCGTCCCTGGGTGGGCTCGAACCACCAACCTTTCGGTTAACAGCCGAACGCGCTAACCGATTGCGCCACAGAGACTCCCTTTTACGCCCTATGCGTACCTCGCTGCCGGGGGTTCCTGCTTGTGCTCCAACAGTGGCTCTTCAAGCCCTTCTTTCACCGGGCAGAGTCTTGTCTGACAACCGGCCCTTGTTTCCCGCTCTGCCCCGGGCTCGGTCGGAGAGGCAAGGCTCCTGGAAAGGGGCACAGCAGGGATGTCCAGGTTAGCCTTACCCCGCCGTGCAGCGGAGCCGGACGGTGCTGTGCCTTACCAACGGCAGGGGTGAGCACGCTGCTTTATCAAACCGAGAGCTTTTGATCCCCTGTGAAGAGGGAGGGGACTGCGGAACAAAACGGGACTAAAACTCAGTCAAAGCTTTCCCCTGAACCGTCAGCAGCCAGGCTAATTCTGCACTTTAAACATTGATGCCTTGCTGAGCCTGAGCAGATTTAGAGGAGCTCTTGCAACCGTCCTTGCTCTGGAAAGCGAATGTGGTTTTAAGGCTTGCCTTTGCACGGTAGCAGCTGGCAAAAGCAAGATGACATCAATAGAGATGGGTATGACTGAAGTGACTCCTCAGTGAGGACTAACCCTACTAGCCCCTTGCTTGCAGCTGTGTACTCACCTCTCCTAGTTTTGGCTGCTAAAATATGATCTGGTCAACTAAGCTTTAGCAATTTCCTCTGGTTCTAAGGGCAAAAAGTGTGATTGCTCTTACAGCTGCATAACGCTGTGTTTGCCATTAGGACAGCAGTAAAGTAGTTCTGGCAGGCAGTGCAGGTGTGCCCTCATAGTTGTAAGAGGTGTTGGTGATATTCAGAAAATAAGATTTTAATTTTTTTTTTTCCATGTGTGGGGTTTATTAGGAGTGAATCCCAGGCACTGAGCATTTTCTCCCTTTATTTTATTTGCTAGCTGCTACTGATGAGACCATACTCAGTTTCACTGTTTCATATTTTAGTATTGGGGTATAGTTACTACCAGCTAAACCAGCAAATCTTTTAGAAGTTAAAGCATCATCTCTGGTATCTTCTCAGTCCTGAATTTCTAAACAAAGCATGGTTTCAAGCCCCAGCCTGGGAGGTGCATCAGTACAGAGTTGTCTGCAGTGAGCACAACACGCTGGTACTCGTATCCTGATTTCTGGTCTTGCCCATCTCCCACAATATTCCTCCTTTCACCCACACCTGTGGATTCCCCCAGGACGCCTGGGGAACGTCAATTCAGGAGAAGTGAGAACTCAACTGAGGATGTCAGAGCTGACCTATTTTATCAGTCATCGCTGAAGTGGATAAAGAGGAAGCCTGTCCACGGTGTGTACCTCTGCTAGAGGACCTCACAGTGCTAGGAAAGAAAATGAGCTCATCTCTATTTCTTCCAACTCTGTATTTAAATAGAACTGCTCTCTTTACTCTTGCATGCTATGTTTAATTTGTGAACTCGCCAAGATGTTATCTTTTTCCCAGAATCATCGGACTTTCTTTAAAGGGTGAAACGGTTTTATTGTCCTTGGAGAACGCTGCAGAATTTTTGCATTCATGTATGGTAGAGCATGAGATTACAGACTTTCAGCCACAGAAAGGGACATGGGTATCTGTCCTTTAAATATGGATTTTAAAGAGATGCTTTATCTTGCCTGCAGAGGTGCAGAAGCAGTGAAAAGTGAATGCTGTAGTTTATTAAACAAAATTTCTTGTTGCAACAAAGGCAGCTTTTTTCCTCCGTCTGACACATGGATACATTAAAGACTAGTTAGCATTTTCAGCAGAAATGGCCTGGCACTGTGCAAGGGGATTAATGTTCTTCTTGGAATACTTTTTAAAGTTAAGATTTGGCCCAAATCACTAATTTTCAAGAAAATACCTCAGCTCTTCATATCAAGATGGAACAATCATTTCAGCTTAAATCCAGGAAATGTTGGGCATAATAGCCAATACTCTCACAGATCTTGTTAACAAGAACATAATTTCCTAATCACTCCCTTGAAAGCAAACCCAGATGATAGAAGCATAGTTGAGCTCCTGCCAAACACCTCAAGAACTCCGATTTCACACCCAAGCTCCTGCAGGAGTGCCAGGATAACCTCAACTATTCAGTGAAAAAAAAACCTTAAGCACTATACCTATAGTTCCTTATACTTGTATTTTTAAATACAAAACCTATTAGTTGGGATAGCACAAAAACTTGAGTAAGAAACAAGAGTGTGGACATCTGGACGTGTTTGTATTACACACCAAGGTAATATATAACTCTGCAGGTAATATTGCCTTAGTGGCAACATCCTAGTCCATCTCCCCATCCTCTTGAATTAGGCCTCAAGAAAAGAGAAAGTTGACTTTTTTTTTTTTTTTTTTTTAAGATGTAGAGTAGTTAAGAGGACAGAAAAACAGATTCTGGTTTGTATTTGTGGTGGTCCCTCCACAACAAAAACATGTGTGTGATTTAATGAAGCACACAAAGGCCTTTGATCTTGCATCATCTTCATGATGTAAGTGATGAAAACGGGAGCCTTCAGTGGTGGTGGAAGCTCTTGATAGGTTGTAGCAACATAGGTGGCAATTGCTGCAAGTCCATAGATGCATTGGTTTTCAGTGTAATGCATCTCTAATACAAATACACTAAAAGCTGTTAGACAGCCCTCAGGTTGTTACAGCAATGCTTTTAAAAAAAGCAAACAACAGAACAAGCTCACCCACTAAATGTTTGTAGACCATATTGCAGAAACTATAAATATTAAAGATGAATTCAATTTTGTTTATCTATATTTTTCCCATTAGCTTATGAAACTATCAACTAGCTATCTACTTTTCTTTAAACAGAGCACATGACAAGTTGACAAAATTACTATCTTGCTCCAGAGAAGGTTTTTATAGGCTCTGTGAGTTTCTGAGTGGGATGAAGGGTGGAGCTAGTCATTTAGCCCCACCTACGTGAGGTTTATTAAAGGAAGTTTTCTAGGGGAAGCTCTTTTCTACCACACTATGATAACTGGTAGTTTTATTTGATAGAGTTTTAGCTTTTTAAAAAAAATTAAAATTGCTACTATGTCAAGGCCTCATAAAGGTTCCTATGGTGGGGATGGTCCTCCAAATGTGTCCCTGAGACAGCGAGGTGTGGTAAGTCATAGAGTCTGCTTTACTATTTTAGTTCATTTTTATACTTAGTACTTGTGTGGCAGAGAGCTGAGTATTACTGTAATTTCAAAGGTCTGTGTTTTCTTTGCCTTGTGTAATAGGAATTTTGTTCTCTCTAGCTTCATATTCCTGTAACACTAACTCAAATGGAGAAAAAACATCCCTAATCTTATTAGAGTTTGGAGAGATTGCTATTTGTCATAAGGTGGTCAGGCTTTCAAGACTGATGACTTTGAGGGCTAATTTGTACCACCTGTCCACAACACTAAGGTTAATGTGGTGGTTCTAATTGTGCTGCTGTTTGTAAGTCACACCAATATTACTTTCTGAAGCATACAAATAGAAGATACGCTATGCTTTATTGCACAATTGCTGTGACTTAGTCATGACTTTTTGATACACCCAGGAATCCTGCCATAATTTTTGGTTTGTACTGTATCACAGTTTCATTATGTATACGTGCATGTGATTGCTTATAAGTTATTCTGCTCAGCATAGGTCCCGTGAGTTACTGCGGATGTCTCTCAATGAGATTAGACACTATAAAAGTTTGTTTGCTATTGAACACAAGTGTTTGTGTTGGCACAATAATTCTGTAGACAGGTTTGTATCAGTTTACAAGGTGACTGGGGAAGGAAATCTTTCATAATCATCAACTGAAGTCAAATGCAAAAAGTGATCACAACAACATAAGGGTGTGTAGCATGGATGCGTCAAGAATGCTGGTCAGCATAAAAAAAATACCTATCTCATTACACTGGTTACCTAGCTCTGGGCTTGTTGCTGGTGTGATGGTAAAGCAGAATTGCAAGGAACTGGAGAGAGGGGAATGAACCTTGAAAATACTTTTTTAGGAGCTCCTTTTAGGCCTCTGGGAAAATGGAAGAAAGTCTGGATTCCTTTGAAAACTTAATGAGCAACCAGAGACAAGTGTCCTGAAAGTTAACTTTTTCCTCCAGTTACTTTATCTGTACGTAACTAAATCAGATCGGAGAAGAATAATAAGTTTTCTCTTGTGAGCCTTCAATCTAGAAGGGGTAGAAGTCACTAATTTTTTTGTTATTCGTTGCCCCCAAAACGCAGGAAGTATTTGAGGGTCACTATTTGTTGTTCTCTAGAGTATACTAGTATAACTACCACGTGCTACAAAAATAACCAAAGTTTAATGGTTTCCACAAAACTGGTGGTGTTGAGGGGTTCCCTTTTTCAAGCTGTAAGCAAAACTTTGAATTAATGTAGCTGGCAAAAAGCTGACTGATGGCCTCTTGGGCAAAATGGTGTGATGTAAGTTAGAGAGGCTGTCAGAGCATTTTGTCTTTGTGTGATTAGTAGACATGAGAAAATGCATCTTGCGTTTGAATAGACACATTTTCTACCTTGATAATGCTGTGGCTTTTCTTTGGAGCTTTTGCTGTCAATATTAAACTTCTAGGATGCTTAACTTGAGCAGTGTGGTCATTTCTGCCTTTTACCATATGTTTTTACAGATCTGTAACAAATTGTGGCTGGGCTGTGGTGAGAGGAGTCTTGTTTGACAGCATAGCCGTGTCCTGCAAGGGAGTCCCCTTGGCTTTATCGGCTGCCATTCTTCCGGGAGGTTGACATGCTCCAGTTAGATTGTTGATAGGTATTTTTAAGTGCATGGCATTTATTTTAAGTGCCTGATGTAGACCAAACTTTTAAAAAATATTTGCTTTTATCTTTTGTTGTGTTAGTACAGTAAATGGGAGAGATGAAGGAACAGCAAAATAGCGTCAATACTGGCAGAGAATCTTAGATGTCTCTGCTCTTGGATACTTTTGGATGGGTTTTCTGAATCAGGGAGAAAGTTTGAGCTTTTTCAAGTGGGTAATGTAGAGTTACGTCTTAACATCACTGCATAGCTTAACGCGTGTTTGTGAATTTGGTCACTCTGCTAAGCAGGGATTAAAGTGACTTCTGTCATTTTGTGACTTGAAAAACAGTATTTATGGAGTAAAATACTTAGGGTAGTTCTGACACTAACCTGCTATTCAACACAAATGAGTCAAGGGACATTGACTATCCTATGGCTGGTTACTGATTATATTTGATAAATCTGGATAAATCTTCAAAAGGCTAATTTTGAGTAGCCAAACTACAAGCCTTAGGGTGCCATCTTCCTCTCCTGATTTTATTTTTTTGGAGCCACGTACATACTAAATGCAGAAAGTCCACAAAGATGACTTGGTGGCAAGATGAGTAATTAAAAGGCAGATGGCCAATGACAATCTCTTAGTAACTTATTTCTTTGAGGTGGTGTATGAAGACTGACCCTGACAGCTGGGTTACTCTGATGTGGTATTCTGTTAGTCCCTTCACATTTTGATACTTTTGCTATCAGAAGATTCAAGCACAAAACTTCAGCGTATTTGGGTGGATGCTAAAATTAAATCTTGCTCTGGATTCTCCCTCTAATTCATGCATGGCAACACAAGTGTGTTCAGAGCCAAGCTGGGGGAGAGATGTGGGGCGGCTTGCAGGTTTGACTGGGGTGGGCGCAGGTGTGGTCGTGGAGAAGGGGCTGGCATGGGTGGTCTGAGAGGGTCCGAGGAGAGGAGGGAGGTTGCCAGGAGGATGGGGAGGGCGGAGTGAAAGGAGGGAGGCTCTGTCACCACAGCAGCTTCTGAGTCTTGGCCCAGCCTTTAAACCTTGCTGGCCCTGCAGTGTCTCTCCTTGTTTCTTATCATCTCTTCTGCTACCACCAAGAAAGTGAGTTTTTTGACTCCTGGATGAGGATAGAAATGCATTTTTCTCTACATTCCAGGGCCAGCCAAAGTCAGTTTTATCTGTACTGCTGAGAAGACCCAAGCTGACCCTGCTTAGCTGGCTGCCTTACTGCTTTATGAATCAGCACACCGCTACGGATTCTCTTGTTCAGCTGTTGTTTATTTAGATTGTGGAATTCTGAAATCAGAAGGCTTTTACAGATCCTAAAATCACTGCAGTTTCTTTAACGTGACTGGGTTTCATTGAATAATATTTTTTCTCAGGGCAATGATGTCGGTCAGCTGGCTTTTCTGCCCTAGTTTAGCTCAAGTCAAACCAACTTTAAACAATAAGTGTTATAGAATTGAATTTTTTCAGTTTTTCTCCATCTGACAACCACACATATAGGCAACAACTTCCCTCACAAGGAAGAATCCTTAAATTCAGCTACTTTGTGCAAGCTGGAAGGGGAGTTGCAAAGGATGGAGTGTACAATGAAAACTCTCCTTAGATAACAGAGATCTAAATAACAAACTGAGAAAGAAATATAGCTGCCAGTGAGATGTCACTTGGCCTGAGACAAAGTTTTTGAGATGTGTTTGTAAGATGCTTGAAGGCCAGCTCAGGTAAAGGATGTCATTAGTATCCTGCAGATGACTTTAGGATGATGTATCGTCTCTGCTGCAGCAGTGATCCTTCAATGGGACACAGGGGCTATAGGCAATGTGTGATCATGTTAAAAAAACCAGATAGAGAAATCCTGCGATGGGCTTGTCAAATGACAGGGAACTTATTATGTAGCTGTGGAACGGACCAACAAGAAACGTTTGTCTGACCGATGGCAGCGATATCTCTTGTCTTCCTTTGAAAGGAACGCGTAGCTACTGGTACAGTTCTGTCCATTAAAACAATGTGGCACAGAGGAGTTGATGCTGCTTTGTTACAGCATTCATTGTGTGCTACTGCAAGAAATTTGAAGGGTTGCCTTCCACTCTTTGACCATGAAAATCTTATTCCAGGTTTTATTGAATTTGGTGATATGCAGGAAGAGAAAAATAAAATGTGTATATTATGCAGTAGCCTAAAGGCATCCATTTAAATCCACTAAGATTGGTGGCACAGGGTATAGGGCCTCTGAGTTATTTCCTGTATATGTCCCGCTGCGCAGTATGGTGTTTATCTATGTATTCTTTCATTATGATGTGTTTATATTTGATAACTCACTTCCAAAACTTGAAATTACAGGAAAAGGTTTGCTCAGACCAATGTCTGAGGTAAAACTGGATGGTATTTCTGCCTTTCTCATAGCCCTACGCGTACAGGCTGATCCTGGAAGGTGCTGGCGAGCCTGCTCAGAAGTAATCGATGGGAGCTGGGTATCAGCCTGTGTGCTTCCAGAGTGCTGCAGCGGGGCCTGGGGCTGGCCTCAGCTTTATGGGGGAAAACCCACTCTTTTCTATTATATGAACATAAGTGAGGTGTTAGAGGCTTCCAGTCCACAAAGCTGGTTTTATTAGAACATAAAAATACATGTTAGAAGAAAAAAGCACTTACCAACAGCAGAGAGATCTAGTAGGTGAGATTAAAGCTCTTTATTAATAACCTTCCGTGCCCGACGTATCCTGTGCAGTAGGGTTTTTTCTAGTTCTCTAATTTCTTGGCTTCTGAAGTCAAAGAAATTCTGCATTGTCCCCAGGAGAGTTTATTTTCACTTCTTGCTGGGCTTGCCTTTTGGTTCAAGTCCCTGGCATGAGCCCAGTACTTTGCCCGGGCATCTCCTGTTGTCTACTTGTGTGTCACGTTGACCACAGAGCGGTTTCGCTCCCAGCTCACCCCATGGCATGCACCCGCAGCTAAGCCCCACAACACTCCAACAAATAGCGCTCTGTGTGTGTACAAACATAAAAACTCTGAGCTGGATTCTCTCACTGTGCTACTAGATGCCTTTCCGTTGGTATCAAGCAGAGACAGGCCCACCTCTTCTGGGATGCGGACTGCCAAAATGTGTGGCTTTATTCCAAATTAACAAATCGACTGTAAAAGAAGCAGCAACTTGCGTTCTCGAATTTACTGAGTTCTTGGTGTCAGAAAACTGTTACGTTGGCTTGCACCATCCTATTTTCCTGCATGGAATAGCAGGGGAAAGAACACAGCACTTCAAACAAGAAAAAGTTGTAAGCATCTGTACTGACTAAGGAAAGCAGGAGTCTTTCTGGGATTAAAAAATAGTGCACCTCCCAGTGTAACATCATGTCACTTGGTTAGAGACGGCTTCAGTTGTGTTATTCTTTACACATCTTGTATGTCAAAATATATTATCTCCATCATTTTCATATTCTTGAAATTAAACTTCAACATCAATTTGTCATCAAAAAGGAGTAGGAAAGCTGAACCCTGACAGTTTTCTCTGGGATACAGCAGTTTCTCAAAACCGACACATTACACTGAGGGAGAACAGAATAACACTGAGGTAAAATGATGGGCTCGTGCTCTCGACAGGCAAAAGGCATTTAGTTTGATAAGCTGCCAAACAGTGTCATTTGAGAGCATTGCAAAGACTTCCAGCTGTCTTGTGTAAGCTAACTAAATATCTGGGTGAATTAGAATTTGTCCCTGTGAACATTTCACCAGAAGTGACCTTGCCTGATCTGGTTAATTCAAGCTCAAGTGCAGCTTGTTGCAATCTCCTAATATTTTTGACCATGACTGCATTTCTCTGAGCATCCTACCCAATGCTGAAGTGAAGTGCTGTTTGCAGAAGCGTAGCAGAGCTCTCCTCTCAGCTGCTTCCGAGCTTGCTGTGGGAGATGCTGCCCTGCTCTGTTGACTCATGTGGAAGGTGTGGCGTGTTTTCACCAGGAATGGAAGGGTCTAAGAGAGTCGCAGCAGAGTGTAGCAGAGTCTGAGACAGGCCCTGCAGGGAAATCAATCTTATGGGAAAGCGTAGGTTGAATCTTGCATTTTTGTTACGTGAGTTAACAAGCAAGCTGACTACCAAAAAGGGAAAACAATTGGACTTCTACCATGAGCATACGTAAACTGCTCATTGCATTGTGAGAAAGAGACCTGCTTTCAGCTGATGTTGGATGCTTCAGCTGTGGATGCTATCTGGCTGCTCATTTGTTCCAAAGTTACTACCTCGATTCACCTTGGGCATGTTCAGTTCAGTAATGTCTTGTTACAGGGACTTCCAATAGCTGAGTAATCTTACTGGAAAGAGAAGGGCTTTGTTAAACAAGTGCGTGCTTGGGAAATAAGGATTTCATGTGCAGAAGTTTTTATTTAGAGCTCCAAAATGCACGTTCACCTTTTGCATGTGCATTTTATATCTAGTACTATTTATTAAAGCAGTTGCACGTGAGCATATCTGATAGTTGCCATCTTGGGAGCCCTGGATACAAAGAGGGTGAGTTTGTGAGACAGGAGGTGTGCGAAGCACTTTCAGCTACTAGGAGGCTGCCACTACAGAAAATGCCACAGTTTGAAGAAAGCTTATCTAGCAACATTAACAGGCGCTAGGTTGTCTAGGGCAGATTGCATGCGCCGGAGAAGAAACAGTAAGACTGATTCTTGTGCACAATTTGCTGTACTGGCAGGTTTATGAAAGAGGGAAAACAAACCCAAAAAACCACCAAAACTGCCAGATTTTTGCTTCCCAATCTAAGCTAACAGGCTTTGTCTTCTAGATGTGAAAAATTGGCCAGTATAGAAGTTTAGTCACCTATAAGGGAAATAGTGTTCATGTAAATGGCAAATCAATCCAAAGTATCTGTTTCTCCAGTTAAGTGGTGACTTTTCTTGCTTAGTTTGGACAGCAAACAGAAAACATAAGTGTCTGGGAAGGGCAATGGGAGAAGTATCTACACTTAAATTGTGTATACTACTGAAATTAGTTTAGAGCTCCTCCAAATCAGTACTTACAGGCAGTGTGCTGAAGGAAAAACTTTCCAGAGCAGAATGTTGTGGAAGTTTAAATTCAGTCTGATACTGTAGAATAACTTGGAAACTTCCCAATTATCCTTTTTCTAATGAGCAGAAATTATGCATGTGCCTTCAAGTTAATGGACTGGCCCACTGTGTTCGGTGGCTCTTGTCTGTAGAACAATGTAAAGAAACAATAGTTCCTATGAGCTTTGCACTGCTGCTTCTTGGAGGAAATACTGCAGCTCAAACATGCAGCCCAGAAACTTCTGATTTGGTAGACTTCAAGTACAAACTGTCCTTTCAGAACAAAGCAATGTTAACTTGAGGGGTTGAAGTTTGACAGCCAACCTTTTCAACCCCTTCCCGTATGACTTGCTTTAATTGTGTAGTATCATGGGGTACCTAAGTGAGATAACAAGCTGTCACTCTTATCTCACAGACTGGAATGTTTTCCTTCAACTTGAAGTTCACAAGCTGTGATCAGGTGGCAATGTTATTGTAACTGAAGGAGTAAAAGGTATTTATGCAGCTTTCAAATACAGTCCTGCTCTGAAGAACCCCTCAATGGCACTCTGTTTGCCTTAATATAAAGTAGAGACCCATTTCTATTTTCCAGCTCTACAAACACTCAAGATCCAAAAAGCTCAGTTGGCTCTGTGCTCCCTTTGTCAAATATACAGTTTTTGCAATTTTAGCTCTAATTGCTTGTGTGGGTACCACAATGCAAATGTCCTCAAGCTCTTGCTCCTCCAGAGAGTTTCATGACCACCTGGCTGTGATTATGTCATTGGGACCACCTGACCACTTTTATCCACTGATTAAGTAATGTAAAAGATTACCATAGTCCTTTCAGCAGAGGTTGGCACCCAGGGATGATTGTCACACTGTGGATCTATGGAAAAGTAGCTCTTACATGCCACCTAGGAAAACCAGATGGTTGGAATTGATTAGGTGAAAATGAGAGAGGAAAACACTCAAACTTTTTTGGCTTTTGGTTTATGACTCGGAGCACGTGTGGTGATCTGTGCAGTACAAATGAGGTGATGCTACACCCTTGCATGTATCTTCAGCTGTCACGTGAGCACCTTATCTAATCAGAGGTTCACAGGACATTTCCACAAACTATAGCCTTATAGCCTTCATAGGTTTGTACCTCTGTAATTGAGTGCAAGTAATCCATTCTGCTCACACAAGAGAGGAGTCCAAGAACTCTTTATTTGCTTCACTAGTGTTGTAAAGAGCAAAACTGTTGTTTAGATGTGTATATATTGGATATTATTTATTACAAATATGTATTGTATATTTAGATTCTTAAGGACTGAAAGAAAAATCGAGATACAAGACTTTAGCTATTTTTACCATTGCCACAGATACTGGAATCTATCTTTACATCCTTCAGTTAATCCCGTTTTTCTGTTCAGGAACCTGAGGCAGACAAAGACCTGCCAGAACTGTTAAAAGGGCTGAGGTGGCGGTCCAATACCCTAGCTAGGGCTCTTTCCTGGGTAAAGCAAGCAGGCAATGAGCAGCCTGCAGTTACGATACTTTTACATGGAATCACTGGGTGATACACGTTGAAAGAGATCATCTTGTCCAACCCCTGTTCAAAACCATCCCAAACAGATCAGGTTGCTCAGGAACTTGTTGAGCTTTGAATATCTTTGAGACATTCAGACTTCCCAGCCTCATTGGACCCAATGTTCAACCATCCTCATGATGAAAACACTCTTCCTAACATGTAATCAGGATTTGCCCTGTTGAAACTTGCCTGTTGCCTCTTGCAATGTCAATGTGTGCCTTTGAGAAGATCCTGGCTCCACCTTCTCTACACCCTCCCCTTAGGTAGCTGTGGGTTGCAATGATACCCCCCCCCCCCCCCCCATCTTCTCCAGGCCAGATAAACCCAGCTCTCTCTGCCTCTCCTGCATCATGTGCTCCTTGGTATATCTTGGTATAGCAGAGTGGGCTCCAGTATGTCTGTCACTGGTTTGTGGCTCCACAGTACACAGGTACTTCATTTTTGCAAGTGCTGAATACAGGGGAATAATTTCTGCCCTGGATCTGCAAACCCAGCCCAGCGTAGGGTAGTCCTTCTCTACTGCAAGGGCATACTGCTGAGTCTTTTCCAACTTGTTGTCCACCAAGACCCCCAGGTCTTTTTTTCTCTGAAGTTGGTCTCTAGCTAGCTGGCACCCAGCAAGGTCATCCCCTCCCAGGGGCAGGAATTTGCATACTTGGCTTTGCAGGCCTGTCCTTGCCTCTGTCCTGGTCTGAAATAGGCATAGGTAGTAAATGTTGCACTGTTAGAGATTATTTTTACTTTTTAAAGCTACTGAATTCTGTAACTTAACAAAGATCACCCACTGGCCAGTAAGCTAGACAGCTTGCAGGCATGGCCGTGTGCTCATAGAGCCGTGTGTTAGAACAGAGGGTTGGTAGGAGCATTTATTCCCTTCCGTGTGGCCACCTAACTGATTTTGGTGAATATTCTCTGATATGCTTAATTTTCTTCATTCACTGTAAAGAGAGATCTGAAAAACTAATCCCACAACAGAGGAGGATTCAGCCCATCTAGCCTCAGGCACCCTAACTGAGCTACCTGCATCTTTCTCAGGCATATCTAGAAGTGTAAGGGTTACAGTGAAGGGTACCATTTAAATTTAAGTTGCTTCTTGAGTTTAAATGTTTGTCTTTTAAAGCTCTAAAATCAGCTCGTTCTTCTAAACATGTTACTGGTCCCAAAGCTGGTATGTTTTAGATCCCTGAAGCAGTTCTGA
The DNA here is from genome assembly GCF_011004875.1 of Balearica regulorum gibbericeps. Lineage (NCBI taxonomy): Eukaryota > Metazoa > Chordata > Aves > Gruiformes > Gruidae > Balearica > Balearica regulorum. The sequence goes on along the minus strand of NC_046185.1, from coordinate 46,721,368 downwards.
GAATCCTGTGGTTTGCTGCAGATGCCTGCATAACACTTCTATAGAAGTTATCTTTGGGCTCTTCCTATCATGCTTGTTCAGCAGGCTTGTTTTCAAAGAATGTCAGCCTGGGTAATTCAACATATTATTATGCCATCAGGACTCCTTGTGTTAAACTTCAGGTTTTCCTGTCTTGAAAGAACTTCAGAAAATATGTCTTGGGTCAAAACACAAACAAAGGTTTTGGGGTTTTAACATCTGAATGTATACCTTAATGTGGTTTTTTTCTTGAATATTCTTTGTAATTATAAGTTGGTGATTGGCCTATAAAAATTCAGCCACAAAATGAAGCCTAAAGCTGGGCACAGGAAATGATAAATGTACTGGAAACTTGCTTGACCTGGACCAAAGCAGTTGCTGCTAGCTGGCCTCCATGTGTCTTTTACTCCTTTCATATTAAAGAGGGAAAAGCTAGTATGTGTTCTCCCATAGGTCTGTGTACCCACCAACCTGCAGGCCATATTTGAAGAGGAGTTCATGTCAGCTTTTGAAGCTTAATATTCCAGCCCACTCTGTGGAGTTGTTTCCTGTACCTGTTTCTGGTCAGCAATACCAGCCACTGAGTTCCTGCCCTCCCAGTTCACAGAATCAGAGTGGTAGGGGTTGGAAGGGACCTCTGCAGATCATCTAGTCCAACCACCCTTCTAGAGCAGGTTGCACAGGATCACGTCCAGGCAGGTTTTGAATATCTCCAGAGCAGGAGACTCCACAACCTCTCTGGGCAGCCTGTGCCAGTGCTCGGTCACCTTCAAGGTGAAGAAGTTTTTCCTCATGTTCAGATGGAATTTCCTGTGTTCCAGTTTGTGCCTGTTGCCCCTTGTCCTGTCACTGGGCACCACTGAGAAGAGTCTGGGCCCATCCTCTAGACATCCACCCTTTAGATATTTATAAGCATTGATAAGATCCCCTCTTAGTCTTCTCTTCTCCAGGCTAAACGGACCCAGCTCTCTCAGCCTTTCCTCATACGAGAGATGCTCCAGTCCCCTCATCATCCTTGTAGCCCTCCGCTGGACTCTCTCCAGTAGTTACCTGTCTTTCTTGAACTGGGGAGCCCAGAACTGGACACAACATTCGAGATGTGGCCTCACCAGGGCAGAGTGGAGGGGGAGGATAACCTACCTTGACCTGCTGGCCACACTCTTCTTAATGAACCCCAGGATGCCAGCTGTTGTGCCAACCCAGCTGCTGACGGGGCCATGCTGTGTACTGAAACAGGGAACTGCCTCAGATTTATTTTTTAAACCTGCAAAAAAAAGTAACTTTAAAATTAGATCCCTTTCTGTGCCTGCTTCAGAGTGGATTGAATTCAGAGTTGTTCCAGAAAAACTGAGGTGCAGCCCAGAGATATAAATAAGGAGCAAACAGTTAAGGCTGGAATGCCTTAAGGCAATATTATTGCCAAATTCTTCATAATGTGAAACCTTAGTCAGTGCTGGCTTTTCTTACCTCACTATAAAACATATGCATCACCACAGCATAACTTTATAAAGAGGAAAGTGTTAAAAAGAAATGTGTTAAGTGATTCTAGTGTTTGAAACAAAGCAGACACCTGATCAACTCTAGTTATTCTTAAACTAAGTGCATTCTGTAAGATGGTATAATGCCTAACAGAGAAACACATCAAAATGCACAACACATTAGTACATACAGAAGTGCATCAGTAGTAAACCGGAGTCAAATGTGCAAACCACAGATGGGTGCCAAACAAAAGTGGTGATTGTATTAGATGTAGAAGCCAACAGATGTAGGCACTGATAATACAAATAGAAGATATTTTTAGTTAGTGTGATAGGAATTGAAATGCAGACATCAGTGACTCTGAACTGAAATTTAAACAAAAGAATGCCTCAAACAATTGAAGGAAGATGGTTTTCCCAAAAAGGAGCAAGGAGAGAAACTTTTTTGGTTGAAATGGAGCAAAGTGTAATGTGGCAGCCTGCTTCTAAATACAAAGAATGATAAATACACATTCTTGTCTGATTGCTCTATTAGATCTGCCACCTGCTGCTTGAGGTACAGGTTTGGCATTGCTTGTTATGCCAAAAAAAAGTTTGCCAAATCTGTCACACTAACTAAAATCACGTAAACTGTGCTCTGTTACACCATTTCAAGTTGGAAGGTAATTATTTCATCTCAGAGTTACTGGGCAGGAAGGCAGGGAAGGTATTAATTAATAGGAGGGTAGGTAGGCTGCTGCAGAAAGGTAGGTGTGACACTGTAGATGGCTGGAGCTTTGAACCCAGCATTGTCTCCAAGGCACTTGCATCTTGGAAACTCCAGTTTACAAAGCGTTGAGGAAGGATGGGAGAGGACAACAGAAATGACAGAAGTCAACCTACTGCTCTATGGGGAGAAAAATCTAGTGGCTCCCCAAGTAGGATTAGAAGTCTTGCTGACAAAGGATGCAGGTTCTTTCCTACTAAGTTGTTAAGTACCAAGTAGGATTTATTTTATATGTAAATGACTAAAAAAAATTGATTGGTTTGTAAATGAGAGGGAGGGACAGAGTTTTATAAGAAGTCTCTAGAACCATTTTCATGCCAATAGATGACTTGAAATCAGAGCACTGGCAGAGAAGCAGAACCGCTGGGACAAAGCCATGTTTGAAATGGCAAGAGCAAAAGAGGTAGGAAGCTCTGTCATGCACTCAGTAGCATCGTGTCGCACCTTCTGGGACTGCTTTTCTCGTGAAGCACTCCAGGTGAAACTAGGGCATTTCTCATGGTTTTGGAGTCAGAGGTAGTACTAAACTCAGCTCTGTTACTTGATTTCTTTGCCTTGAGTCTTTGTCTTTGTGCCTTTCATGCACTGCTGCAGAGCCCAGTCCTGAGCAGGTGCAGAGGACTTACCTGGGAACACTGAGACAGCATAGGGTTGGGCTGTTAACAGTAAGTTGAGAAATCTGCCCAACTGTTAAGTGTATGGGGGTTTTTGTGATTCATGCACAGCTCATAAAAACATCAGTTCTTTCCTTTGATGCTGGAAGCCTTTAAATTAATGTTTTGGTTCATCTTTTGAACAGGAAAGCATATGTAAATAGTGATATACACTGTTTTCTGATTTACACTTCAAGTTGGTCCATTTCTGTAATTTGTCTAGCTATTTTCCACTCAGTAAATGCCTGGATAGCAGCCACAATGGGTTTGCTTGAATTCTTTCATTTGCTAAAAATAAGTTTGTTTTGAAGTTGTTTTCTGTAACCGCTGAGGATATGTGAGGCAATAATAGGTGACTGTCAGCCTATATTACAAATTGTTTTCATGCAACATCACATTCCCAGCCCTTGGTCGGGGGGGAGGAAAAGATCTGTGCAGTATGGTAGAAAGCATCCAGTCCACTGGGACACGGTAGCAGAAGACAGGGCTCTGTAGCCACATGGGAAATACAGCTCCCTGCAATAAAGTTTTAAAGATATGTTGTCAAATGTACTAGAAGACATTTGATGTAAACCAGCTTAATAACATTCTGCCCTAGCTCTTCCTCCTTGGTTCATCAAGCTAACAGCTATGGGTACTACTTTGCATAATATGACAATATGGTGTGCTTCTAGAAGCTGTTACACCTTGTTTTCTGCAGATTGCCTTTACTGTTGTCTTTAACTTAGTTGCTTGGCTTTTGGTTTGCTTTCTCATATCCCTCTTGCCCATTCCTTGTTTTGTTTGGATTTCCTTTTTTTGGTCAGTATTGATTCAGAATTAAATTAATACTTTACAGCATTTCAAAGGATATTGCTATGGAAGTCCCTTCTATATCAATGGGTTCGATAGGTAGCTATGTTTATGGATGTAGCAATAGCTACCAGAAAACAAGTTCACAGCGTGGAAAAGTAGGCACTCAGAGGGCAGGTGAAAACCTCCTGAGACCAGATAACACCTGGAGAGCCATGGTCCAATTAAATCTATTGAACTTCCCAAGATCCCATAAACTCCGAACAGCAAGAGTCTGCCAAACCTGGCCAAGGCCACCACCAGCACACACTAGCATCAACAGCAGGTTGTGTAACTCAGCTGCATCTGAGAAAGTGGCAAGCGAAGGCGACAGGGCTGTATATACACCTGGTGAGATGAGGAACCCCCTGAGGGACTTTCTGAATGCCTGCCTGGAAGCCAGTGGCCCACAGTCCAACCCCCTGGGCTGGGCTTGGCCTCCCGACTGTTGCTTCAGCAGGGTGACATGAGGGGGTGCGGGAGTGGACCCTGGGAGGGGGATAACTGAAGGCACTGTGGTGTGAATAGTCATTGGCTAATAATAAAATCTGCCAATTCTGTTAATAACATTTTCTAGTAAATATCGATCTGTTTCCCCCAATGCAATCCCCCATCAGGGAAACAGATAGTATAATACAGGGAACTTGCAGCTATGTGTAACTTTAAAACATTGAACAAATAGTAAATTCCCGTTCTGAAAAAATACATAATCCTATTTTCTTATCAGTTTCACTACATAGGATTTTCTGAGATCCCTCTTTACATTGTTAAAGAAATATATTTTCCTGTTTTAAGATCTTTTCCATTTTCTAGATCCTCTAGATCTTTATCCTTTTGCTTTTTACCCCTTGACCTTTTTTCCTATGTCCACCAGTGTGGAAGGAGTAATTTCTTTAGATGTCTTGGTAGGTGACTCTAGGAGATGGGAACCTATTTTAAAATCAGTGCAGGCTGTGTGTGTTGGAGTTTTGAGGAACTGAATTGTGCTTGCTGGTTTATGTAGAGCAGTGATATGATGCCAGCATCATCCCGTGTGGCATCCTTTCCTCTCCCTTGTTTTCATTGCATGTCTTTATCCCTCCACCCTTCCAGAGAAGACTCCAGCTCCCCATCGTTACCTTCCTCACACCCACTAACTAGGACCTCTACTGCATTCCTTTGTCCACCTAAATTAAATTCCACCTTAATGATCTGGTGTTTCCTACCACTCCCTTGCCTGGATGCTGCTCTGGCATCTGAAGCCAGAAGTACAGGTTGAGGTGTTGGCATGGCCTATGGAGCAGGTGGAGACCTGGCAGTGCTACTGCACACAGCAGCAAATGCCAATTATCTCATCTGGCCGTAGCCATCGCACTGCTCCCTGTAGCTCAAGTACCTGTATGCAGGCAAAAAGTCAGGAGCTATTGCTGAGATATATGTACGGGTCAAACCAAAGGAGTACATCATCATCAGTTTTCAAGCTTTAAGAACCTCTGCCATGAAGACTTCTCTTTTTTTCCTTAAGACTATATGAATGAAGTTCATTGTGATGGTGTTACTCAAATCCCTCTCAAACTGAGGTCTGCATACTGAAGACAATTAGTTATCTCTGTCTTTAATATGCCACAAATATCACTCTCTTCAGAAAGTATAGTGTGGAAAATACTCCATGAGCAAATAGTCTCTCATATTTCTAAGGAAATCGCTATGTCTCTCCACTGCTATTGCCTGTTAGAAGTTCTGGTCAACACCTTCTAATGCAAGATTACTTCTTCTAACCATCATCTTAAGAATGTCCCATCCTTACAAGTTATTGGAGTAGTGCTGTTAGATCCCAGCTTAAGTTCAGGGGGGTCTACTTGAGCAAAAGCCAACATACCATGATGAATTTGCTGTTCCTTTGTCGATAGGATGCCCGAGGTTTGTCAGTTGTGCTGGGATCACTTTCCACATTAAACAAATGGAGGAAAAGAGTACATTGAAAAGCAAAGCTTAAGAGTCTTGGAGAGATTCAAAGAAATGAAACAATAACATGTTTAATAGCTAATTCCCATTCTGGTTTGGCTTTAAGGTAGTTTCAGCCTTCCAGGCTGCTAGCAGCCTTCCGAAGTTCTCTGCCAGGATGAGTCACAGCTCCTGGAGCTGGGATCCAGTCCTTTAGACAAGCCATCTTTAAAGGTCTGTTTACCTTTCCCAGATGATAATGAATTGGAGTGAGAATTGTTTTATGTTTTCCTCCTCTTAAAACAGGATTTATGATGAATATAAATTCACCTGTGGGAGCTTCTTGCATCCCTCAGTCCTGATGCAATCCGAGCACCCCTGGGATTCTGTTTGGTGTAGTTTCGTGCTGTTATGCAGAGATAGATGCCTCTGGAATACCCCTCCCTGCTGGGCTGTCTCAACTAGTTGACTAGGAATGCAAAACAAGCAATAACCAGGCCCTGGTCTGACTGTAAACCATTATTTACTTGCTAGGGATGATATTTCCTGCTGACTGAGAAGGCGAATTAAGAAACTTAGCCACGTAACCCTAGTATGTAATTCATGGCACAAATTGAAACCCATATATGGTTGCTCCTGCTTATGTTTCTGTAGCCTGTAATGTAGCACTTGAGAGAACGGATGCGAGGACAAATCTGGCAATTGTAGGTCATCGCATCTAGGAACACAGAAGGGAATGGGCCTTAACGTGGCTGCTGCAAGTGAGCAGTGTCATGACTTCATTGCCAAGTGAGACACTTCAAAGGATTGCCGGCGTTTTTGTGTTGTATTGGCAAAAACATAGGCTTTCCTGGCAATCAGTTCATGTGTTTCTCAATTGCAGTTTTTTGTTTTCCTCTGAAAAGCTGTTCAGGCAAGTGCAGCAAGGCCCCAGTTGCATGACACAACGGTCATAACTGCTTGCCTGTGCTCAGAAGAAGCCCGGTCAGATGAAGAAACAGCAATGTGCCTGGCAATTATGAATAAACTCTGAATGTAGCACTGCATAAGGGAGCTCATAGATTTGCTACTATATCAGAGGGACATCTGATTGTTGTGCAGATGTGTTAGACACTGAACCATTTGTGAATGCAGCTGAATTAGGGTATTGTAATGAAGGACTTCTCATTTCGTTTTTAGTATACAGCTGTTGCATCACTGCCCAACTGATACAAAGACCATTCAGTCTTTTTTTTTTTTTTTTTTTTTCCTGTTTGCTTGTTGAACTAAAGGTTTTCATGTTTTCTTTCCAGTACCAAATCACTGCAAGGAATAGTTCAAGCCTGCAACCAGGGAAAGTGTTTGGATGCTCAAAGTAAGTATGTTTGTGTGTTGTGTGTTTGTTACAGTGCTAGTGATGGAGAAAGTACCCAAGAACTTGTATTTGATGTCTGTAAGGCAATAGATAGATAAGGCTGGTATCAATAATAAGTGATATTCCTTTGCAACATTTTTGACTATGTACTTAATAGATTCGAGTCATCAGGAATTATTTATTCATGAAACAGAACCAACGTAAGCTAAACTATGTGCCACATACTTTTTTGGAAATAATTTGGTTTTTTGACAGGAGTAAGAAAGAAATGCTGACAAAAAGGAAAACTAAAGGTGGACAATGAATTTAACTTCTCTCTCCCCTTCTTTTTGGGAGCTTTGAGAAATTGTATTCTTGTTTTTGTTTTGTTAAATGTTGGTTCTTCTGCACGCTGTTAGTGCTGCCTTCATAATCTTAAGTGGAGAAAGAGAAAACTACACGAAACACCACTGTACAGGGTTAGTAATTAATGTCAGACAGAATTTGTAAGGTGCCGTTCCTTCTTTGATCCCCGTTATGGGAATTTAAATCGCATCCCACCTGAGCTGGATGTTAATTGAAACTGTCCAGCCTCCAGCTTGGCATCTGTGACGTCTGCGCAGGGAGTCACCTGCGGAGAGCAGGGAGAGGAATGATAGCAGGAGATATAGGAGGCCCACAAGGTGGCAATGTTTAGAAAGCCTTCAGAAACCAACAGATCGGGGCTTCCTGCGGTTGCCATCACTTGCTCCCCTTGTGTCATTGCTGCTACATCTGTGCTATTAAGAAATCTTCACTGCTGCCAAAATGGAGCATAGGATACCCAGTAATAAACCTCCTGTTTGAACAGATTCACTACTGACAGTGCTCGCCATCCTGTGCTGGATACTGTACGTGCCTTTTCCCTTGGCAAGGAATGTGCCGCAGCATTAATGGTTTGCAATACAGTGTGGGATTTCTTTATTCATAGCCAGTGCTGAAAACATGCGTAGCACTGAAACGATGCTAGGGCTGTGTGATGAAGAACTTTCATTTTAAAACACACCACCGCGTTTCTGCTAATGCTTAAAAATCTGTTACAGTGTCTACATGCTAACTTTGGATGTTGGAGGCATTTCAGTTTGTGGTGGTACTTTGTGCTTTGTAGTTAAAAGTAAAAAGGTTTGAGCTATTTTAAAGACTTGTTTAACAGTGAAACTAGGGATTTGCTCAAAGTTTTTTAATGCTCTAGAAAAAAAACCTTAAATATGTTTGCAGTTTCTCCAGGTACATGATAGACATGAGAAATCATTCAGGGTGAGTTCTATGGGAAATACAAGAATTGCCTGTGTTCTCCTTACCTGTGTCCATGCCAGTGAAGAGACTGACACTGGGAGAGGGAGAGTTGAATGAGGAGCCACAGAGTTCAGATTCATCAGGTTGCAAGAGAAGAATTACTTTCACAGCAATTAGAAGATATGGAGTGCTGAAGGGTACCTGGAGATTCTCAGGAGAATAGTCTATATTTGAGCTGAAAGAGGCTTGTATGGCTCAGGAATGAAGCAATAACTCTAGACTACAGGAGGCATCTGAGAGCAAGAACTAGAACATGTAAGGTCCTCCTCCTGTGGACACCTTCCTTCCTGTGAAGATGTGGCAGATGGAAGTGCGGCGGGGCCATGCGCCGTGCTGAGCCACGGTGGGTTTCATCTATTGCTTTCTACTCTTGCACGGAGTAGGTGCCGCTGCTTAAAGTCAAGCTTCGCTGCTGTGGTTATATTGGTGTTGTCACAAGTACTTTGAAATAATGGGAAATCTAAAGAAAACTGTGAGTGTTGAGATAGTGCACAGCCACTGAACAGACATTTATAAAAGCAGACTGCATCCTACCTGTCTAATAGAAACTTATCTGACACGTGCAGATTTCCTGCAGTGAGTAACTTCCTCTGTGAAGCAACAGACAGCTTCCCAGAGTATTCCCTGTGGACTGCTGCTTACTGTGTAGCCTTTCCTCTCCAAATCCCTTAGTCCTTATGGCCTATTATATGTCAAAATAAAGATCTAGCTATCAGCCTTCTAATACCAGAGATTCATTATATTGCTAGAGAATTAGCTGAGATATTACAATTGCAAAAGCTATGCAACATGCTATTATGTACTAGGCTTTGCTCAGGAAACCTTCCGATTGGGTTTCAGTGCCTTTGAGCCTGACAAATAGGTGTATTTTTTCATGAAGTTATACAGGCAACAACATGAGGGATGGGCTGTTGGAACACCAAGGAATTTTACATTTCTTGTATCAGGCGCTGTCGTGTGCAAGTTGCGGATAAGGGAGCTTTTGGCAGTTACAATTCCTTGCTTGATGTACTACCTCTAATACATTTACGCCCTAACATTAGAAAGCAATTCTGCTTTCTGTTGGAACATTAGCTCAGGAACTACCTGTTCTGTTTCAGTAATTTTGATAGGGGAAGAGAAAGCAAATATATTTAAAATAAGTATATACACATGTATATAAAATATGTTTGTATGATGAACTACTAATTTATGAAGTGTGCAGGGGAGGTCTGAATGAAAAGGCCTTTATGAGCTTTTTTCTTCCCTGTGCAGAAACAAATGTTCTCTGGTCACTCATGCTAAAGGTGCATATAGTTACTTAAACCGGGCAGACTAAAGAAGGGTTTCCCCTCACTTCTTTCTCTCTACCTCCCAGCACCACTGCTGGTGCAGAATAAAATACTACTACTAGATAAGTGGACTTTGTTTCTCTCTGTTCCTTACTGCTTGTTTCCCCAAACTGGTCCCCATATGTCCACTGAAGAAGACCTGACTTCCCTAAGGGCTGCTTTGTACCTTCAGCCAAAAGACTAAAGAAGTATGTCTGGGCTGAGTGCAGTGCTTAGAAAGCATTTTCATTCTGTGGACACACCACAAGGTCCCCCAAACCGTAGTGGAGGACATCTGTTTAGGAGTCAGTCCTGTATAAGACACAGCTGCTTTATAGCTGGTTTTGATCCAACATGAGAAAACTGGAGAACTAAATCCTGAACCTAAGAGAGCAAAGTTAACCAAAGTGGAATGTTTGTCTATGGCTGCGTGCTCACCAGCCCTCTGTTCCCTTCTTAACTTAGAAATTGGGTAGCTTGGATAGCCTTTTATGGTGCTGTCCAAAAATATTCTGAACTTTGGGGTGATATTTATTTTTTCAGTGCCCAATACTAAAAATTATCCCACAGGAGCTCAGCAAAGTGGCTGACTCATCAGGAACGTAACTTTGCTTTTCAAAAAGATAACGTGTGGTTTTGTTCAGAGTTAATAATGAGATCCTTTCCAACGCAGAAGCTGTCAACAGCACTGACATACATTCACAGTTACAAAAACACATAGCCTTGTGGTTGGGGGTTTTATTAAATAGAAACCTCATTTTCTACTGTAATGAGGAAAAGACACTGTTTTCATGCCACTAAGTACCTTTTGTGCTCAAAAATGTTACAGAAGCCTTTTTTCATTTTATACACAATTTGACTGTTCAGAGGTTACAAACTGTTGCTACTTTGTGCCATGACTCTTGAAGCCATGACAATAGACAGTAATATGAAAAAGGATAGCCTTATTTCTAGTTGTCTTTTGTTGCTTTCTGCATCTTGCCTGTCAATTTAGAAGTTGGAGAATGTTTATTAAAGGATGATTCAAGTCATGATTTGAGTTTTCCTCCAACAGCAAAAAAAAAAATTTTTTTTTAGGACTTTAAAAAAATATTAATCCTTGTCAGATGCATCAAGTATTTGTAGTGCATCCAGATGCAGTAAAAATAATTGTGTCATTTTTCAAAGCGGTTTCTAGATTTTATAAGTATAATCTTGCAAATGTGAGCAGGACCTGATTCTGTGCAGTTGCCCTGAGCCTGTGGTTGGGCTGGATCTGTTAGGAAAACAGAGGATCTTTTTCTAGCAGTCTGTGTCTTGCTGGTCTGTTTGCAATACTGACTGCGAGTGTGATCACATGCTGATTGCTTTAATGTCTAGAAGGTGCTGACAGCAAAGGGGTCAGTAGCTCTAGATTTCATCTAGGGAAGGAAAGGCAAAGGCAGGAGAGCTGGAGAAAGGAAGGCAGGTGGAGCAGCGTGAAAGGAAGGTGGAAGGAGAAGGTTGGGATGGCACAGTGATGACCGCACACAGTGGTGACCCTCAAGTGCTGCTGAGGAATACGACAAAGAGCTGCAACCAAAATGCTTTTGCAGGTGTGGTGGGAGGTGTGTGGAGCTCAGTGCCATGGCCGCGTTCCCATCTGTACTTTCTTCTCTGTGAAGTGCACGTATCCTTGTTCTGTGGTGTGGTAGGTGCTACGTGGCTTACCTGGCCTCCTCTCCAATGCTGCTGCTAAAGCAGGTACCTGCGCATCAGGCACCGGGCTGCCCGGGGCCTCCAGCAGCAGAGTAAAATCCAGGGCGTGGACAGGCACCTAGAAACCCACCGTGCCTGCTAGGAACCCAAGAGTAAGGAAAGGCTTGAAAGACCTAATTGAAATATTGCACTTTATTTTAAGGATGGGAGTTTGGGGGTTGTTTTGGTTGTTATTGGCCTTTCTGGTTTTATTGTTTGTTTATTTTCTTAATCCAAATATCAGCATTTTCCAATAGTTCTCTGCAATCACTGGGGATGGAAACTTTGGTTTTCATTAGCTGACTACTGAGATTCTTAGATAGTTAAGTTGCTCCATGATCTGCAGCTTCCAGAAAATCACCCTATACACTGAGTCACAGTAAAGCGTGAGTCGCTGGCAGCACACAGCACGCTACTAAGGTCACGTGGAAGGAACACACATTTAATTTTACAAGTTCTCCTTACAGTAAAAATGTTGCTTATAATAATGGCTTCTTAGAGACTTGTTTAGCCTTAGGTAGAGTGTAGGAAGGCTGTTGTCTGCACTGCTGTTGAGTTATAATGCAAGGCGGCAAAATTAGAGGTTTTCAGTGTCTTGGGACCTAGTAATTTGTTGTCCTTGATACGTTTCCTGTGGTTAACTCAGGGCTTGCACTCAAGCCCAAATGTTGTAATCATCTGTATAGTTTTGCAGGTTTATTCCTACCTGAGCTTGGAGTAGGCACAGAAGCCGGGATGTGGTGGGAGGCGCTTACACAGGGGCAAAGTCGGGCTTGAGGTGGCTGCCATCGAAGAGGTTCAGCTGGAGATCTGCCACCCAAGTGTACACAGCTTGCAGTCCCTGTTAAAAATCCTCTCTGAGTGATTAGATAGGGCCAGGACATGTCATGGGTACCAGGTAGTATGGAGATGCGCAGTTTTACTTCTCCAGGAACACCCGTTCCTCACTGAAGGAAGCTGGCAGTGCCCCCGCGTTAAGGTCTGTTATGCAGTGGCTTCCATTAGAGCTTCATCCTCTTATACGAGGCCTGGATTTGGCTCACCGCTAATGACCTGAGCGGGCTGCATGGGATAAACGCCTTCTGAACAGCACTATAGGAAACACCCTTACATTATATTGTATGTTTTAAAAGTATAACTGGTCTTCGTCTTGTGTCTGTATAAAAGAACAATACTGACTGCGCTCAAGTATTTTCAGGCTTGGTCTGATTTCATAGCTAGGATCTTTTTTTGTCTAATATAAGAGGCTTCGTGTAATCACTCTTTTAAATCTACAGCTTATGTTTGACAAGTGGGTCATTGGTTAATGGAAGCAAGTAAATCCAGCTGTTTATCTTTTCAGTAAGATCATGCACTTTCTGTATGTTCTTGTCTGCTCAGAATGGAGATGTGTACGTTTTTAATGGCACTCCCTCTATTTTAGAGTAGGGGTGTGAGCTTTATGTTACATTTCATCTGTTCTCTACGTTTAAATACAATACAGTCACAGTAGCACTTCAGCTGGTATCACATCTGATCCACAAATTTATGGTAGCAGTTGTGGTACTATTAATTTAATTACTAGGTGTGATTTCAAAAAGTTGTTAATCTGACTTTATAAAGAAAATTTACTGTTGCACATTGCTTGCAAGTTTTCTTGCTGCTTCATTTCTCCTCCCCAAGCCCTGGTATTTGTGTGTGTTGCTGTTAGCAGATGTACCTTCCACTAAAGCAGGCCAGCAGGAGCTTTCTCCCAACTAGCTTTTCCTCTTAACAATGAAGCAAGGACATTTTTTGGCTAATTTGAAATTTCAAGGTTTCAGAAAGTGCTTGGTAAGCTTTCTGTAGGGTGCTAGTATCTAAATAAAGCACTTGCAGCAATAGGTTAATAAAGGGCTCAAAGCATTCATAGAAACTTGGTCTAATATGTCAGGTTCCAAAAACCCTCTTAGGGAATACCTGTCAGTAAGAAGTTTCCTGACACAGTTTGCAAATCTTTTTTTTATTATTTTTTTTAATTCAGAATACTAACATAGATGTAGCATGGTTAAAGCTGTCTGTGAACATTATTTTTCCTCTTCATTTGAAACCTATTTTATTAATAAAAGCTTTGGATAAACACTAAGATGATAATGAATATTGACTTGCCTTTGGAAAAAGTCTCTTTTTCCATCAATAAATAAGGAAACTAAAACTTTACAATTAGTAATGGTATTGTGTAAAGTAGCAATGAAATTGTACTTAGAAGACCAGTTTCTTGCTCCCAAATGCTCTAGCATTTGCAAACAGTAACTATTACTTACAAGCCTGTAACAGTTCTAAATACTTCACAGCAAGTTAAAAAGCATGTGTGTAAGGAATTATCAGACAGTAAAGAACAGAGTGCCTCAGATGCTTGTTTTTGGCCTGTAATGAGCATGAAATAACTAAGAGCAAGTCTGTTTGAATGGTAAGACCAATTTCTGTTTAAAAAAATTGTGTATAATACATGTATTTGTTCTAGCCCAAAGAGGAAGCACTCCTTGATTTCTCTGTGACCTACTGATGGCTAGCAAATCCTTGCAACCTAGTTTTTCAGAGGTGCCGAGCTGCCTCAGGGTTTTCAGCTCTTTTGTATGTCAATGGCAGCAATGTGTCACAGGAGGTGTGCGAATCCTGGGTGTCATGCAGCCCTCAAATACAGGTGTCACTTCTTGGGATGGCTGCGTGTGAATGTGCATGCACCTTAGCAGGCAAGTACTGTAGCACACACCTCTCAGTCTGGATAAAATGAGGCATAATTAGCTAATGATAGTATGTTAGCTAGACAATAGGCATGCTGGGGACTTTGTCTGAGGGAAGGAAACAAATTTGACCCAGGTTCTCTGCAGGTGGCTGATGAAGGAAAGTGGAAATTGCCCAAGCCTACAAAGGATTATGCTTGACAAAGGAAGGATGGGAAAGAATGGAAGAAAGAACAATGGGAAAACCTCAGGTGTGGAAGAAATCCTGAGATAAAAGGAAGGAGCTCATCTAGTTGTAGCGATGAAGAAAAGGGATAGGATTTGTGTAACTGCAGAGCTGGAAGTACTGCATGGATCTGGAAGCAAACTGTGGAGGAAGGGATGGGGACCCACCATAGTGGCACTGAGGGTGAAGCAGGGGAAGCTTGCACAGATGTGTAACAGTGTTTTGAGGAAGCTGATCGTAACAGTAGGGCCTGCTTGTGTGCTTGTAAATGAGGAAAGCTGACCGAAATTAGATTTTGTAAAATGCTATGAATATCCTAGATAAAAAGCAGCTACCAAGAGAAGGGGCAGGCGGCGTACAAACAAAAAAGCACACTACTTTGTGTAACTTCTTGGCGCTCACCAATTTGATGGGCATGTGAGACACATTCACTTTGCAAGAGAATAATGTGTAGCACGCTGTAATGACGTGAGGAAACTATTCGTAGTGTATTTTGCAGCGAGGCACCGGATACTTGGGCCGGGGTTTGCAATCACGGAAACACTCACACACCACTGAAGGACTTGGCAGTGTGATTTTGATCCTGGTCAGGCATGAATGCGTTCTGTATTTCTTTCACATTAGCTAGTATGTAATAATGTTTATGTTGGCTTTTTGCTGGGTGTGGGAGGACAGACATCTAATTAAGAGTTTCCTGGGACAGAGTAACCCATTCGAATCTTGATTTGTAATGATCCAGCCCTTTCTGTCAGCTGGTTGAAGCATTTTTGATTCAGTAGTAAGTATCCAAAAACTGAATTTGCCATCTGCTGGAACCATTAGTTTCTTGTGCCAGCCTTCTCCCTTCCTCTTCAGCAGCAGTGAGTGTCTTGGACAGTCTGGTAAATGTTGATAAATGTAATGTTCCTTGTGATGGATTATAAACCCTGTGCAAGCTGCATCTGTTCAGTATCTGTAATGCTGATACTAGACAAGGT
Source organism: Balearica regulorum gibbericeps (assembly GCF_011004875.1). Classification (NCBI taxonomy): domain Eukaryota; kingdom Metazoa; phylum Chordata; class Aves; order Gruiformes; family Gruidae; genus Balearica; species Balearica regulorum. The sequence goes on along the minus strand of NC_046185.1, from coordinate 46,706,100 downwards.
GCAATACTATATGCTGAACAGATCTTAGCCAATAATCATTCCAAAGCATTTAAACTTCTTGTGTTACGTGCAGGTATTGGATAGTCATGTGGAGCATTAAATTACTTGGATAACGTGTGCAAATCAAATGGCTATCAGCTTCAAAATGCTTGTTGTACAATTTGAACAGAAAATCATTGATCCTAAGAGCCATTATTAACTATTCTTGAATTCTTAGTATGTAAATCAATGTCAAGTCCAGTTTTCAGCAGAGTAATGGAGCAAGTTGTGTTGGAAGTAATCATCGGCCAATAAAAGTATTGCTTTAGTGTGGGATACAGCCATATCAGATTTTCATGTTAGAAACTTCCACCCTTGACAAATGGTATTGCAAAGCTGTTCACTTCTCCTCCCCCAGGCCCCAATGTTGCTTTTATGAAGTATATCATTAGACTTGAAATGCTTTCAAAGTATATTGCTGATTATTTTTAGTGTAGAACAGTAAGAAGGAACATCAGAGAAGCAGATTGTCCACTCCTCTCTGTTTCTGTCTTCTTTCTTCAGACACCTCTCTTTAGCCCCAAGAAAGCCAAAGATTCCTCAACAGCTGAAAATCTATAAATAAATATATAAATATATTTTTCTTCTACTGTCTCACACTTCCAAACCCTTCGAGGTGTTAACCATTCATAACTTGTTTCATTGGTTTTGTTTAGGATATGAGTGTCTGAAGCCCTGACTTTTTCCAATACTAACAGTCATAAGCTGTACTGTAGGGAAACTTCAATATCCCAAATCCCTCTCTTCTAAAACAGTAATCTCACTTTTATTTAATTCAGGTTCTGTCATTCTCTGAGAAAAAAAAAAAAAGTCTAGGAATCCAAATTACCTGAACATTTTGAATGGGTTTGGTTTGGATCTTCATAGTCTTTACATCTGAACTCTGACAAAAACAAGCCTGGAAAACTAGTTAACACCTTGGTGCAAATGGAAGTGGTGATGGTAAATCTAGAACGGCTCCAGCCAAATAATTCCATGTAAATGCACGTGAATGAGCTGTGAGTCAGCCTCCTGCCTCAGTTCCTTTCAATCAGTATTAAAGGCAAACTGAGACAGTGTCTCAAGCATTTATTGATCACAGCCTCCGTTTACAGGGTTTCAGATGAAAGCAGCTCCCCAAGGTGTGCCTGAAACTCTGCTATAGCCCAGTGGGTATCACTGAACACAAATGTGACAGACACTAAAGAATTCAAAATTTTGGTTTAGTCTGGAGTTAATAGAAGTAAAAACTGCTCTTTGGAACCATCCTTCACTGTTTCCTGCTCTCAATAGAGCATTTTGTTATGTAGGAAGTGTTGGATAAAAATATTTTTGGATATTCAGTGTGAACTTTGTATGTTTTAAGTACAGAATCCTTTGATGTGTATTAATGAGTGCTCCTTTCTAAATAGGAATTGGTTTTTTTCTTTAAAGCAGCTGGATTTGGCTAAACCCTGGAATGGATAGATTTAATAAATGTTCACTAAACCTATTTATTAATTTTAATCTAACAATATTAAAAGTATATAACTAGTCTTAAAATATCTCTTCTATTCAAGGGTTTCTGAAATTTTGTTTCCGTGAACAAAAAAACCCCTGGTTTTGTAGACAGTATTTGAATCTTGAAATAATCCTCTGATTTCTATGTGATTTCCACAGTAACTATAAAAGGTAGCTGCTGCCTTTTTGAAGAAAAAACCCACAGGCTGTGGCTCTTCAAGACCTCTTTCTTTAGTGAGGAATTCATATGCTAGTGGTCAGATTGGATTTGCAGCTTACCAGGCTAAATTTTCAAGAATGCCTAGCTGACAAAGACACAAACTTTTATTTTACTCTTCCTTACAGACACAGAACACTTCTTGAAATATGAAATGTGACCTCTGAAATATAAATATGTCCGTATATTTAAAAATAGACTTGAATTACCTCATAGGGATGTGGTCCATGCACATTGTGTAATTGGGACAGCCCTCTCTTTCTTTCTCTTTCTCTGTCTCTCTCCAGGGAAGGCAAATAATCAAGACTTTGCTTAAAGTGGCAACACTATAATCCCCAAGGGTGGGAAGCTCATTCTTTATCTACAGGATGTCTGGAGTGATAAGTAGCTGTTTTATTAAAACTCATGCAGTGTTTCTTTGTCCTGACAAAATTATCATTTGCTGTTTGGTATGGTGAATTTAAATGCAATGCGCCCTGAAATTTAAGGCATAGAATGAAGTGACGGAATAGGGGTGGATGAATTTATTCGGTGCCATGTAAACAAAAATTCTGTAAAATTCTAGTTTTGAATTTTCACTTGAAGTGATTTTTATGCCACAGTGGGAGTTTTTCCTTTGGGCTGATCTGTGTGGTTGATAGTCTGTCAGTGAAATGGTAAATGTGAGTTGTTCTGCGTAACCCAGATCAGCCTGAAAGTTATCATACACCACATCATATCTGATATGCGTTCACTGTGTTAACATTGCTGTTGCTAATTTCTTTATGGATGTTTCTGTGTAATACATTATCATTGCAGGCTAGAACTGTGCACTAATTTAGGCTGGCGCAAGCCAGGGCTCTCTAATAGACATGCAGTTGCAGGTACCTCATTTGTACTTCCTGAAGATAACATGCAAATCTGGATCTCCTAAGGCTTCTGATTTTAATTTATTAAATGAAACTTTTATTCAAGGTGTATACTCTAGAAATTAGGATGATTCTTATGAAGCCTAAGTATGCTCATGGTTATATACCTCTTATTGAATCTACTCATGCTGGGAATAAAGTGTGTCTATGTACCTTAATGAATTGGGGCTTCCTTGAACAAGCAAGATGGGCCCAAGACTTAACAGAATACCTTTTTTTATCTCTTCCAAACTTTCTTCCTGCTTTGTGGTGTTCACTTATTTTCAAGTCTAAATGCTGTTGGCCAACTCCTTCAGGGAGACTTCTGCACAGGTTTCTGATAAACACACACACACTTGAGAGCTAGAAATAACTTTTATTTTGCTCTACAGTGTGCAAATCTGTTGCTTTGCAGAGTTTTTTAATCTTCATCCTGATAAAGGAAGACTGAGAGCAGTTAAATTAGAATAGCAGACTACATTGACCAGGACTGCTGCTTTACAAAAGGTGTTGCTACCTTACAGCTGTTTGCTTGCTTGCCTGAAATTAGATTTTCTCATTCTTTCCCAGAGGAAAAAACTGCGCTTGTGACAGGAATGTTCATGAAACACCTCTGAAAAGTGAAGTACATGGGCCAAAATGATTATACTTGCATGGTGTTGCTACAGTTTGAAGTTGTAGTGGAGGTATCTTCTAAGGGCAATGCAAGGAATATCACACCAATTCCTTTACAAACTTGAAAATGAACAGAGATGTCAGAGATGAGGGATGCTCATTGGCCACTATAGGGTTAAATGTGTTTTTCTTTGGTGGGGGAGTAGGAGGTGAGAAGTTATCCAAGCAGTGGGGAACTTCTGCAATCATTAATTATATTTACACTTTGGCTATGTCACATACAAAGCTCCCTAAAACTGGTGTTTTTTATCTTCTGACAAATGTATCAGCAGAAGTCTTCAGTGTGGTCATCACCTCTGTTTTCAGAGGCTGTGCATTGGTCACTTATTATCAGCATTAAAATACTCGTAATTTATTTCTGCATTAGCTGCCTAGTATAAAACTTGGGCTTGAGCATGCCTGAGGCCTTTCTAACACTGCATTTTGGGCTTTCAGGGGATTTCACTCTCAGGCATTATAAATTAATGCTGCATGGCCTTTTTACTGCAGTGAGAGAGGTCTAGAGCAAGTAAGGAGAGAGGAACTGAAAATGAAAGCTCTGAGAAGGAAGGAACAAACAGATTTTGGAGAATGTCATTTAGGTCTGTTGCAGTGCTCACTAGTGCTCGTTCTACCTGGTTCACCAGAGCAGAAATCAAAGTATTGCAGCGCATGTGCTGGGGTAGGGTAGTGCCTTTTTTGTTTTCAGCACAGCTGGGACTTGCTGTGTTCTCTGGGAAAGTGTGGGATCACCTTGTAGCCAAAGTCGGGTGGGAAATGGGGAACAGCAGGCTAATGTGGCATGGGGGTGGGTTGCCCTGAGAGGATGTGGTATCTCCATGCTTGGAGATTTTCAAGATTTGACTAGACTATGATCATGTCACTAAACATGACCTGATCTCGTGTTGGTGATGATCCTGCAGGAGGTTGGACTGGATGACCTCCATCAGTCCCTTCCAGCCATTGCTTCTGTGGTTCTGAGTGCTTGAAAATCTATTATATCAGGTTTTGTAATTCCACACTTAAGCATTAATTGCTTTCCTGGCTCTTTGCTTTGCTTAGTCTGCATATCACTTGAGTACTAGATTTTGGTACTTTCAACATACCATAGGTGGGTGTTTTATCAACACCATGCTGACCTTTTATTCTTCAAGCTGCTTTTCTATTTGTATGCCTACTGCATGTAAAAGCTATAAAGGCAGCACACATGTACAGGCACTCAAGAGCAGCAGGTTCCTCTTGTTCTGTGTCGCTGGATCCACGCCCGAGACCTCTTTGCTCAGAACGATGAAAGTGGGAGGAAGAGGCTGGTGGCTTCCTGCACGTAGTCGTGTCTGTGGGCCACGCAGTGCTCAAACGGAGATGTAAGTGGAGGGAGTGCCATGCATATGGAATCCATATTGCACCCTGTGCCCCCCAGACTGTGGCAAATCAACTGAAGAAGCATGCGCTTTCTGAAAACCAGCGCCAGACGTCTTTTGCTGAGGCCTGGGTCAGGCTGTATAAAGGTAAGGTACTGCGCTGAGGCAGCGTGTGTTTTCTGACCTTAAATCCTAATGCAAAGGCAAGAAAAGGGGTCTGAAGCAAGGCTGCTGTGCTGTCCTCACCTGCACTTCTCTCCTGCAGCTTTGCCGGTACATGTTTTAAACAGTTTTGGAGACTTCAATAAAGAAGCTTCTGTTCTTTGCCACTGGTGAAGAAATAAAAATATTTTTACAAGTTAGGGTAGCAGAGTGTTTTACTGCTCGCTGCCTAGCAGAGCAGGTAGGGTTATGTCTGGCAGCTAGAGACCTGCTATAGATTATTTTTATATTCTGTCACTACGCAGCATTTCTGGCTTCTCTATGCTCTTGAGTGTTACTAAGACACTTATTGGCCTTTTTAGCAGAATGTATTTTGTTGCTTGTTTTGAAAAAGAGTCAAAGGCAACTTTCTCCAGTGGGTTTACTGTTGCCAGATGAATGGAACATTTTTCAGTAAAGTATGTCAACTGTGAACAGCCATAGGTTGGTTACTGAAAGCAAAATTTGAGTATATTTGAAAACTTGGCAGAAACAATAAATAAAACCTCCTGTCTTGGTGTTCAGAGGACCATGGCGAATTGGCAGACTAATTTGAGTTTTGTTGGAGATTGCATTGTGTGTTTGTTAATGTATGCATCTGACTTAAATCCAAGTAGGTTTTCAGTGATCCAAGTGCTGTGCAGTTGATGTTTAGTTATTGATTGTATTTACCTTACAAACTCTCTGTGAATCCAGAGTCTATATCATGAGCATAATCATGTAAACTAAGCTTTCAGCAAAGTGTCATTTCAGTCTGAAAGGTTAGATAAAGACTATTTAAAATTCTGTAAAATCAGTTTCTTCATGCAGGAAAAAAAAAATCTGATGTAAAACCTGATCAAACTCATACTTCCCAACTTTTGAATTTTATTAAAATGTCAGTATGTGCCTCTGAGAACATATTGGAAGTACTCATATTGCTTCCATTTGACCTGTCACCTTAAAACTCATTTTAGGAGAGTTGGATTTGGGGGTCCTTTTTTTTTTTTATTTAAGATGATGGTAGATCAGCCCAAATAATTTTTACTCTTTTGCATCTAACAGCATTAAGGTCATACAGAGCTGTTTAGAGACTGTGCCCATGGTCACTCTTGCTGGCTTCAGTTTCCTGTAGTCACTATTGTTGGCTTCAGTTTAGAGAAAACAATTTGTAAACAGTTGGATAGTTTGTTTTTTCTAATGTGGTAAATGTTTGAGTTTTGATCCACTGTTGGGACATGAGGGTAGGTTTTACCGCAGTGAAGTTCAGATCTGCTTCTGAGGATGACCAGCATTGCTCTGTGGTTAACATCAAACTTCGAAGGATGTTGCTATTTAGGCAAGGGGAGATATGCAGAAATCAGAGATATGTAGAGGGAAACAGACGGGGGGGGGGGGGGGGGGGGGGGGGAAGAAACCCCTTTAAATGAGGGAAGGAAGAGATGAGAGGTTGTGTGAATGGTGGTGCTAACAGAGCTAGATACAGTGCTACTACCTTCGCAGGTTTTTTTCCCTTTTTGTTTCTGACCCAAGCAAGATTTTAAAGGATGTGCCATCAAATGGTTTCTCTGTGTAAGCCTGAGACCAGGAAAAAGCTGGAAATGTGCAGTGCAGCTTGACAGGTGTTTTCCTGTGCTCTCCAGTGAAGCTGTAAGGGTGGGTAGAGAACTGGGTAACTCGGACATCCTGGTGCTTGGGGTGGGAGGGGATGGAGGGTGGAAATCCAGGCGGAGCAGCAGATGTGGGAACAGGCGGGGGGGGAAAAAAATAGCGTCAGCGAACTTAGACCTTCTTACGCTTTTTTTTTTTATGGTTAGAAGTCCATCCTTGTATTCTCCTACCGTTTAATATTTATGCACATTTTTGTTAACGAAGTGCCTACCGTACTAAACACACAAGCTGTGTTTGTGGGCAGGCAGACAAGGGCAAGCTCTGTGCCGTTACCCCAGGCACGCCAAGCCAGAGGGGAGATCCTACCGAGAGCTGGGCGGTGGGTGAATTGTGCTGCTCCCATCTGGGCACTGTAACAGCCGCGTGTGGCGGGGCTCGTTTCGTGCTAATTGCGAGAGCTTGAGCCCGAGGTGGCTCCGTAGTATCGGGGAAAAGGCGGGTGATGTGGAGGTATCGGGGAAGGGAGGGTGATGATGGGGTACCGGTTGTTCCCTTAAAACCAAGGCGCAATCGTAGCTGCCCTTGTCACAGGGCAGGGCTCGGCTCACCGTTCCCGGAGGGCAGAAGGACGCGTTTCTGCGCCGCCCACGAGTGCGGGGACACGCGCGGAGACGGCGGTGCCGCCTGTGTGGCGGGATAACGGTGTGGCCGCCGGGGGGGCCGTGCGTGGGGCCGTCCCTAGCGCTTTGTCCGCCTGCACCGGGAAGGACCACCTAACACCTCGGGCCGTCCCTGCCGAACCCCCCCCCCGGGATGAGCGGCTCTTTGTGTGGGGGCGCGGGGCGGAGCGGGCCCGGCGCGTCCCGCCCCCCCCCCTTCCCCCCCTTCCCCTGGGCGCAGCGGGGCGGCCGCGGCGCGGAGGGAGGCGAGGCGCGGAGTCGGCCGGTTGCCATGGCGAGGGGCGGTCACGTGGGGCGGCGGCGGGGCTGACGTGCGGGGCGGGGCGGCGCGGCGCGGGCGGCGAGAGTCGGCTGCCGCCACCTTCCGCACACCAGCAGCGCGGGGCTCTGCGGAGCCGCGGGAGCGCCAATGCCCGGACCGACCCAAGCCCTGTCCCCAAATGGCGAGAACAATAACGACATCATCCAGGATAACGGGACCATCATCCCCTTCAGGAAGCACACGGTGCGGGGGGAGCGCTCCTACAGGTACTGCGGCGGCTAGCGGGGCGGCGGCGGCCGGGGGCGGGGGGGCTGCAGCGCGGGGGGCGGTTGCATAAGGCGAGCGGGCTGCAGCGCACACACACGCACACACACCCCCCATACACGCACCCACACACACGCACACACCCCCATACACGCACCCACACACACGCACACACACCCCCATACACGCACCCACACACACGCACACAGCCCCGGCCCCGCCGGCGCCGGTGGACGGGGGCAGCGGCGGCGCTGGCATTGTCCGGCTGGAAAGCGTTTGGTGAATAGGCGGGATGTCTGCGAGGGCTCGACGCTCCCGGGCGGAAGAAAGGCGGTTAAAAATAATAAAATAAATAATAATAACAACAATAAAAAAAAAAAAAAGAGGAGAGGGGTGGGGGGAAAAAAAGGAAGGAAAGAACGAACCCCGCGCCGGCAGCCAGCTCCCCCTGGAAGGAGCCGCAGCACCTCGCTGCGGATCGCAGAGGCGGCGCTGTGCGGGAGGCGGCGGCCGGGGATGGCGGGGCGCGGGCAGCCCCTGCCCGGCCGGGATCCCGCGCTGGGCATCGGCACTGCCCGGTGGGGCGGCCGGGGACGGGCCTCCCTCCCCCAGCACACCGCTCCGGGGGTGACAGCGACCCCCCCCCCCCCCCCGCTCGTCGGGGCGGGGGGGTGCACGGAGGAGGGGGGGGGGGGCGGCTCCATCCGGCACCCCCGCCCGCCGCGGCGGCCGGAGCCAGCCCCATTTTGTATTTATCGTTTTTTGTATTGGGGGGGCACGTCCTTTGTCGCAGTTATAGGCATTTTTGATGAATCGCTTGGCATGCGCTGCTGGCAGCGCTTCTGCATTAACATCTCTGACAATATGTTCCGGCAGATAAGCTCATTAAAATTGTTTGCATTGTTTGATAAGGGTCGCGGCTCGGCCCGGAACGCAACTGGTTTTGTGTGCTCCTTGCTGCTGACTCGAAGGGTGATAATACGGCCAGTAGCTCCCCTTATGTTAATATACAGTTATTTTAAATACTGCCTGGATGACAGCAAGCAATGCCTCTGCAGAGAACACGCCCCTTAAAGCTGATTTTCAAGCAGCAGGAAATGATGCTGCTTTCAAATATCTGACTAAAGTGGCAAGTTGTATGCTCGATTAGATGAAAACAATTGTGGATGACTTGGCTTGTTTGTCTGAAGAAAATCACAGTGATTTTTCTTCTGCTGAGGAATAACAGAGCTGCTACCGGGAGAGCTGACCATTAGTAACCTTAACAGAGAATCTCATTGTTGATCACACACTGACGGGTGATCGCGAAACATGTTGGAGATCCAAGTGTGTCGTTTGTTTGAATACCACAAAATTTAGTCTGTCCTTCTCTTTGAATCTATTGACGCTTTTGTGTAATAAAGCCCCCCGTGCACCCATTTAGCACAAAGTAGCAAAATTGCTTTTGTAAAGACCTATTTCTGCTTGCAGAACGATTGGAGCTCTCACTTCCTATATCTGAATTTCAGCTGAGCAGTATGAGATTCTGCCTTAGAGGAAAGCTATATTTCCATCATGCACCTAAGCAGAAATATGAAATAGACTTGAAATGAATTATCATGCATCTATCTGTAGTTATTCTGACATGTCATAGGTGCTACCGATTGCTATCTCACTGCTTTCCTTCAGAAGGGTTCTTTGGAAAACCTGTGTTGAATGGGGTTCTCCATGATCCTTTCCCAATACGTTTGTATGTAATTTTCTGCAGCCATCAACAAGTCAGTTTTCTTGTCCTTCTGCCTGTCATGTCATACCTTGAACTATGTCTAGAAAAGACATTTTGCGAGGCTGCTGTGTTAAGCACGTGACAGAAATGATTATATCACTTGCCCAATTTTCCAGAAACTGTGAAGTATTCTGCATCTGAATAGCCTTTCACCCAGAAGAGTCCTCTTTAGTCATGTGGAGCTTTGTATCCATTTGTATCCATATCTAGAGCAATATGAAGGAGTGCAGAACTACTAATGCTTACGTTGCATGTTATTTTGGGGCAGTAAATAAATAATCAAATTCAGTATATTTCAGAAATGAACCTTTAATGCACAAATAAAAATTTCCACTGGTGAATCCTATTTAGGCTCTCTTCGCCTTGTGGAAACACACCCTGATTTACAGAGTCATGGTATAATCTGTTGATTTCCCCGTTTCTCCAGGGGGGGAGGGAGAATGATACTGAATTTGTTTTCATCCGTAGCTCTAAGCACTTTGTGATGTAAATGTTAACCATAACAAAAAGGATATCTTAAAGAAAATACGTGAAAACTGTGGTGAAACTTCTCCTTGATATTGGAAAACCTCTAGTAGCTAGACTTGTTTGATCCTTGCTAAGTTTGAGTTGCAGCAGCAGATCGCTAAATATACCAGATGAATGCCATCAGTACTGTGCCCGCTGCCACGCTGGACTGTTGGTGCCGTGCTGACTTTGGAGCAGACTTACGGAGCAGCTTGTACAACTTCACTATATGACACATCAAGTTGCTATGCCTCTGATTGTCGGGCTGGTTTGTTCCATCTGTATCTAGAAATATGGAATAAATATGTCATTAAACACAGCCTAGAGCATGACATCGGATCAGCAGTTGTACAGTCTAGAAGTATGTGCTTTGTTCACAATACGCTTGTGCCTACTGCAGCTTTGCTTTGAAGTTAAAACTGCATCTACCATATGTATAGAGGTTCGGTATTTGTCTTTCACTTCTTTCTCCTGTAATATCAGAAGTGCTTTATTTTTCTTCTTTTAACATGCTCTGTTTCATAAATATTTTAAAACAGAAGTAGTGTTTGTTGATCAGAATAAATTTGTGTTTACCAGTTTAGATATTCTCAGACCTAAACAAAAAAAAAAAAGCTTTACTGTTTCAAATACAAGCTCCTACCAAAGAGTTGATACCCAACTCCTGAAGCAGATTTAAAAAGAGCTGTAGTTTATACTGTTTTACAGACTAGGAAGCTGACATGGAAGGAGTTGCCCTAAGTTACCCACTGAGTTGAGGATGCAGCAGGGAATTGAACCTGTACCACATGAGTCCCAACCATGTGCTCCGTATGCAAAGCCACAAATAGTTTTACCAAGTCTTCCAAAGGACATATTATATTTTGCAGACTGCGACATACAGGCCCGAGGTGTTAAGTTTCTCATCCAGTGTCACTTAGCTGGTAAATGGAAACCAGGCACTTTGGCATAAAATGTAGTCACGGGGAGATGTTACCTTTCAGAGTAAATAACTGTAATTAATCTATATTTCTCTGCTGAAATGCTGTTTCAGGTGCCCTGGATCAGGAGACTGACTTTAAAATTTGGTTGGAACTGAGGTGTCGTTTTGTTGGCCCAAAATAGATTTGGGCAGATTTCTGAGAAAGGCATTACATTTAATTATAGTTTTTCTTGTATGTTCAAAGACAACTGAAAAAATTCAATGAGAAACCAAATCAACAGCTGTGTGGAGAATTTTTTCAAACAGGGCATGTCTGCAGTGTTTTTTTGCCAGACTCCAGGCATCTTGTGTGGCTGATAAGCTCACCGTATTTTCAAAAGCTAGCTGTAGAAAGAGTTGAAATATTTCCAGGTTTGAATGGCACACCTAGCCTAAACCACTCCGGTCTAAAAGGGACAAACTGTTGTACCCTCCTTTGCAGGATACTATGCCTAACTTTTCGTTTATCTATGTGCTGCTAGAAAAATGATTTTCTGGTCCTTTGAACAGTGGCTATATTTAGTTTCATACCCAGAACTTTCACAAAGCGAGGGGAAAGGGGGTAATTTCCTGATTATTTTTTTTCAAATTACTAAGCTAAAAGAAAACCAAAAAACCTCTTTCCTATGTATGAGTATGTACCTTTCTAATGGTATCTGTTCTAAAGATTTGGTTTTCTTAAGCGTCACCTTCCTTTTAGAAATCATTAAGCTGCTGATGTGCAGTGCATAATACTGGAAGCGGTGATTTCCTCACCTGCCGCTGAAATAAACTGTGGGGTTTTACAGAGCGTTTGGTTTACTGCAGTGGGAGCTGATAACTTCCACACTGAAAATCAAGATTTATGTTAGAGCAAAACTCTGTTTTGCTCTTTGTCTTCCCAACTCCCGATGAGTTGCCGGACGGAGGCTGGCCCTGCACGGCAGAGAGCATCCTTCCCTCTGCAGGATGCGTCCCTGCCGCTGTCTCTGGCTACTCTGTGCCTTCCACACGCGTGCAGCTTTACTCAGGGTACAAAGGGAGACTTAGTGCTTCGACGTAACTCTGGGCAGAAGGCATTTCTTGCTCTAAAATTAGGTTGTGTTGAATATGTTAAGCAGGTAATTCCACTGCAGTAAAAAAAAAAAAAAAAAAGACTGACTGTGTTGATAAAATTAGTACATTAAGGCCCAATCTTGCTGAGAACTGGGAAGATGATACAGAGTAAAAGCAGTAAGTTGTCTTCTCGCTTTATAGTGCAGACAGGCATGACTGTTTTCATCCTCTGAAACTAAATGCTAGTCAAGGCAAATGCTACTAAACATATTAGTAACTGAAACATTATTTTTGGAGGCGTTGGGTCTTGGTCTAACTGCTCCTATTGCAGATTATGAGAATTTTGCCCAAGATTTCACTGGAAGCAATAATAAATGTTTGTTTAAAAAAATCCAACATAAATCACACCCCATAAGTTTAGCTTGAGCTTTTCTAAGAGCGATATTTGTGATAACCCCCTTGTCTGTCAAGCATCTGGATTGCAACAAGATAGTTACTAGCTATCCAAGAGAAGACCATTCTGGTGACTTAGAGCAGCCAGCAGTTCCTAGCCAGCAGAAGAGACACCATGCAGAAATCTTTCCTTGGTTCCTGTGAGCTTAGGTACCCTCTATTTTCTCTTCTTTCACTTTCATAAAGCTGGCTTCCTGCCGCTGCTGCTCTTCTTTAATCTTGTTTTCTGATTAGGGAGTTCTCTGCCTAGGGAGAGCTGTTTTGGTGAGTATCTTCTGCTGGGCAGGTCCAGCTCTGAAAAAGTACAGGGTGAAACTGTTTGAAGACAACCGGGGATCACATGTTGAGTGCATGTAAACGTCTCGGAGGGTTACAAGGATGACTCGGCTCAATACCGCATCGGTAGTTTGAAGCCTAGATGTCCGTGCCTGCATTATTGGGCTGCCTCTCTGGACCTGGATTTAGATCTTCGCAATGTTTTGGGAGTTGAGGGTATTTGTTAAAATCAGGGGCTAAGAGAGAAGTAACTTTATGGAGGGGGGAAAAAGAAAGCAACAGTCTACAGGCAGCTCAGTTTGTGTAAGGAACTGAAAGTAACTTTCAGACAGCACCATCTTCTCAGCTTGCACCCAAGCGCCCTCACCAAAAATGTCTGAGTACACCTAATTTGCACTCAGTCTCTCCGTGTTTCGGAAACATCCTGTAGGTGGGAGGCTGCATTCTGGTTTTTGTTGCGTGGTGTGGGGTTTTTTTTAAACTACCTTGTTGAGCTGCATAGCAACAGCAGTGTGTTTCTGGCATACTAACAAAAAGAAAAGGAGGGAGTTTAGGATATGCGAGAACTGAACCTTATGCTGTCACTTTTAGAAATAGACATTTTGGCTTTTGCCTGTTTTCTTCAATCTAGCCTCCCTGGAAAACAGGCACTGAAAAATATGCTTCATTGTGAAAGAAGGGTGATTTGGAGGTGGGGCTGTGGACCCAGGGAGTCTGTTTAAAGTTGTTTCCTTTGAGTTTTTCCATTGCTGCACAAATGTCTAGTTTGAGGGAGATGCAGCTACCTCATCACAGGTAGGCTGGAACCACAGGAATGTTCTTCCAGGCAACATACCTGGTCTAACCTTTTGAGATATAAAACTTGTTTTGGGAGGCAGTAAGAAAAAGTAAGTGTAGTAGGTCTACATTTCAAGCCTTGGCGTTTGAATGAGTGACTTATTTTTAAAAATATCTTCAGAGGTTTTGGGGCTTGGGGGGGAGCCTAGTTTAATTTGACAGTCTTTTCTCCTTCCTCATGCCCAAAGCTAATTATAGCAAATGCTTGGTAAGGAAGAAGATAAATCGTGTGCCAACTTTTCATTTTGGAGATGCAACTTGCAGCCTTTGTTTGATAATTGGAAACGAGTGGTCTCGCCACATCTGTTCTCAATCACGCAAACCACTGAGCGGGATGGCACGAAGGCTCTAGTGTGGAGTAAGTGTGGCGGCGGCGGCAGCGAGACTCATGCCGTACTGGGACAGCGTTGGGATACTTGCATCCTCCTCGCTGAATCTTGGCCTCCAGCTAGCAACACTGATCGCTTGCTTCTACTATCAGTGCTAGAGAACGTAAATGGAAAACATCCGTGTTCCTTCTGTGGATGGTATTAGCTGAGCACTGTGTAGCTGTTTGGATCTTGCGCAGATATCTGCTGCCTGACTCACCGATGAAGCATCTTCTTCGTATTGTTTCATTATAATTAGGTGGGAGGGGAAGGGCAATATCAGCTATAAAAGTTTACTGAACATGCATTTAACTGTTGGGCTTTAAAAGCGGTGGCTTTTTTTTTTTAACACAATTCTGTTGTCTTCATGCTATTGCATATTTAATTTAAAATTAAAATCTTGCCTGTGATATTTTGGCAGAAGTTTGTCTAGTTTTCTGGTGGTATACTAAATTATTAAATATTTGATAAAGAAGACTGTATATACTGAAAGGACACCCATTAAATGGCTCAGCTTAACCATTCTGAAATAATTTCTGTTTCCCATAGAGCCCCATGCTTTTGTGTTAAATCTGCTTTTTTGCTATGCTATCCAAACAGGAAATGTAAACATTCATCAGTGAGTCGAGACTTAAGGATGTAGCTTCCGTAGGAAATCCTACAACTGTGCCAAATCATTCTGCCTGGAGAGGAACAGGCATTGCAGGTCCTGGTTTTGATCTTCTGGCCTTGTGTATGGCTGCCTTGCATTGCTCACTGGTGTTGACTGGGGAGGGGAAGGAGTTTGAAATATGGGTTGAGGTGGTGGAAGATGGAGCCTGTGAATCTGGGTCCTGCATGGAACAGAAATGGTGGTGTGAGCTCGTGTGAATTGAAACAGAAACTTTGAGTGGTCTGGAACAATATTTAAACAAGCTACGCAAACTGAAAACTTCTCCGTTTGGAGTTTGGGATTTCTTCTGTGTAAAATGGGCCCTTCTCCAGTGTGGCAGTTGACAGAGTAAAGGAATAGATTATTTTGCTCTAATGGTACAGCGCAAAACAATGCTGTATGCGCCGTTTTTCCATATGGTCATGTGTATTTTTTCAGAGGTTTACTTTTCAATTTTATATTTCTTGGCAATTTGGAACCCTGAGAGCTAATTGGCGAGATCCATGGACTTCAGTTTTATCTTTTAGGAGTAACTCAAGTGACTGTCCCCCCTACAGCAAGGTTCCTTAGTCCTGTACAGAACTCCTACCCAAGCAGCTGTAATTACTCAGAGATGGACATGAACGCAAATTCTTACCTGTCGCTCTGGAATGCAGTGTTGATGCTCGGACTGGCTTGCTGGCAATATCTATTAAGCAATTTGGGGGGAATGAAAATTCATTTTAGGCAAATTTTATATGGTTGTTATGCTTCGCTTCTTAAGGTTAATCTCTGTGGAGCTAGTCCAGTAATATCATGAATAGGAAGCACTGAAATATTTGAAGTAGAATATGCATTTGCTTTACTTATGGATTCAGTGTTACACAAATCATAGCTTATTAAAATAACTGTAGAATCTGTGAGTAATTGTTTGTATGGAAGTGGAGTACATAACCCAGTGATATGGAAGTCCCACGGGAGCTTTTGTATACAGCAAGGCTATGGTGTGTAAGAGTGCTGAGAATATGGAGGCAGTGAAATGATAACTGGCTGAATAGAAGGGATACATTTTCCTAAAAGGACAGCATTCACATGAAAACAGCTGTTCTGCTGGAAACCTTGTTATGCAGAATATCGTTAATTATATTTTACTGAATTATTGTTTGGAGTCCATACCACTCATTGCCCATATTAGTGTTTCAAAGTTATGTAAGATTATGAATCAGGATCTGAAAACACTGTTTTCAGTCAACACATTCACGTTGTGCCAGTTGTCAGACTCAAGGAGGCATAAGGAATATTTTCTTTTTTTTTTTTTCTTTAATATATTTTTCTGCCTGCAGACATTTGCCTCTCCAATGTACACTTTTAATCTGTGGTCCCCAAGTTTCAGGGATGCTGTAGAACTGTCCTTGTCTCTTCAGCAGCTGTATTTTTAATATGGTGAGGTGTGGGGTTTTTTTCTACTACCACCTTAAGCACCCCTCCAGTCCCCAGTTGTTCCTGAAGTGCTGCACAATGTGGACCTGGTGGTGCTGGTGAACAAGATGAACATGAGTCAGCAGCGCGCTCTTACAGGGAAGAAGGCCAAGCCCATGCTGGGCTGCATTAGTAGGCGTGTAGCCAGCAGCTCCGGGGAAGTGATTATTCCCCTCTGGTGCTTCCGAGACCACATCTCGCATACTGCATCTGAATTTGGCCTCTCCAATTCGAGAAAGACAGTGACATACTGAAGTGAGTGAGGTGGAGGGCCACTGGAGTGGTCAGGGGTCTGGAGCGTGAGCTGGGTTTGGTCAGCTTGGAGAAGAGAGCTCGGGAGAGGGAAGATCTCGTTGCAGTCTTTAGCTGGCATATGGCGGGGGGGCAGAGAAGGTGGAGCCAGGTTCTTCTCTGAGGTGCAGAGGGAGAGGATGAGGCATGATGGCAGTCAGCAGCTGCAACAGTAGAAATGGCTTTAGATACTGGGAGAAAAGTTTTCACAGTGGGGACGGACCTGGAAGAGGTGACATGGGGAGGCGCTGGAATGTCTGTCCTCGGGGGGACTGGAAACTCAGCTAGTTTCAGGCTTCGTCGTCAGCCTTCTCTTGCTGGCTGTGCTGAGAACAGGAGGTTGGAGCGGGTATCTCTGGAGTTCACCACCTACCCGGGTCACTTTATTCTGTAACTCTAATAGGCATAAACAGCCCTTGAGTTCAAAATACAGCACACAAAGTTATTAAATCAGGTGCTTTAAAAGTGAAAGGAAGATAATACGGCAACAAGTTTACTACTGCCACCAAGGTGATACCATCTTACCATCAAAGGTTTCAAATGGAAAAGAAAAACGTGTATGGAGTCTCAGTTAGACTTCATCAGTTTCAACTGTTTTCTAGCTTAATTCTTGCAAAAGCTATATTTCTGTTGCTGCAGTGTATTAATTACTTCATATTGCATTCTCTAAATTGCTGCGAGCAACTTTTGCAGTTTAGTACCTAGGGATCACGAAAAGTTCGTAGACACACAGTAAAGCAAAGGGATAGTTTTGCTATGTCATAAAATTAATTATGTACATTGCAATTAAAGATTACATCTTGAAGTTAAAAGCTGGTAAATTACTCCCTCTGCTTTTAATGAATTGTGTATTTTTTCATGCAGAAAATATTAACATTATTGATAAGTTTAATCTGCAGAAAGTGTTTAATGATAAGCACAGCTCTTAAACTGTGTCAGATGTTGCTTAGTTTGACGTGCTTTTACAGGGAGTGGTGCAGAACTGTCTTGTCGCATGACCTACAGCCACATTGAGAGGGTTGAAGAAACTAAATATGCACATTGCAGCATAGGTTATTACCTTCTTAACTGCACTTGTATGTAGTCAAAGGTAATTGAAGCAGTAAACTTTTTTTTTTGCCTTGTTTATTGTGGGAGCTGAACTTGGTAATGTCACCGTTTGCCAGCTGGAAGCAATACACTTTAGGAATTGACCTCAAGATATGCCACGAAAGGAGGCCAAATCCTATTAAACAGGACATCTATGGTTCTCTTAGCTTAAGGTACAAGGCTTTACTGGGACTCACAGATGAAGACTGTTGTAACTGCCAGTAATTCTGTACTTACAATCACAGTTGCGTCAAAGGAGTAAGCACCATTAAGTAAGAACACTATTTGGGAAAACAAAGCTTCAGGGATTTCCCCCTTTAGATAGGCAGGAGATTTTAAAAGCTAAAACCCAAAAGAAGACGCTGACTTCACAGACCTTCAAAGACCAACATGGTTGAAAAAAAATCAGTTTTGGGGAAGATTTACTTGATACTGGTAGTCTCAGCAATTGCGTTAGTAGTGCAACAATGGTAAAATAAGTTTGTGGTTACTGGCACACAGCAAGAATAATATATTACATAAATCACAGATGGTTGAGCTAGCATGTTCATAAAGGGTAATTTACTCTGTGAAGGATTAGTGAATTTTCGTTTTAGTTGCTCCAAAACTAATTTAGCAGTTAAGCAATTGCACTTAAAAGTTCAACCCTATTCTAGATAGTCCTTGGTTGGATTAATTCTTAAGTGCAAGTCATTTGCTGGTAATATCTTGAGCACCAAAATAATTTCAGTGTGTCTCCTTGTCTGTTAGAGCATTAACTCATGAGAATGAGGGAAGAGGTCGAGTTACTTTGGTATCCAAACCCAAAATTAAGTGTTGTAGCTGGTAGTGTTAAGGCTTGAAATCTTTATAATATTAATAATGATCTGTGGGGAGTTTGTACAAGCTGAAGACAGGAGTATTTATTTGGGCCTATTTCAACAAACTCAGCAACGTCAAAACTCTGAGATTTTGTATTATTGTTTTTGGTCTAGCTTTTACCAGCAGTGGAGGGAGCAGTGGGAGAGAGATTGAACGCAGAGCCTAGTAGAAGGCTATACGGTGTGTTGGCCCAGCGGTCTGCAGAGGCAGTGCTGGCAGGGGATCTACACGTGGTTCAGGTCACAGAATCACGGGGTCGCAGATGTCTGCTGGAGCTTGGTCCTAGAAACCTGCCCACCGAGCGCCCTGCATACCCAGCAGAAAGCCTGACGCTTGTCCTTTGAACTCCAAATGGCAGCAGAGCTGCGGCAGCAGTGGGAACCCTGAACAACCATGCTAGAGCTTAATATTTTGCATTACAAAAATACACAGCCATGTTTTAGGGAGTGATGCACCCATGAAAGCAGCTAGCACGGTTGCCTGTTACTTCATCTTGTCACATGCTTGTTTACAACTGCAGGGTAAAGGTGGCTTAAAATAAATGTCGTCTTATACCCCTGCTCGGTGTCGTCACCCTCCTGCCACGACGGCTTGTTCGGGGACGGAGCGAGGCTGGCTGCCTGCCTGGCAGCTTGGCGGCTCTGTTGCGCAGGCTGTGCTCCCGCACCTTTGCCCACGGGTCCTGGGACGGTTGCACAGGCAGTCACTGTGCTGTTTCTTGTCCTTTCCCAGGTGTCGCTCCAGGCTCCTTCAAAGTGCCTACTTAGAAGGCCACTTTAAGGCCCTTGTTCCCTGCGGTAACAGGGAGTTGGACTTGATGGTCCTTGGTGGGTCTCTTCCAACTCAGGGTATTCAGTGATTCTAACATATGTATATTAAGGTTAGAATAAATGTTGCAATGCATAAATTGGTGTGTATCTACATTTAGTTTTAATGTAAAAGAGAGAAGAGTTGATGCATGACAAAGTCCTTGTTCTCTGTGTCATATGACATCATTTGCGAGCAGAAAAGGTGTATTGTAGTCCCTCTTCAGCTAGTGCAAGACCTTTCCCATGAGAGTGCTTTCCGGGTTAACTTCGCATGCCATGGACAACCAGGCTTTATTAAGTGTGCTGCAGTCTCCGGTTAAGACACAGCAGCTACGTGTTGGGAGAAAGGCATTGCATTTCCCCTTGTTTAATCCTCCCGTTTTCCCTTCTTCCCAGGCTTGTCCGCCTCTGAATCCCGTGGATGCTCAGTGCCCGTCTCCTGCTGAGTCACTGCCCCACTCGCCTGGCTCTGGGTGGGGGTGTGAGGCACTTGGAGGCTGCTCAGGCCCCCTGTCAGGAGGGCTGTATAGTATTACAAAATCTCACTTGCTATTACGTTATGCTTGGAGTAAATCGGCGTGTTACTTCAGCCTCTCGCCTCCAAATGTACACATGTGAGGGGGGAGGAAGGGGGCGGTAAAACCCCGGATAGGTCAAAACTATATTCATTTGGTGACTTCATCTGACTCTAGCTAGTTGGATCTCGTCCCTGCTGAACGTCCCAAGCCTGCCCACAGCGTTTTCTGGACTTAAAAGGCGGAAATGGCAGGAGTCGGGAGCAGCGGCTGCCTGCCCTGCCAGAGCTGCTGCCGGGCTGCAGCGTGGCTGCTGTGCTGGTGGGTTGTGCCTCTGACATAGTGTCTCGGGTGCATGGTAGCGTTGGTTTTTCTTAATCAGGGTTTCTGACTATTTCTTCCCAATCGGGGGCAGATGTTGCCCTGGTGTAGCTGCAGGCGACTGCCTCAGGTGCGTAGGTGTAGCCACATCGTTTTGCGTGGGAGTTCATGTGCTGCATTTGGGTAGGGCAGTAGCTTTGGGGACAAGCTCTCCTTCGCCGCTGTCTTCATTTTCCAGTAAATCTGCATTTGCTAAAGCATGTGGAAATCTACCATCTATCATCCATCATCTAGTGGGAGCAAAAAGATAGGAGGTTCCCCTATTATTTGCAGAACGCAAGGCAGGAACTGAGGCTTGCTAAAATGTTCTGCCTCTCAAGGCATCCTCTCTCCACCCTAAGTGTACTCAGCACTGCTGTTACCTCGCTTTACAGCACGTTTTCAACCTCTTAGAAATCCTTCAGCGATGTCTGCATGTATGCTTAGTAATCTGTTATTTTCCATAAGAGAAAAAAATTAATAAAAGGAGAATTAAAACTCCTATGTTTGTCTTGGTGAATTGAGACTTTGTTTCACAGAAGATTAGATGTTGGTTTATTCATCAGCTTTTTCAAGGTTTTCTAGTTAAAAAATTGTCATAGATCCTCTTCTGTTTTCTAAAATGTAGGTGTTTCTAATTGACTTACATGGTAAACTCAAGTCTGAGAATTATTTTTCTCTGAATCAACCTTTTCTTTTCTTTTTCCCACAATCCCCATCTGTTGTGAAAGGTAGACTAGTTGCCAGTGTCTATTGTGAAAATTTTAAAGGTTGAATGTCTTCCTTCAGGGCATCAGAGCAGCAATTCAAGCTTAAGATCTTGGAATTGAAAGCCTTGAGGGGAGGGTAATAACTGTAAGAAAAAGCAGTTTATTTTTGTAATATTGCAGCCTTGCCGCACACGTTCCTCTCGTTCAGCCCACTTCAAAGTTTTTGTGATTCTCCATTAATAAAATGCCTTCTTAACTTGTAGTAAAATTCATTTTATACTGAAATTTGTGCATCCTTTCCCCATGTTAACGAGTACCTGTTCAGCACCAAGCACTGCTATTGCTTTGTTCGACTAAGGTGCAGTTTGAGGGTGCTGTGCACTGCTGTGGTTCTCTCCTAACCAGTCAGAGGGAGTATGCCTTTGGAAATGGCAGCGGCCAAAGAGTCTGAATTGCTTCCATGTTGTGTAAGCAGTTGATGTCTGCCTTTCTTGAGCCTCTATCCTTTGTCAAGAATGTATTTTTTTAGTTGAGATTTGTTTACTCATAGAAATTGATAAGGAGCCTTTCAGGATATGCAAATACTTTCAGCCACAATTAAGATATCATGTAGTTAAGTGTTAATATTGCATTGTACTATTGGAGGCAAAGGTGAACCCTGAATAGGAAGAAAAAAAAAAGTGTTAGTATTGCTGTGGAGACATGCCATTCTATATTACATTGTCATACTGTTTCAGTGGCAGCAGGAGGAAAGCAGGAATGAGATGGTAGTTGGAGGAAAAAAAAAAAATCTTACTTATGCTATGCAAATATGACTGGCTGATCAAAACAAATCAAATTCAAGCGAGTCAGTGAATGTGGCTTGTCCTCCTCAGGTGCCCTAAAAATATTCCAAGCACTAAATAACTTTCTTGAAATCTGTAACTGTTCTTTTGATTTCAGAAGATCTACCTTAATTTAATAACTGGTTAGTGAATAAACTTAAAACTATTTTGTAAAAAGTATGCAGTAGACAGTGTAATGCATTGCTAGTTATTGGGCCATCTCAGAGGTTTTGGCTCAAACTGTGTATATTGTTTGAATACTTTTGATTGTGTTTTTCAGATTTGGGGGAACTGAATGTCTGGAAAAGAACCAGTATTTTCTGCCTCACAAATAACACATTTTGGGATTTTTTAATTTTTCTAAAGCTGAATGTACCACAAAACAGAATTACCACCAGTCTCATAAAGACTTACTCAGATTTGGGTCTACACCAGTCCTTGAGACCCATCATAAACATTAATGTAGGTCAGAACATCCCAGCCTTGGCAGGCAGCCTCTAATTTAAAACAACAAAACTTAAAACATTCCCTAATCCAATCAAAGTAAATCTCTCGTACTCTAACCTCACTTGCATTTAAACAGGGAACTGCAATGAGAACAACAGAAAATATGCTGTTTGCTGTGTTAAATGCAATATTCAAGCAATCAAACTGTACATGGATTGCCTCAGTCTAGACAAGACTCTGTAGCAAATCATTTTAGGTCTTCAAGTCAGATCCATGTTGTGAAGCTAAAATGGCATTCAGAAGTAGATGAGATACATAGATAAAGAAGATTTTTAATATTTCAGGGCCATTTAGTAACATGAGAATAGTGCACAAGAGATTTGACATTTTGACATTTTAAAAGGTATGAATTTCTCCCAACATTACAACCAGAAGATTCTTTTCTCCTTTTCTTCTTTCCATGGCAATACCTCATTGTGATTAATCCTTAACCGTTGTGAGGTTCCGACTAGATAGAGCCTTTATATTGCTTGCTGCAAACATTGCTTCAGTTGCAGTGCTCTGAGGGCTCTAGCCATGGAATTTGCTGCAGGAGTACAGCGCAAGTCAAAAGGGAGAGTAAGAGCAGTGTTGTCAGAACCGCGCTGGAGCTTTTTGTCTTATTTTTCTGTCCTTGGGACTGCTTTTGGTAAAGAGAGCCTTGAGGGTAACGGGCCTCTAATGGCTAAGGCTGTATGCAGTGAATGTTAAAGAAGCAGGCAAGGTCCAGCTGCAAATCACCTGCCACTTCAGGATGATATGAAAGGATGAGTTTTCCTCCTACAGGGATGTGGCCACTGAGCCTGGCAGGTTTCTTCCTCCAGGTTTTTTTGTTTTGCAGTAGCTTTCATCTGGAAAGCCTTTCCAACAGGAGCTACAGCAGTCTCACTCAGCTGCATCTTAGCCTTTCTGCTGTACCTTCTGCTTCAGTAATTTTTGGTGTGAGATCTTTTGTTTTACTGGCAGTATTTATCCTGATGCTATCAGGTGCCTGCTTCCGGAAGGCTCCTCTTTGTATTGTCACACAGGCTTTCTACTGCGTTTAAAAACTCCCCATCATACCCTGCCTAATTGTACAAAACAGGAAGGCCTTGCAGGTTCAGAGGTGATGGCATGTGTGGTGAGTTTTTACACTGCAGATAGATTCATTGCTGTAATCCTTCCAGTCTTGCCGTTATTACTGGTTTGGCGTAATACAGCTTTCACTGTCAACAACTGTTAGTTTTTCCCCAGAAAAATAAATATGCCTCTTGCAAAACTGTCCTTAAACGCAGCTGGATAACACCTTGTAACAGCTGCAGTTATCTGTAGCAAGAGCAGTGGAAAATGCCTAATAGCTGAATGTTCACTGCTGCATGTAATGCCTTAAAAAATTAATACTCCTTTGGGTGTAATGTTTACCATCAGGCATGCTGAGCCAGGGTATTTCTGATTGGGGAAACTGCTTAAGCATATACATGATTTTCAGCACCTAAGTAATCCCCTGAACTCAGGTTTGTGGTGCATAGCTGTGCAAGTGCGAAGTGCATTTTCTGAAATGGCCTGGACTAATATATGAAGACTCTCCTATGGCTTGTTTATATTTATTGCTGATTCAAATTTCAGTTTCTTATAAGTAGAACGAGGCAGAGACCTTTGTGGTTAGGCAGTACTGTAACAGCCAGAGGTTTTTAATCTCCACCTGTGTGCTTTGAAGTGGGGGATGTGATGTGCTATCTTCAATCTGTTTTGAGTTGCTGCAGAATCACCAGGCATCTCTATGGAAGGTGGAAGCTTAAAGATCTCATTGAGGTAGATGCTGATTTTCAGGTCTGTAAAAGCCTCATCGCAGCCTTATGCTTGAGAGCCTTCAGTCTAAACAAGGGAAAGCCTAACAAGTTGAAAATGTAAATAATGTTATTGGGAAGAAGTAGTGTATTAGTACATACAAGTAAGTTGTTAGCTACTTGGCTGTAGAATACAGAGTACAGCCTGTGAGTCTCCACCTGTCCAGCTGTTCTCTTGTATCACCTTACAGATGTTTATTAATGTGTGTTTTGAATCTGGATTACATTTGCCAAAGCAATTCAGCACATGGGGAACTGAATCCTGGAGAAAACCCGGGCCCAGCTGTGGATATTGAGTGCAGGAGTTCTTGTCTGTTCCCAAGCATGGCGGCTCTGCTACCTATGCCTGGTTGTTCTGTTTTCTTCTCTTGCTTTTTTTTTTTCTTCCCCCCAAGGTCTGTCTGTGTGGCAAACAGGATATGTGTGTGTATCTGAGCACCAAATTAGAATGTGCTTACTGTAAAGGAAACCTTTCCCAGCTGAGTTTATTTCAAACATAACCATTAGGAGGGTGGGGGACAGAAGGAGCAAAGACATGGTGAACTCTTTCGAGAGAAGAGGCCATGGAAGATTCAGACATGTGTTAACAAGCCACAGAATAAATAGCAATGGTATGTTGTTGTTTGTTTTTTTAAAACAGAAATTCTGATTCATTTTGCAATACATTTGTTTAAAATTGTAACGCTATACCCTTGTGCTTATCTGTGCGTACGAAAGTGAAGCTATTGTCTCTAACAAATAGCCTGAACTTTCATTTGACCCATAGACCGTAATTCATTTGCAGACACAGCGTAAGTTACATTAGTTACCCTTCAGGGTATCATTGTAAAACTCAAGGTTATTAATTTACTTGCTGTTTCCTGAAGTAGAGTTCTCCATCCCGTGCACTGCAGCAAAGGAGGTTTTTGCTCTCCTGTCGCTTGCAGAAGGATAGGTATTTGTCTTTGCAGTTGCTTTTGGAAGAGGATGATGAGGGAATTTCTGCTTCCTTCCTGTGTGTGGATTTTCTTGATCTTTTTAACAGAGTAGACTTGCTGCTTTCACTACTGGTAGCAGATGGTTGTTCCAAGTTCTGCCTGGCCTCGAGAGGACGATTAAAATTTGGATGAAGTAGTGGCAATTGCAAGTCAGAATAGCTTTATTTCAAATGGTAGCACCTAAATAACTATAGCTTCTTTAGAAATGAGCAGACTGTTCCATATTGATCTCTTGGTTTAATGTTAAACTCACTATTCTGAATCTTAAGTGAACATTAAAGTCACTATTAAGGTGTTACTTGAACTGATCTTGCAAACAATACTGAACATGTTTAATAGTGACAGTGGTAGTATCTTTCTGTTAGCTTCTTATCTATATAAAAAGACTAGGAATAATAAAGTAAAAACCATGCTAACAGTGACGGTTTAAACTTCAGATGCCATTAGTAACAAAGGTGCTGTTCGCCTTTGTGCTGTGCTCAATCTCTTCCATCCTGATGTTGAAGCTAAGCTTTCATGGTTAGCCATTATGGTGTGGTTTCAAGAGTAAAAGGGCACTCCCTATTCCTAAAACTTTGTTCCTAGCGCTCGATTCAATCCCAGCACTTAGTGTGCGCCAAGAAAATGACCTTTGCTAACTGTTACAGTGAATACTGGGCTGTGTTTGTACAGTTAGCTGTGCTGTCTGGGAGCCTGCAGGAGGAACTGAACAGACTGAGGACAGGCTCATTTCTTCCGTACTTTAGAGGTGCTCGTACAGAAGCGGGTAGAGGGGCAGCCTGGTTCTGAATGAATTGCTGGCAGTAGTAGCCAGACTATCAGAGCATGAATTTCTTGAGCCTACTTTCTCTTATGGGTCTGTCTTTTTTTCTTAATTTTAATTCCACCCCACCCCCACCCCCCCCCATCAGGCAAATTTGGGGATTTTATGGTCTGGATCTTAATGTCAGTAGATAGGGATGATTTGAATGATCTTCTGTGTGAAATTTGTTTCATAGAAGGTGACCTATATTATGAACTCTGCCACGTTGTATTCGAAGTACATTCCCTGCTGTATGTACTTACACACTTACATGTTACTGTGTCAAGTTTCATGCTGGTGGGTTTTTTCCACTTTTTATCTGGGTTGCTCCAGCACACCTGAAAAATGGATGAAGTCAACCTGCAGTCTTAGTGTTCTCTGCAGAATTGTCTATCAAGCTTCCAACAGTTACATCTTTGCTAATCGTCAATGGAAACAGTCCATGCAGACCTCAGATCTCACAGAGGAGATCCTGCTGTCTTTTACTGAGGGAGAAGGTTGAGGTCCAAGGCTGAGGTGGCACCAAAGATAGCCAGTTAAGTGTTAGCTACAAGATGTCACTAGAGACAAGGTGTGCAGTCCCCACCAAATCCTTCCTTTCCAAGAACAATGGCACAACTTTGACTATTTGATCATTTCTGAGACATCTCGTACTTGGATTGTTACTAGTGGACTTCCTGAAGTCTTCCAGTAGTCTTGGGAACATTATTTACTCTTTTCATGAATGATCTTGACTCTGCTCTTTGAAACTATTGATGAGATAAACTTGAATATGCTCGTCTTTTCTCCTGTCGATATCTTGCAACAGAAAGATGTGACTAGTGTAGAATAACAGAGAATAAGAGCAAGTAGTATGTGTTTCCAGTCTATGCAGTTGGGGACTGATGACAAAAGCTACTATAAATTAGACCTACTTGCAGGAAAGGACCTTAGCTAACTAGAAAGGTCTATTTAAGATGATGTGGCTATGAAAATTTTCAGCACAGTGTTGTTTTCCAAGCTCTTGGTGAAACTTTAGTCTGAAACTGTTTGTCTGTGTTCAAGGAGGACTTGCTGGCATGACCAGTAAGTGAAGGCCTGACTTTATAAGAGACTCAGAGGATTGATTTGCTTAATCTAGCCTACCTGGGCACTGGGACAGACTCTTGAGTGCTGTCCCTAACGCATTATAATATCTGCTCTGGGAAAGAAAAAGCCATTAGAGCTGGAGGATAATGTTGGCAGAAGAATAAATGGGTTTAAGCTGAGAGGAAGTGTTCCTAATGATTTAGAGGAATTGGGCTCTGCAGCAGCTTTCCAACAAGACGGTTGGGAGTGCAAGTCTCAGTAATTTTCTTGATAGAGGTTGGTAAATTGCTAAAAAAAGATTATCTCGTATTCACTCTGTGACTGTTCAGAACTGAATTAATGATCCAACAGCCCCCTGTCCCAGTAAGAAATCAGTATTTGAGTAAGTAGAACAGCTACATCTTCTAAAAGTTGTCTGCAAATTAAATACTGGTTTAGGCAGTAATTTAGGCACTGATCATCTTGCAGTGGCAAAATCCCTGACGGATAGATGTCAGATCACTAGATTTGTGCAGCACTATGTGACGAAATCGCAGGTCTCTGATCCTGTCTGTGTATCTTTAGGCTATGTCTGATTCTTTTTTCCCTACCTTATTAGTATTAAGCAGAATGGTTCAGGTTTGTATGTTCTTTAAGTTCACAATGACAGCCAGAGAAATATGTTCATAGATTCCAAGAGGACATCAAAGAGGTAATGTTTCATCAAAGAATAAAAACTAAGCCTCCTTTCTCTTTAAATAAGAGAAGGTTGTGCAGTGATGCAGCTTTTCCTTCTATTTTTCAACAAGAAGTGTGAATTCATTGTATCCAGAAAACAATTATCAAAATGTCAAAAATATTTTTTGTCCTTTTTTTTTCCTAGTTGGGGAATGGCGGTCAACGTGTACTCTACCTCTATTACCCAAGAGACTATGAGCAGACATGACATCATCGCATGGGTTAATGATATATTAGCTTTAAACTACACAAAAGTCGAACAACTCTGTTCAGGTAAGAAAGTGTGGTATGCTCTACAAATGTTTATTTTAAAACCACTTTAAAAGTCCAATTTGTTGAAAATAGATAACTCTTAACTTTGACGTAAAACAGTTACTCTGAGAAAAAAGACTAATGTATGTGCAAAGGAAGCATTTTTGTGTTCATGTTAATCATGGAAAGATAAGGTGCCTTGAGAAAACGTAACAAAGGCAGAGGTGAATGGGACGAATGTAGCAGAAAATAAACAGAAGTAATAAAAAGGTTGACTAAGCAAGAAAAGAATACAGTGATAAGCTTTTGTGTTTTAAAGCTACCAGGGTGGTATCTTTTCAAGTGGAGAGTGGACATAGCTGAAAAAGAGACAAATAGAGAACCGACACCCCGTGTGAACAAAATTCTCCAGCACCTTTTCCTTCCTGGTAAGGGTCCTCAAATCCCTGCTGATCTTTGTAGGAAAAGAGCGCAAGTGTGACTGTGAAGAAAAAGGAAATGAGGAATGAGCCTTTTAGCTGCTGTGAGGGCTTTAGAAGTTTGTCAAGAAAATCTGCCTGTTTCTCTTTAAATGTAACTGAACTCTTGTTGTAAGTAAATTTGGTAATGAGCCCTGAAAAAAAGGGTAATGGTTTGAATACTTTGGACATTTTGGTTAATCAGAGTGGCAACTACAAGATACTGTTAAACAACAGGGTCTGTAACCAGATGATGACTAGAAATGTGACGTGGCACAAAATGACACAGACAAAGGCTGATGTTTGAGAATACAGATGCCCCTGGGGAGTGATTCTTTCTGATTTCCTACTGTGATTTTTAAATTTGAAGATGTTTGTGTTGGAAGAGATCTAACTTAGATCGCTACTTCCAGACAACTGACATGCTGGGAATATCTTACTTGAAGAAGACAATGCTCTAAGTACATTGAACTGAAACCACACTACCACATTTCAGCTATTTACTAGCCCAGCTGAAATGCATAAACGGGGTCTTATATTCATATATTTGAATTTACCTACCATTCTGGGTAAATTTTCTGTCTAAGAAATGTTCCCTGAAAGGTACAGAAAATCCTTTGAGGATGATAGCCTCATAGCCTACTCTTCAAAATTTGATACCCAAATCTCAGCTGCAGAAGCAGGCTTGCACAATGACTATAAAATTGAGGTTGAAAAAGTGCAGGTTAAAGTGCATGGAAGTAACTGATATTAACGACATAATTAAAGACATAGAACATGGGAAACAAACTTCTTAACAGTTATTAAGCTTGAAATTGAAATGTTATATTTAGCTGTTGTTGTACTTACATGTCCGGAAGTTAGTCTAAGTATTTTCTTTTGGTGAATTATACATAAAGAAAATAATCACGTGGGCATGTGTGTGCACATGTGTGTAAATATGACTGTGGCTATATATAAATATATATAGAGAGAGATATACACATGCACACACACTTATAAGGAGATAGAAAGATACAAGAAAATGGACATTTTCATCCCAAAATACCCAACCGTTGCCATTGTTTGAAACAGGAAGCATACTAGACAAGTTATTGACTTGTTCCTGCATAGCTATTTATATGCTCATAAATAGTTGAAAGGAAGCTTTTGAAGTTAATTCTCCATCAAGTTAAATGTGTGTGGGCTTACAAAAAAAAAAAAAAAACCCAGACAAAAAAAATCCTGTCCCAGAATAGGAGAGAGGTGATCTAAGAAAAACTTTATTATGCAGAATACAATGAGTTAAAGATAGTTAAGAAGATCAGATTGAGAGACTTCAGCTGGGTAAGGCAAGCAGGATAAAAGCATGGAAATTGTCACAAACCCGCCGTCCCATTTCATTATACAGCTTCTTATACAATTTTTTCTGTGACCTCCAGTGAGGATTTTGGGACGCACCACGAGGGAAAAACTGAAAAAGGGTCGTCTGATTAGAGCTCTTACTCCACGCTGTATAAAATTAACTCTTTTCTTCTTTTAGAACTTCCTGGATTGTATTGCTTGCTGTTGTTACCTGATGCTTTTACATTCCCATCTTAACAGGTCAAAGATGTAAACTTGAATTTCCCCATTTGGTCTAATAGTCAAACTTGATACTTACACATTCTTATTTTTGCATTAATGTTCATTACTATCCCAGAAGGGTCTTTAATAGTTCCTTATCTGAAGAAGCATTCTAGCGCAGTACTTCCCGTGGCCCCGGGGACTTCGCTCTCTGAACTGATGAATTTAAACTCTGCTAATTACTGCAGACACAAGAGCACAGTGGTTGCCTTATGGACTAGGTCCTTTCCATTTGAGACTGCATAGTCCGTTTCTCACATGCAAGACATGCACGTGTAGGGATTGTAGACAGATGGACAAGAAGCTTTGGGAATCTTTCTGTATTTAATATAGTTTACCATGTCAACTCCAAGTAGTTTATTTAATGTACATATAGTTTATTTAGTGTACTTCTAGCGTAGTTTACAGGATGGAAACTACAGGAACAGTAGCACAAATGACCAGTTAGCTAACAGGCAGAGCACCAGCAAGCATGGTATGGACTGTAGCTTAAGAACGGCCGATCTAACTCATTCATTCTGGCATTCCTTTGGCTGATGTTCCTTGAAGCATTGGCAGCTTTCACGCAGCTTAACAGTAGTTTCCATAAAATATGAGCATTTCTCCAGGACTTCAAAGAGAAGGAATATGTGGGAAACCCTTTACAACTGTGAAGCATTTCACAGCATTAACAAGGAACTGCAGAGCCACTGTAACTTAATTTTTATAACCTACCATAAAACTGTATGGACATTTTCTTCTTTTTGAGAAAAAAAACATTAAGATTTGTCATGCTGTTATATGGCTATTCAGTTCTTGTTCATTTTTGTTAATAAGGAGCAATCAAAAGGCCAGAAAAAGCTAAATGCAAGAGGACTGCATTTGGGGAGGAATGCTGAGTGTGAATGAAATGCTCGAAGGCATTACTTTTAGGAGGTATGAGCTACCTAGATGTGGCATATGCTCCTGTTCAGCACCTGGCTGTGAGACCTCACGGGTGCCCACATTTTGCAGCCAACCTAGCCATAATTTTGGACATTCTGAGCTTAGGGAAGAAGAAATAATGTGATATTCTGCCTTCAGTAAAGGCTTTATTCAGACCGTACCTCAAGCTTAACATGACAGTTCGTAATACAGACGGAACAACCAAACAGCCCTTCTTTTTCTCATTGCTGTGGAGAAGTAACTTTGATAATACACATGCTGTAGCAATACTAGCCTGCTTCCCAACTGCCACTTACAGGAACGGAGCTGCTACGATGAGAAGCAGCAAGGGAAGAGGCTGGCTTAGTCATAAAGTATTTGTATTCTTTGGGAGTTTTACATGTGTTTTTGTCTCTGCTAAGTAGGCCGAGCTAAGTGCAGTGTCCCCTGAGCTTTCTGAATGCCTGCTGTAGTAGTGATCTGCCAAAAGGGCCAGGTTATGGATGGATGCAGCCCCGGAGAGTCTAAATTTAGTCTGCAGCTCCTCTGGTAATTTAGTTTTGACAACTCCAGAGCGAAAAATCTCTCCAAGCATCTCAAAGCTATACAATGCTCTTCACTTTAGGTGAGTGTCATTTTGTCAGGGTTTGGTTTCCATGTTTGACTTCCTGCGAAGTTGTTAACCTGCATATGAAATTTATAATCCATGGTTTTAATTGAAGGCATAGTGCGTTGCCTTTAGATGGGCATTAGACTTGAGAGCATTTAATTTGATACATGAATGAAAAATAATAGAGAACAACTGAGTGGATTTAATGTAGTAGGATCCCATGTGCAACACCCATAGGCTTGGCGAATAGGAGTTTTTCAAATGAATTATGATACTAGTTGTTTCTTAGGAGTCATGCTATTTTTGTAATGAATACACAGTGGCTTCTTAAAAAGAATTCTGACTAAACAGCTTACAACTGAATTTTCTTCACTACGGCTGTTTTTCATCTATAGGGAATACCAAGTGAACAGTGTTACAGGGCTTTTCATGAGGGTTTGGCTGCTGCATGAGAGTATATTCAAAATAAGAGTCAGGCAGGAGACTATGGAGGGCTTGCATATGAATTAAAAAAGAAACAACACAAAGTGTACAAGCTATATAAATTATGAGCAAGGAAGCTAGAAATGGCAAATATATATAGAAAGGAAAATGCAGCCTTAAGTGAGGTATAATTTCTGGCTTAGCTATACTTGTGTGATCCTTTGAGGTTAAGGAGATACAGAATCTTCCCCCGCTTCCTGCATTTGAAAATTCTCAATAGAATTATAAACTTGCAAATTGTCTGGCCTCCAGTGCATACAGACCTTCTGTCTTTCAGGATTTGTATGCAAGGATCAAGGATTAAATGCGAGGTGGTTGGGGTTTTTTGCCTTGCTTTTAATAAATGACCGTATTATAAAGAGAGCACGTGGTTTGACATTTTCAAATTTTAGACTGTGATGCTTTCTCTGCTGATGCCCTGGGTGTTGCCACAGAGAATTTCTCATGTGGTGACTACTGTAGCCAGTACTGTATCTCAGCTGGCGTTCCTCCTGTGAAAATACATAGTCCCTTTATACATACGTTTTGTGGATACTCCACACGCGCGTGCACACACCCACCCCCCCGATCTCGCAGGCAGGCAGTGTAAGGGTAGGGCAGATGTCATTCTTTGTTTGACTTTGTGTTCCCTCTCTGGCTGGGGATTTGGGGGAGATCTCCATCACAGCCTCTGCGGGCTGCTGTCCCTTGCGACCAGTGCCATGCAGGGAGGAGGGACGTTCCTGGCTTGTGGAGGGTGTCGGAGGTGTTCGGCTTCCAGGGGGTGCATCAGCGTGGGGCTGTTCGCCAGCCCCCTGCATGGCGGCCATCGTGCCTCTGGTACCACCCAGCCTCAGGCCCCTGGGCAGCAGCAGGGAGCGGGGTGCCAGGCTTGCTGCCTCCCCGGCAGCGCTGCGTGAGAGCCCGCTCTTCTCTGCTGCATGCAGCAAAGATCTTTCTGAGCAGGGCTGAGGTGGCTGGAGAAGAAGGGTACTGGCCAGACAGATAGATGGTGAGAAGGGCTTTTTCTTCTGCATGTCATTTGTGTGTATACACATGCAAACAGGCTGTATTCTGTGGCTTAACTGCATAAGATTTGTTTTTTCATGTCTCAGAAGGTGTATTTTGCTCAGTGCCTACATTAACCCATAACTTCACACACGTGTATGACTGAAATCTGCATTATAGGACCCTGTTGGAGCATTTGGTGCCAGCATGATTTCTGTACAACCCGGTGTGCTAGTGCCTGCGAAGCCGAAGCATGTTTCAACATCAGTGGTTTTGGGTTTTTTCCAGTTTGCAGCCTTGCAAAGGCTGGGTCTCTAAAGCAACTTGGAAACACGATTAAAACACGGCTTGATCCCATTTGCACTCTGTAACCAAGCCATGTTTCAAGGAACTGGCATGTTGTCCTGAGGTCATGCAACACAGAGGATGCTTAGTGTCAATGACTCTCTAATGTCTTCCATATGATGTTTAGGATTAGAGGGATATAATGGATGTTAATGATTGGATTTAAGATCATTTCTAAAACTTTGAGGAAACCTGCAAAGCAGTATCATGAGTGTTTCAGCCAATAATTTATATTTTTTAAATGTCATTCATTAAGAATTCAGGAGGAATAGAACTAAAACAAGGTTTTTACTTTTTTAAATTATTATTTAATTACTCATAGCACTGACTTGCAGTCAATTGCTTGATCTTCCCCCCTTTTGAAAAAGCTTGTTAGATTTTGCATGCTACTTTTTTTTAGGAATTATGAGTTACGCAGCTATTTTAAGTGGGAACTGTGTTTTCTGAAATTGTTCTGATCTTCCTGTTGAAAAATTAATGAATTCCAAAATAAATTATTGCTAAAAATTAAGTATTAAGACCTCTGCTGTGTATAATTTATGAGCAGATTAACAATTTACATATTTACGAAAAAGAGAATACAAGTTAACGCAGGGGAAAACCTCCCTCCCACATGCATTATTTAAAACGATCACTGGATATTCTGAATTACGTCATACAAATGCCCCACCTGTGCAGAGTAGGATTTACTGAAGCAGATGTCGATTAGATGCATGTATCTCAAGGACCTTCGTTAAGGTTGTAGGAGGTACAGAGTTCTGTAGGCTGTTTTCTGGGGTGGCAGCATTGCTTTCAGAAGCTCCCATCTGTATGCAGGTACTCGCTCTGCCCTCATTGAGGCAGCTGTGCTCATACAACTGTGCAGGAGTGCAGGGCTGGACTCTAATCTGCATCAGTTTTAGTCATCGTCTTTCTTTTTCAAGTGTTCTCCCAAGACTGTTGCTGGGAAGGATGAAGATGCACAGCCCCATGAATGCTTTCTTCTCTACAGCGAAACAGACAGTAAAGTGATGTGGGCTTGAACATTCATCAGGAAATGGGCTGAAACCTCTTAAATCTTTTTCTTTTTCTTTTTTTTTTTTAATTGGAAAAGTACAGTTGTGTTTACCTATATCTTAGGTCATATAGGTGCTGCTGGAAATGCAAATAGGAATTTGAAGACTGTAGTCTCCAATAGAGTGCTTAACGTGAATTGTGCTATTTCTTAAACATGCGGCTATATGTAACACAACTTTATGCTCACAGGCATGCCCAGTTTTAAAAAAGCCTTGAGTGGCATAACAGAACACCCATATTTGAAATCTAAATGAAAATCTATACTATATCTAAGTCAAAACCCCATCTTAACGTCACTCCCACGGAAGCAATTCTAGGCAGCCTGAGGTAAAAGTGCTCTGTACTGTAAACTGTTTACTGCTGTACCGTAAACAATGATTGTTGGCCTTTT
Source organism: Balearica regulorum gibbericeps (assembly GCF_011004875.1). Taxonomy (NCBI): domain Eukaryota; kingdom Metazoa; phylum Chordata; class Aves; order Gruiformes; family Gruidae; genus Balearica; species Balearica regulorum. The sequence continues at coordinate 46,671,729 of NC_046185.1, read as the reverse complement.
GTGGGTTTTTCCCCTTTCTTATCAAAACTATTAGGTCACACATGCTCCTTGCAAGTTACTGCCTTTTCTGTTGTTAGCCCAGCAATAGAAATACCGAGTTTGTGCAGCTTCCCATCAGTATTGGCAACCACTGCTCTAGTGCACTGAAGTGCTGATGACTATTATGCATACAAATGATCGTCTATTTTCCAAATGCGTGGTCAGGTTGTTGCAGCTTTGGGGGGAATGAATCACTTGAAGGAATTTGTATCTAACGTGACTGGATATATGTACTTGGATTATCTGAAAAATATTTCCTCAAAGCAAACAAACAAACAAAAAATTCTAATTACAGAAAAAGGTATGGTCAGCCTTTTTCCCAAACGGGAGTTTTCAAAAATGACTGTGAAAGTAAAACTGGTTAAAAGGTTTAAACTTGAATTGCATGTCATTTTAGAACAAAATTCTTACTAAGTGTTTATAGCAAATTTCTAGTGTTGCCCTTAGCTCCTTTTGCTGTGGTTTGGACATCAGGATGAAAACAAAGCGGCCCCCCCCCCAGACAAGGCCTGTCTTTTCATGGGCCCTTTGCGTTCCCATGTTGGCTGGTGTGGTTCTCTGTGACCTTCTGGGATCTTGCTCCCGCGCACCGCAGGGATGAACTGGGAGGGACAGAGTCTTCTAACGATTGATGTGAAGGATCGACCTGACTCCTCCTATAGGCGACAAATATTAACTTGGGCACACCTCAGCTTATAGTATAGTATTTCTACTAAATACTTTATTAGTATATTAAGTACTAAATACATTATATTTAAAGAAGTTGGTTCGCAAATAGTATTTTCATTTTCCTTTATAAACATATAAATGCCAGAAATACCAAGGATGTAATCTTACTCTCCAGCTGAAATCTAGGAGCTTTACCAAGCGGTAAATCTTACAGGAAAACCGGATTCTCTTGTTTTCATTATCTCCTTCAATTTCCTTGTGCTTTAAATAGTCAGGAGCAGAAGTGCATTTGATTATCAAGAAAATACTTGTTTGCTTTTTTGGATTCATCAACCTCCAGATGGAAGAGGAGAAAGGAGAGAAACTGAAAATCTGTAACGATGCGGAGTGCGTATGCTTCAGAGCAAACTGTAAGTCAGTATGGACAGTCTGGGAAGGAAACGTAGAAGCAGGGACAGTATACGACAAAAGCTAGAATGAATTCAGCATTGTTGAGCAATGGGGGGACTAGCAAAAGATTATCTACAACTCTGAAAAATGTTGTGATTTTCTAGACTGGGTAGAAGCTTCCAGCTTTACCACTGCGTGCGGCAAAACTCTTCAATTTGAAAAGCTTTAAGCAACCACCTTTTCACTTCTTGGTTTGTTATTTTGTGTCTTAATTCTTCCCCAGCATCCCTTCCCCTCCTGGGGCAGCTGCCTACCTGCCTGGCCCCGTGGGCGCAGTCCTCTCGCTGGCGTGTGCTGCCTGCTCTGCCCTGAGCCCGCTGCGGGAAGCCCAGCAAGCACCTGCAAGCTCTGTAATGCTGCTGGGCTCTTCTCCGCTTGCTATCGGCCCAAAAGTAGCGGCCTCTGGGGGTGTAATCCAGCACAGCCATGCTTGCGGGTTGGTTTTGGAGTCCAGCCTGTGAATAGGTTTCATAACTAATGGCTGCATCAATATTCTAGATCAAAATATGAAAGGACTTTTAGCCAGTGATTCTAAAATTGCTTGTTAACTAATACAGGATAAGAGGTTTTTAATATTGATCCCTCTTCTGCAGTGCCACCAGCTGTAGTTTTCATCTTTTGTTTGAGCAGATTTCAAATGATTTCTTTTTTGTGTCTGTATGTGCATGTTTTCATGCATATAAAAGATTTTTGGTCATAGAGACAGATTTATTGAGAGCCATTCTGGACAGGTAGTATGTTTTCAACTCCTGTGTATAGATTTGTTAGATTTGGGGGGTGGGGTGTTGGTATTGAGGATTTTTTTTTTTTCTTTTTCAGAAAACGTAAAGAACTTTTAAAATGTTGAATAAAATATAATGGCATAAAAATCCTTTTGTTCATGTAAATTATGCAAGAGGTATGTCGCAAGGCATCTTTATGTTCTGTTAAAAATATTCCTTTCCCATGCGCCTGCATTGAAGCATCAGTTATAGGCCTAAAGTGCTATCCAATATGCTGGGGTGCAGAGAACCATGTGTCCGTATGCTGTCGCTGTGAGGTAAAGGCATTGCAATCTTGCATGACTTAAGTAGGGCTGCTCTTTCTGCTGCCTCCAGGAAATCTCAGCAATGGGCAGCGTAGAAAGTAGCATCCCCTTTCTGCTGCACTGATGTTTAGCACTCGAATGCAATGTGACAGCTACAAGCTTTAGGGGATAAAATTTTATAGTATAAAAAAATACCTGTATAATATTACATATATACATAACCTCGATGTCCATAATCAGGTAGTCCCAGTTGACTGCGATGATATTTTTACTTTCTCCCATTGCTGTAGTAGGCAGGTCTCTGCCTTTTGGGAGTCGAGAAGAGTTCTCTCTCTTTGTAGTTTACCGTCTTGAGTTGAGTCCATGTTTGTATGTGTTGCCTCTGTACTTCGGGAAGGAGCATTTTAATGAATTGTGTTTGCCAATGTAATAAAATCCTCCTGTTGGGGAAATGGCCTGGCAGCTGGCTTCGGTGGTGTATCAGAGACCAGGTTTGTGCTGTCGTGTGGACACGGTCCAGTGTTTTCTGCCCTCGAGTATCGTGCAGACCCAGGACCACCTCCTGGCTGGCAAACGTGCAGAAACAACCGCCAGCATGATGGGAAGAAAACATGAGGAAATACCATAACTAGAGTCTTAAACCTAGTAAGACCCTATTTAGAGGCATGCAGAAGGAATTTGCGTTACCAGCAAAAGGAGAAAATCTCATGTGAACATTTTGGGTTTCTAGTTTTCTAAAAGGATCCAGATGAAAGGTTGCGCAGTGCATTTTCAAGGCCTTCAGGCAATTACTTAGATATCAGAGTAAAGCTTATAATTGGGGTATGGGGAGGATGAAAGGACAGAGTTAGGAACAAATTCAATTTATAACATGAAATGATTGCATAATAATCCTTTTGCATGAAATTAAATAGTAATAAATGTAGTCAAGCCATGCATTATCTGTATATCCATGCTTTTAATTGTAATGTCATTTTTCTGTTGCTACATATTTACCAGTTCCCTTGCTGAGGATGAGTTTTGAATAACTAATTGTGTTTATATAGCTTTCTATAAGAAGATGCAAATTTGTCATCTGATGTTTGTAACTTGCCAGAAGGATCCTTTTCCTTTAGGGAATATTTTACTTTGATTCCTAATCATATCAAAACCATTGCAAACAGCTAAGCACAAGGTGTCCTTGGAAAATCAGATTTTTAAATAAGTTTTACCCCACAAAGCCAGGCAACGTGAAGAGAAGTTTTTTTTAAAAAATGGCAGTGGTTTTCAGCACTAAAGCCTGATCTTGTTAAGTCTCTTAGCAAAACTCATATCGGTATTTTGGGAAACTGTTTTGGACTCCAGTCTTAAACTCTGCTTCTCTTTTTGGGAAGTTAGGAGCTCTGTAACCCTTCATATGATGGTTGAGTGGATACAGAGAATGAGAACTATCTCATGCATAAAAGTCGGCCCTGTCAAAACACATGCATACCCATGGAGAAAAATGCCTTAAACTTCGAGTTGTTGTTGCCCCTCCTGTAAAACTGGACAAGCCAGGTGTCTGTTAATTGGGTTTCTGTACCAGCACTAAGCAGAATTATTTTTCGATAAAAATCATCGTTGTTGATACTGAGCTGAACTGCTAGGTGAGATCTAGACACTTGTTTCTCAAAACTGATCTACACTAAATGTACAAAAATCCTTTTTGTGGAAGTGAAATTGAACTTGTCACGAGTAATCAGGCAATCACTTCTGTGCCCTGTATGCTCAAGCGGAGGGGCTGCGTGCTCTACATAGCCCTCTGCTCCAGAAATGGACTTCACTGCATCTTTGCTGAGCATAAAGCATTTTGTAGAAGACTCTGTTCTGAAGAAGAACTGAAATTGGTTTTCCTCTGATTTCCTCAAACATTTTCAGTCTTAATTTCCAAACACTTGAGCGTGTCAACGGTAAAAACTTATTTTGCAAATGACCATGACGTGATAATGCTGTAGGAGGAAGCTCCCTGCATACGAGAAAAGGCTATCCCTATTAGCTGTGCTCAGTATGCTCTTTAGAATGTTTTTCATGTACTTGCAGCTCTGTGCTGGATTAGTTACACACACACACACACACCCTTACCTACTAATATGTAAGTTCAGATAGCCCTCAAAGTTCAACTTAGAAACTTTATTGTTTTGAATGAGAACTAAAGCTGGCAGCCCAGCTTCTGAAATCTATGAGTGGACTATGCTAAAGTCTGCTTATTTAAATGCTTTTCTCAGGAGATGAAAATCAGTAAAGATGTTTGGTTTGGAGGGTGGGAACTGGCTAGTATGTTTTAACAAGATGGAGCTTTACAATTTATTTTAAGTTGTGGTTTGATATAATCTTAAGTGATTGCCTTGGACTTGATCGGCATCGGCTACGAGTGCCAGAAGAAAGAACATGTTGTCTTGGTTGAATTCAGGGGGCTGTGAAGATTGAGGGAGCTTATTAAGAGATTTCCATTTTGACTGTGATCATCTCACTGTATGGACAGTCCTACTGTTTATAGGGACTCCAAGAACATCAGTTTTAAATAGAAGAAAGATTTACTTTGCATTAGTCATGGTGGTTCTTCAGATGCTACACAGCAGTGCATCGTGCATCCAGACTGAATGGAAAAAGCCCAAGTTAATATGTCACACTGCTCAATGTACATTAGACAAGTAGATCTTGGGTGCATAGTGTTAGGTTGAATTACAGCAGGGACTTACTCAGCACGGTTGCTTTCTGCTCATGCTTTCTGCTAATGTCATTAAACACCATTTGGTCTTAGCTGGGTGCATCTGGATTAACGTCAATACATTCTCTTGTTATAGGAGCAGCTTACTGCCAGTTCATGGACATGTTGTTCCCAGGCTGCATTAGCTTGAAGAAAGTAAAGTTTCAAGCAAAGCTGGAGCATGAGTACATTCACAACTTCAAACTTCTGCAAGCATCATTTAAAAGAATGAATGTGGATAAGGTAGGCATTCTGTATTTGTATTTCAATCACTACAAGTTTCAAAAGTTGTATGAACTGGGTGAAGTCAATAAATAGGGGAAATAAACTTTGGAATACTTAGTCTGCTTTTTCAACTTTAGTGCTGAGAACTGGAGTTACAAGTTGTATGTGAAGGTTCTTCTTGACCTGTTATTAACTGAAAAGGGTATTTAGGCACGAAGGAAGAAATTTGGCATGTTCCATTTAGGTACAAAGTGAAAATTGAGTCCATCTGTCCGCTGAGGAATTGTGCAGCTTAACTCATTGTATCTTAATATCAGAGACCCTTTTGATAAAAAAAACATATGTTGGAAATTCCTTACCATCAGTGAACCTTAATTTTAGATATAGTAAAATTACTGGTGACCTGAATTTCCAACCAAATAACTTAGAAATATGCTGTTCTTATAAGTATTCCGTGTTTCTTGTCCAAAATGGGGTTTAAGGAATTTAAACTATTCAAGAGCTGGAATAATTCATCCAATTATTTGATAGTTGGCCACCACATGTGATCTTGTAAAGTTAAGAATGGCGGGCTCTTAGAAAATGGCTTGTTCAGCCATAAGGTATTGGTTTATGTTTGAATGTGTGAGTTTGATGGACTCACCAATATAAATTACTGTGTTGATAAAAATGAGTAATGAAAGTTATGTTGTCACACTTTTTTGTTTTACACAGATGTACTACTTGTATATCCTTTTAAGGTTCTGCTCTGGCTTTTAGTGTTGCCTTATTCTGAAATTTAAACAGTCTTCTAGAGTGTCCTGTAAGACTTTTTTTAAAGCAGTGGAAACCCCTTTTTATTTCCTGAAATGTTCTATTTACAGTGTAAATTGTTGGTGAAACATTGGAAAGCCTAATAAACTTAACGTTGTCAATTTTTCTGTAGGGAGCAAACTTGCTATACTTTCTCAATGCAGAATTAAGATACGAAAGGAACAAGCTGGAAGGACATGCAAAATGCTACATTAATCCTTGTAGGAATATCATAAACTTATAAAATGCTGCACAGTTGGCTTAACCTTGAAGAAGAAATGAAAATTGCAATAGTTTTAGGTACCCTATTTCCAACTGAAAATTGAATGCATTCTGGAGGCATTAAGATTCATTTAACTTGGCTCTTCAATCAGCTGCATGAATTAAGCAAAGCAGGGCAGCCCTCCTTCTGCAGCATTCCCTTCGTAGTCCCTGTCTGCCCACAGCGTCTGGGAAGCTTGAGCCTCCTGCAGAGTAATGCTGAACCACCTCCTTACACTGTAATATTGGCCCAAGGCACCTTTTGGAGGCTTCATTTCTGTGAAAAAATTTGCAGGGTGTGGATATGGAGACATTCCCATCGCCTGCCTTTGTTTTACTAGAACTTTATAGGCATTTTAGTCAACTTCTGCGTGTCCACAAACTGTTCTATGTATAGCTATATATGGAATGGAAAAAAATGACAAGGTTAAAACCTCAGGGTTAGTTCATGTGATGAACGTGTACTACCAAAATGTAAGTTGGTTTGAACTTCAGCGTGTCTTGGAAAAGCTGCTGCATTTTTTGTAGTTCAAACAGTAGGAAAGAGAGCAAGAAACTCCTATCTGGACCTTTCGAAGAATTGTTCATTTTTAGTATGCCCGACTGAGCATGTCCATTAAAAACAGAAATCCCTAGTTAGTTGAATGTAGTGTTACTCCCAGAACAGCTTCATTCATCATGGCTGTTGCTGCAATAAAAAAGGAGTAACTCTGTGGAACAGCAGTTATAAAGGCTTACATACACCCACTATACAGCCACTTCAAAGGCTGGGTCTTCATTTTATTTCAGTTTTATTTCTTAAGAGCTCTTCCAAATCTACCATAATTTCCTTTCTTTTAGGAAGAAAACAATGGCAGAGCAATATATGCCAATATAGTTAGCAGATTTTTTTTTCTTTCAGAGAAGCATGTATATGTAATTTGTATATTTAAAAATAACAATTATATATTACTGGAACCTTTATTCTACCTTTCAGGTAATTCCCGTGGAAAAACTGGTCAAAGGGCGCTTCCAAGACAACTTAGATTTCATTCAATGGTTTAAGAAGTTCTTTGACGCTAACTATGATGGGAAGGAGTATGATCCCGTGGAAGCTCGACAAGGCCAAGACGCTCTTCCCCCGCCAGATCCTGGTGAACAAATCTTCAACCTGCCCAAAAAGTCTCACCACGCAAACTCTCCGACTGCAGGTATTTTGCTTCTTCAAGAATTCCATTTCTATCTCTGAAGATGATTATAAACTGTGATCCATTTTACATAAATACCAGTTGAAAATTATTTCCTTGTCTGGGTGGGCCATTCTTTTTGCCTTGTCATAGGCTTAGCATCTGAGATGGCAGCAGTTAACTTCTTGTGGTGCGCTCTAGTTTGGCCCAGCCCTATCAGGTGTAGGGTCTCCCCCACTGAACCCTTGATGTAAATGATGTGGATTCTAGTGATGCCTGATTGTGGAGACAAAGGCATTTAACCTTCTTCTCGATTAATGTGATGTGTGTGAGTGTATTCAAGAACACTAAATGAAGTGTGTTTCTCTCTCACACTTCCACCCTTACAGGAAATCGCTAGCACAGGCTGATTTCTATTTTATTAATTTTTATGGTGAGTGAAATGCTTCTAAATCTTAAGGACTGACCAGAAGGACAAAACGAATGGTGGTTTTAGATGTGCTTATTGTTCAGGTCCACTAGTCCTCTTAAGTGAGCAACATAAAACTATTGCTCTTTCCCAAAGATACCTCTGTCTTCTAACTTTTTATTTTGTGTTTATACTGGGTTTTGCTGGCATAGAGTTAATTTTCTTCATAGGAGATTGTATGGTGTTATGTTTTGGATTTGTGCTGAAAACAGTGCTGACAACAGGGATGTTTTCGTTGTTGCTGAACAGTGCTTGCACAGCGTCGAAGCCTTTCTTGTTTCTCAGACTGCCTTGCTAGTGAGGTAGGCTGGGGATGCACGAGAAGGTGGGAGGGGACACAGCTGGGACAGCTGACCCCAAAGGAATATTCCATACCATATGACATCATGCTCAGCATATAAAGCTGGGAGAAGAAGAAGGAAGGGGGGGACACATTCAGAGTGATGGCATTTGTCTTCCCAAGTAGCTGTTATGTGTGATGGAGCCCTGCTTTCCTGGAGATGGCTGAACACCTGCCTGCCCATGGGAAGTAGTGAATGAATTCCTCGGTTTGCTTTGTTTGCGTGCGTGGCTTTTGCTTTACCTATTAAACCATCCTTATCGAAACCCACGAGTTTTCTCACTTTTGCCCTTCTGATACTCTCCCCCATCCCACCGGGGAGGAGAGAGTGAGGGGCTGCTTGGGGCTCAGTTGCCAGCTGGGGCTAAACCACAACAGTGTTTCTGGAACAGGCCAAAGGACTAAGTCTGATCTTTGATGTTTATGTAATATGGGCACGACTGGTCACTAAGCAGATGCCATTTTTGGATAGCTGAGAGTTAAGTGAATAAGGGAGCAGCTAACATTTTTAAAAAAATAATCGCTGAAAGAGTGTTACAGGGGTTGGTTACCTATACATATATAGGTTTGTGCATACAGAAACACACATGCTCACACACTTAATTCCTTTATTTTTCTGTCCTGGGTTTGCTTTATTCATACTAACCCAGTCCTCAAATAATGATTTTCAGTTGGCTTAATTCTGCGACCTGTCTTCTCATGGGCTCAGATATGCACCAGTGCTGGCAAAGGGAAGGGGCAGGTATGAGGCACCCTCTGTTTTAGGCTGGCATACGCTCTGGATTCATACCCAGATTTCAGTGTTCTGCTCTGATCACTTCTGACGTCAAAGTGGGGCATACTTGGCCAGCTGCCTTCAGCTCATTAGTGCTTCCAGGAAATTGAGCACCTAATAGCAGGCCAGTGCTGCTCTGGACTTTTAAAGCTTGTTTACATCTCTGTTTTACACCGTCTTGTGTCTAAACTTTTGAAATTCAGGGCCCTGGTATGCTATAATTTCCCATGTGATGTCTTGCACTTCCTTTGAAAACAAAAATACCCAAGTGCTAATGTCATGGTGTTATCCAATTGAGAAATTGAAAAAGACAATTTTATTAAATACAGACTTTACCCTGCTTGTTAATTCTTCTTGCAGATGGTCCGTTTATACCAAAGTCACAAACGTGTCATCCAAATTAAAGTTGTGGAGGTGACAATCCTAGAGAAATAGAATAGCTACTGGAGTGGAACCAGCCAGCTAATACGGAGGGTAACGGGGTGATCTGGTGTCGTGTTGCTGGTTGTATGATGCGTGTGTCCCGTGCCTCCTCAGCCCTTGTATGGAATAGGATAACTGAGGTATAATATAATGATCTTTGGTAAGATTCTGTGGCTGTGGAAGTTAGCTTTTTCATGGAAAGCTTCCTTCGTTATTAAGGAACAACTTAAATATTGTCCAGAAGTATGACAGACAGGACACTAGTTTAATTTTTGTTGAGCTGGGGGCGGGTAGGAGGGTGGTGTGTAGACATTACATGATGCTAGGTGAAATGAGAGGTGCAGCTTGCATTGCTGCCTGCATTTTAGAACAGAACTATTTCATTTAGGTGTCAGTCATTCTTAGATTTATTCAGCTTCTGGGTGAGCACATTTTTATTTCCCTGATGTATTGTGCCTTTGTGCCTCACCTCCCCACATTGTGTAACCTGATTGCTTGAAGATGGGAGCCCTTACTGGGTGCCTCTTGTTAGAGGACACTCTGGGAGGAGCGCCGTAAGCATCTGCAAGCTTGTGCATGCCTCATCTCCTGCTGTTTGGAAGTAAATTGGGATGATGTGGAAGCAAGTAGTTGGGAAATAACCATGAAAGATGGGCTTCTGTACCTCTGTCGTGTGTGTGTCTGTGCATGCTCATGCACACTTAACTGGAGGAGTATTCATTACAGTTGTTACAGGAACCATAATGTGAGTAAAACAAGCTTAGCCATTTGTACTAAGAAGGCAAAAAAGATAAGGTCTCATGAGTTCTCCTGTGGCAGGTTAAGAATTCCCCACCCCATCTGGACTTTCGTCTTCCTTGATGATACAAGCACAAAGAGGGAATACATGGCCATGAGTAAGTGCAGCATCAGGTGGCATAGTTTAAACTGCTATCTATAAATTTTATGTTGATTATTTTGTTATTCTATGTTCTTGGATCTTCAGTGAAATGGCTGAGGTTTTGGGCATGGTTTTATTTCCACTGACTTTGTTGTGGGAGCAGTAAACATTGTGGGCTGCTTGATGCAATAACCTTTTATGCCAGTGCAGTAGGCATTTGCCAGCATCTGTAGCAGTTTGCCACAGTAGCTTCTCTCTTTTTTGTACATTTTCTTCTTTTTTTTTAATGTCACTTTTAATTTGTGTGATTTGCTCTCCACTGAAGCTTTGAAATTTTAGTATTGTCTTGTTTCAGTTCATTAATGAAACAAAAAGAAGCAACAGTGAGAGAAAATAAAGAACCCAGAAGATCTTTGAACATAATCCAAAAGTTTTTAAACAGTGTGCAGTGAACATACATAAATGTATGCACTTATTGTTTAGTATCAGGAGCAAGTAGATATGTGGGTACTCATTCACTATATTTTTGGTTTTGACAGACCTTTAAATATGCCTGTTCAAATTAATCAAATATATAAATTTCTAAAGGAACAATTTATTTAGCTATTACTAATGTCGTATGTGTTTCAGATGATTCCTGTTTTTCCATGGACTAACTCTTCCAGTGCCTTTTGCCAGAATTTTGTTTTTGAGTGATTTAAGAGGTGCTGATCTCTTTAATTATTCATAACCACTTTATAACACTCTGTTCTAACTCTGATTTTTCAGAGGCAGTCTAAGATATGCCTTTCAATTAACAAGAAAGGGGTCAAATCCCTAAAGCCTGCTCTGAAAGCTTACCCAAAAAGGTAGTTGCCATGAGTTAGAATTATTTTTGGTATTTTAATCTGATGCTAAAGCTTGACAAGATCTGTAGTCTCGGGTAGCTGCTTTCCGTACCTATACATGGGTATTTACCTATATCTCTGCAAATGCAGAGTGTGGCCTTTATTTCATTTTTTAAAAATGCTTTTAAAACCAACCAAAATGAGAAATCTGAAAATGCACCAGGTTTTGTGTTCATCGTGGAGCAGTCCAACAGCCACGGCCCTACCCCTTCCAAAGGCGATCCGACTGAGGAGTCAGCCAGGTCAGGGATAATGCAGCTCGGAAATGGAAGCATAAATAGGTCCCTACAACTAATCTGCTGTGCCACCCTCGCGTTGCCTCGTCCCCTCCTGGAGAGACAGAGCCGATTTGTTGCCGAGCTGACGGCGGTACAGAGGATGGGTGGCTTCGGTAGCCCCTGTAAAAGGCTGCTTCTAGGAATAGTAGGAACAGCAAGGATTTGCCAGGTAAATGCAGCTCCCTGCTGGGGGAACGAGTATGTTTTCATCCTTCAAGGAGCGGAGCCAGCCGCGCAGCCCACCGCTGCAGGCTCTCTGCCAACGGCACTACAGCTGCTTTTAGATATAACGCCATCTGCCAGCCCTGAGCCGCCTCTCCATCTCCTGCAGCCTCCGCTCTTCGCTAACGCAGCCCTAAACAGCCTGCAGATGTAGAGTCGAAATTATGGTAAGGGATTAAAATATTAGGGCACTGCTGTTTGTGCCAGTTCTGATGCTCCCTGTGGAAAATAACAGAAAAAGCTTCATCTGATCAAATTGAAAATGGTGATCAGGTTGTCAGGATTTTAGCTTAGTGTCTTACGTAAGTATTCCTGTGTGTCAGAGCAAATCTCCATGGAGCACTGCTTCATGTATGGGCGTGGGGTGTCAAAAATACACGGGTAAAAGACACCTTAATAAAATTAGTTGTTTACATGTAAGCTAAAAATGTGAGAGATTCTTAGATCCGAAGGCTGTTTGAAATATTCAGTGAGAGCAGGATGACTAAAGCAGAGCTGGAAAATACTGGAGGATCACATGAGGGCTAAAAATACTCACGCTATGACAGGGAAAATAACCAGGGCAGAATAAACTGTTTGTGTGCGGATGCTTTATATATAATGTGTGTGCCATCGAAGAGCCAATTATGCAAGAAAAATACTGATTTTCTTTAGGGAAACAGTATATCCTACTGTGGCAGATGTGCTATAAATTAATTTTGAGGGATAAAAATACTCAGCAAAACCAGTCTTTGTTTTAGCAGCTAGTGATACAATTAGGGACTCCTGAGGGACTACAGAACTCCTTCTAATGGTTGTTTGGTTGGGGTTTTTTTCTTTGTTTTCCACCAAAACATGGCACCTTTTTCCCCAGGTTGGCAACCTCTGCTCCCAGTGGTGCGTTGCTCCAGGGCAACGTGGCAGAGCCTGGAGATAGGAAGAGCCACGGGGCAACAAACTGAAAATGCTTTTGTGCCTAGTTCATACGAGGCCAAGGAATTGTACCAGCCGATGGGAACAGCATGTGCAGTGACAGTGCTGGCCCGGGAGGTGGAGAGGAAAGTGGCTCAGCCTTAGTACAGACACACCCCCTCTGCCAGCATGAGAGTTTAATTTTTAAACCCACTGAGCCTAAGAATTTAGACCACGAAGCAACGGTCCTTGCAGTGCAGGAGCCAGGGCCTTTTTTCTAGAAAAAGACTGTGTTTGAAAACCAGTGGTGAAAATTGCTGTCTTAATTTTCAGTGTGCTATGGGTGTGGTTCAAATGTCTGTGTTGCTCACATTTTTGCATGATCTTTTGTATTTCAGTATGCATTTCTTCACATATTTTCATTCAGATTTTCCTTTTGAGACTGCTTTCTCCTTAAAGCTAAGCAGACAGTTGAATTTTAGAAAATGCATGTTTTTAAGAGCATTTCAAATTTTAAATTGTACTCTTCTGTTAAGTCTATGTGCCATAGTTTCATCCATTGAAAATGAATGCTTGCATGCTTGAAGATGTTTCTAGAGAAAATAGAGGTTTCAGTTGAGACCAATTAAGAGTTGCCATTAAAATGTTGGTTATTTTAAATTTAAACAAAAGCCTTCATTTATGATAGTGGAAAGGCTGGGGTTAGTTCCCATCTATCAAATCTCCTTCTATTGAAGATGAACTGAGGGAGTCATGCCATCAACAAAACTTTTTAATCTGACAAGCAGACTCCATTGTATGTTCTTGCTTGGATTGCTCTGTTGAAATTTGTAAAAGGTGCTTCAGTTTCAAGTATTTGTACACACTTGTGTTTGCTGGCTGGCTGGCAGTGATGCTCAACATAGAGCTCATCAGGCTGTGCTGTAGCCAGCAGCAGTGGAGGTATGGAGAGCTGAGGGGACAGAGAGCTCCTGCCACCCAGGGGAAGTTAGTACCACAAAATAATTAGCATGTTGGGATGCTGAAAGTGAAGTCAGATTTTGTCTGAGGTAATTTCATTCCTGTTAAGCATCATTTGTCATCACTTATGCCATTAAGCATCCCTAAATTGAGCAGTTTCTTGCATCCCAGTGTAGCCGCAACAATAAGCATGTGTGAATATTAATTCATCTACATCTACTCATTTATTAATTCATCACTCATTTGTTTTAAGTGGGTGGAGAGTTTTTCTTTAGCTCCTGGAGAAAGCGCTAGCTCTGTGGGTTTGTTTTTTTTCTTCTGTGGCATGAATCAGGAATATTCAGTTTATGAAATGCTTTAATTTGACTGAAGAGATTGTGAGTGATTCCCAAATTCCACTGAAGCGGTGGTCGTGTGGGCTCAGCCAGGTCTCGTGCTTGCTCAGGGCTTCCATTGCCTTCTACGCCATCGTCATGCCCATCCACACTGTATTATGTGTTTTCTTGGAATTTTACATAAATATTTAACAGCATACTAATTAATCATGTAGCTTCAAGGAAGATTTCTCTCTAAACATTAAATAGGTCTCTTGCCTACAAGACTGCGCTTGTGAAATAAAGTGACCCGGAATTCACAGCCTAGCTTTGCTGTACCCCAAACCTGCACAGCACCAGCGTCCACTGTTTTAAATCGCAGAAGTGTACATCTGTTTGTAAAACTTTTGTCTTTAACAAAAAGAATAGTGAGGCTGAAACTGGGGGGGGGGGGAATATATTTAATTATGATTGTTTCTGGAGCACCACAGATAGAAAACTGTAATGCATTTCAACACTGGTTCATCTAACTTATTTCAGTACAAGAACAAAATAGTCTTTCAACTGTGAATTTATTTTTCCCATCTCTGCTAGTGTTATATGGGCAGGTACAAAAAATTATCCAGGTGCTAATTGAAGTAGCTGCGATACTGTTTACAAAAAATTCTAATTGGACCCTGCATTGACCTAAAATCAGAGCATGTTTTCACAGAACAGTGGAGGCAGGAAGGCACCGCTGAGATTGTCCAGTCCAACCCCTCTGCTCGAAGCAGGGTCACCTAGAGCCAGTTGCCCGGGACCGTATCCAGTCCAGTTTTGCGTATCTCCAAGGATAGAGACCTCCAAGCCTCTCTGGACAGCTTGTTCCAGTATTTGATCACTCTCAGAGCAAAGTAGTTTTTTCTTATGTTTAAATGGAATTTCTTGTATTTCAATTTGTGACTCTTGTCCTTTGACTGGGGACCACTGAAAAAAGCACGTCTCCATTGGCTTTGCACCCTCCCTTCAGGTATGGATAAGATGCCTCTGAAGTTCCTCTTCTCCAGGCTGAGCAGTCCCAGCTCTCTCAGCCTTTCCTCCTATGCAAGGTGCTCCAGTCCCTTAGTCATCTTCATGGCCCTTTGTTGGACTCTTTCCAGTATACCCATGTCTCTCTTTACTGGGGAGCCCTGACCTGGACCCAGCACTCCAGATGTGCCTCATTAGTGCTGAGCAGAGGGGGGAGAATCACCTCCCTCAAGCTGCTGGCAGTGCTTTTCCCAGTGCAGCCCAGGAGGCTGTTGGCCTTCCTTGCTGCGAGGCGCGGGTGCCTTGCTGGCTCATGCTCATCCTGGTGTCCACCAGGACCCCCAAGTCCTTTTCTGCCATGCTGCTTTCCAGACTGTTGGCTGCCAGTACCTTCTGGGGAATGGGGCTGTTCCTCTCCAGGAGCAGGGCTCTGCACTCCTTTTTGAACATCAACAGTAAGCTTGAAAAGGAATTGGTAATGGGTAACATTTATGGTGCAGGTTACAATGCAGTTCTCTTAGTGGCTGGTGAAAAGAGCTGGTTATCAGATATTTTGTATATAAAATATTTGTATAAAATTTTGTGCTTTCTCAGAATATGTAAATATGTTATATAAATATTTTCACAGAAGATATGATGTTGGACAGAATTTAAACTGCTTGGATTATATAGCCCCTCTGAGCAATGCATTAGCAATTCCACAATTGCACTAATTGACTGCAAAGCCATTGCACTGCTCAATAGCAAAGTCATTAAGCCTACCAAGATCTTTCCATCTCCATTTAGATATCTGGCTGTCTCAAGTACTTTGCACTACTCTACCAATCAGCATCCTTTAATTCTTTCATGAAATTAAGCTTCTGTTAGAACTGGGAGGCTTACCTCTGAGCTGATTCCAAAACTCACGTTTCAGAATAAAAGTGCAGTAAAGCTTTTTTTTTTTCCTCCAGGAAATTTTAAATTAGAAATCCCTAGGCATTCTCTGTTGCAATTAAGTTCTATCCAGCTGTCGCTGATACCATCTGAAATGTTCTGGTTATTTAGCTGGTTTTTATCTACATTACTGAAATTGGAATATCGTGTTCACTTAAGAGCAGATCCTGAGCAGCGAAGCAAAAGTCGATTTCTTTTGATTTGTCTGGACTTTATAAAGCTTAGTAACACTTTGCTATAGAAATTCAGAAGGCTTTGTTGTTTTCAAAGGAGGGCAGAATGTGATGTGGTGTATTGGTGCTATCCAGCCCTCTCTGTCTGCTGACGGTGGTGATGTGAGCTTGCTCGGCACACTCTGGGAGGACGCCTCAGCTGCAAATTAGAGAGAATACCTGGGGATTAAATGCTTGTGCTTGCTCTGCCCTTAACTCCCGCTGCCCGTTAGAAAAAGGTGTGTACTTCATGATTTGGCTTTCTGTGATCAGTACCCCGATCTACAAAGAACGAGCTCGGTGTGCAGGGCTGTCGAGCGTGAAAGGGAGCAATACGCCGTGGCTGCACAACGTGCCTTGCTGAGGTCTTGCACCGTGACACCCCCCTCCCCCAGGAGAAATGGTGAAGAGCTGACAGGCAAGGCGATGCTGCCCTAGAAAAGTGGAGCAGCTTCTCCTGTGCTTGTGTGCAGGTGTTTGCTGTCTAGGGAAAGTCCAGTGCTGCCTGCAAGTAGAAGAAGGGTAGTTGGTGGAGAGGGGGAGCCGCATCGACCAGCTGAGGTTTCGCATCTGAAGGTCCTTAGCTTATTCTATAGCATTTAATTTTTGGTTGATATCCTGAACTGCTTCTTGCAGTTTAGTATACATATCTATTATTTTAAGTGTTGTATAGGTAACTGTTGCAGTTGCATGCGATACAAGTATTCATTAAATAATCTGAGGCCCAACTAAAATGCTGCAAAATGATTATTTCCAGTGTGTGTTTATCTCGCATATTTTAATACCAATTTTCTTCTGTTTATCTGCAAATCCAAATGAAAATAAATTTCCTGGCTTTGAGAGCATCTTAATGATCCTGCTCTTAAGCAGGTGATTTTTGGTTAGTCAGAACATGGACTGAATCTGGAAAGCGTGTAATGAAGGCAGGGTGCTAAAGTTTATGAAAGTACCTAAAGAAAGAAATAGCAGCAAAAGATCTTGGCACTTTTAATACTTTTCCACAAATGATTTATTATTTGCTCATCTAAGTATGGTGTGAAAAAAAGTTTAATTTTAGTATACAACGTTGAATTTTCCCAACCTTAGTCTGTGTACTGTATCTGAAATCTGCTAGAGGTGAGTTTGTGCATGTAATTACAAGGATTTAGGCATGGAAGTTACTGGACTGGAATCACCAATTTAAAAAAAAAAAAAATTTTCCATACCTGTTTCATTTTAAGGAGCATAGAAGAGGAGAAGGCTGGACATCTTGCACAGAAATGCTTACACAAGTCGACTGAATTATCAAGTTGTTTATTTATGTTCTGTTGGCATTAGGTGACCCAGTTAATACAGAGTTATCCTTAGAGGTGGGAAGAGAGGCTTGTTACAGACAGAGGCCTGTGACTAAATCAGAAAAGCCTAAGCTACCTTGATTAAATAACCCATTGCTGCTTTCCTTTCCCATCGCTTTTCAGCTCCTCCAAGGGACCACTATACCCAGTTCTAGGTCAGTGAGACCGTGTGAGCTCCACGGTTTGGTCACAGGGGCAGCCTCCCAAGTCATCTTTCTGCCCCTCCTGCCATTCCCTGCCTCCTTGTGATTTCTTCTTACTGACGCCTTTGTAAAACATTGTTTTTACAATGAATTGCTTTATTAAAGTGTGGTCTGAGACTGGGGATATGTTGTGGAAATGACAACTTAGAACAATTTGCAGTGTGCTGTAAACCAAGTCATCATATGGGAGGAGCAGGTGTGGGGTGGAAGGTGGCTGCTGAGAAAGCTGGGGCAAATCCCTCCAGAATTGGTGAGCTGCAAGCTCAGAGCTCAGCTGGGAGCTGGGTGCTTGCTGGATTTAGGCCTTCTCCTGCACCCTGCGTGGCCCAGGCTTCAGAGACAGCAGCGTTTGACGGCAGAGGACGGCCATGGAGCCCATCCACATGTCCGGACAACTGTGTTTTGCTCTTTGTAAGAAAGTGATAAATGTGGGTGCTGCAGAGCAGGGCTGCTGATTCATGTGCCTGCTTAATAAATCAAATAAAATAGGTCAGAGAGAAGGCTGGGGTTCTGTTCTGTCGTCTTAACCCAAGCAATTTTTGTACCAGATGTGCGTTCACTGCACCTGAAATGTATTCCTAGTCGGTGGGAATAAGGAAAAGGCTGAGAGTCAGAGGCCAGCGCTTGTGGGAGCCCAGGCAAGGCGGACTGCCGTGACCAGGCGCTTGTGTAGTGGGGCTGAGAGACTAAATCAAACAGCGACAGGGAGAGGGAAGATGGAGAGGCAGAGCAAGGTGTGAGAAGCTGGCTGTGAGGTTCGTACGAAGGCACTGCAAACCCTTTTGCACAAGTGTTCCTCTGCTTGGGCAAAAAAAGAGTACCTGTGAAAAAGGGTCTCTGTGCGCACTTCGGAGTTGCTGGTTTTGCTGGTAAAGACGTTGCTCTGTATTCTGGCAGATTTGCAGTGCAAGTAATTAAAAACAAATAGCAAAACCTAAACAGATCAAAACTCATCTCTTGGTCACTATGGCAACTGTGAGTTCACTGATGGATTTAATTCTGCGTGCACTGTCTGAATTTCAATGCCCTTGTCTTAGGGATGGTTTACACTTGAAAATGAGGAAAGCACAGTTTAGCTGAATTTCTCAAGTCTGTTTTTCTCCAAGAGAATTAAAGATAGATCTGTACACTAAATATTGGGCTGGAGGAATAGTCTATTAACAGCACATTTTTTAAAGCCGAAAGCTGCAGACAGCTAAGAGAACTTTTTATTCTAGTTTGGTGTTTATTTATTTTAGTTGCAGAGTTACTTCACTCTCAGTAGCAAACCCAAAGTAAAACTGCTAGGAAATGTGGGGTTTTTCCCTTTTCCAAGGTATAGCAGCACTGGAACTTCCTCCTTCGCCTTGAAGTAACAGAGAGAATGGCTGTCTGTGAAACAAGTACTTTTGTTTCTGTACCAAGTTAATAGGAATATATTTATCATGGGGATAAATCTTGATTGTTATTTATTTATTGTACTTTTCAGGTGCTGCTAAATCCAGTCCAGCTTCTAAACCAGGATCAACACCTTCTCGCCCATCTTCAGCAAAAAAAGCTGCACCAAGCAGCTCAGCATCCAAATCAGATAAAGATTTGGAAACTCAAGTCATACAGCTCAGCGAACAGGTAAATTTGCTCTAGGCATAAAATTAGATGCATTCACTGTCACAGGCAGGCATGAAATCTAATATTGCCTTCTGTTGAATGGTGCTCTCCAGAATTATGAGGGGACAAAAGATTGAAATAGCTCAGCTGGGAAGAAAAAAGTGATTTGTTGTTAAAAATAACGTCTGACAGGGATGACTGGTGTTTGCCAGTATTTTTAAAAGGTGATCTTAGGAATGACAGGTGGTAAGACTTGCTCAAGTATGATAATTTTATTAGGTTTTTTGAAATATATCTTTTATTTCACTTGGATAGGGAAAATTCCAAGAGTGTCTTTGCTCTTGTGTATTACAAATTTGAAATAAATCATTTTAATGTGTCATTATGGAGAAAACATGCCTGTTTGTAATACCAAGGTGTTAGAGATTTGCAACTGAATGGAGACTAGCTCATTGCACTCTGCTTTCTGGAAGGAAGGCATTAAGAAGGTAATATGCCTTTTTCATGTAAAAATGTGACCTAGCTTTGTGAGAATACTTAGTTGTATTATAAATAATGTTCTGCAATATAATCAATAAAGCTTCAGAATTTCTTCAATGTTAGGAATGTAAGGGCTTAATTTTCATTTATGCTATGGAGCTGTACATCACGCTGTCATTCCTGGACATGCAAGAGTGTTTGCACTGGACATGAATAAATATCTGCATCTGGCTCAAGACTGTGCTGTCAGAGTGGTGTAAATGCTACTAGTATAGTAGGAGGCCTGATCCCTGTATTTGGTCCTGGACAAGGGAAAATGGAAAGGAAAAACCTCATAGAGCCTGAGCTGCCTGGCAGCTGCATTCAGGAGGAAGTCGTTACTCTGGATCAAGTATAATTTTCCACAATTAAAGACATTTCAATTTCAGACTTCCATTGACCTGAATAACAAAGATTCCAGTTTGTTGGGGCACTGTTTGCAAATTCTTGGTTACTGTTATGCATTTAAAGGTGGTGAATGGATAGCCACATCTCAAACATGGCATGCTGTGGATTCAGGGTGTAATTCTGAGAAGCAGAGACCACAACAGGGTCTGCCAGCCTTCCAAACAAGCTTTTGATTGTTGCTGTGAC
Organism: Balearica regulorum gibbericeps; assembly: GCF_011004875.1. Taxonomy (NCBI): domain Eukaryota; kingdom Metazoa; phylum Chordata; class Aves; order Gruiformes; family Gruidae; genus Balearica; species Balearica regulorum. The sequence goes on along the minus strand of NC_046185.1, from coordinate 46,651,546 downwards.
AGAAAAGTTCTTAAATGTTGCACAAGGAATGGATGTATGTATTTTTCATGGCATTTTTTTTTAATCATTGTAAGAGTGGAGTTCAAACGTCAGCTTAATGCAACTTAAACCATGACATTTGTACTCAGAAGTCAGAACGTGTTCACTTCAGTAGGAAGAGTTGGTTGGGGTCTGAGCAACATAAAAATATTTGATCTTGACTAAAATAGGCAGTCACTATCGCATCCACTGTCAATGTATTCCTAGCACGTTCCATGTGTGAAAACTTTTAAGCTTTATATACAAATAACCCTGAGGGAAAACTGATGATTTCCCCTATCACCAAAGAGGAGAAGAAATGTTGAGGATGTGAAAAGTTGGTGTTTTAATAACTAGTTTTTGAGACGCACATCTTCTAGCTAGAATGGTCTGGAAGGCTTTTTTTTTTTTAATGCTGGCAGCGCTTGGTATTTCATTTCCCACTAATGGTTACTTGTGCACCCTGGGCATATAACATGAGCCAAAAAAGCTATGCTGCAAGCAGCCCTGAGCCAAGCTTTTCTGACCCCCAGTCTGAACATGCTGGAAGAGCCAAATTGCCTGTTTTTACCACTCTCCAGCAACCAGGGAGATGAGGGCAGCAGCCACTTTTACCCCTTTGCTGTCTTGATCATGAGTAAGAAATGTTGAGTGGTGTCTGTGGATATCAAATTCCTATGTGGCTGTAACAGATACTTTTTTCAGCCCTTTCATGGATGGCAGCTAAGGGAGGTTGAAACATCTGAACTTCCATGCAATTTGTAGTGGAAAAAATTAAGTAGTGGGTCTGTCTGTACACTATATTTTACCACAAGGTTGCTTAATGAGCTATTGGCAATAATCATAAGCCATCCGTAATATTTGCTAGTTTGATGGCTCCCAATAATCGTAAAGTTTCTCTTAAAATTATCTTAGCTTTGCCTTGGTCTGTGCTAGTAAATTGAACACTTCCAAGGAATGTCACTGTGTGCTGGAACTCAATTACCCATAACATTAAAATGCTAGAGTGGTCCCTGCTGTGGTTTTGGTCTGTGCCAGCTAACACTCTCCCAGAGAGCTGCTGATTGCAGTTAAGGAGACAACACAGACCAGGGACCACTAGATATGGAGAATGGTCCCAGGAACTGTTAACTGTATGCTAATATACACATAGTTTCTGCAAACAGCACCATCTTGGCTGCTTGTCTACCGTATATACTTAATCTCCATCCTGGTTCTGCAGTCCTGTGAGTTTTCATACTACCAGTAAGTGCCATCAGAGAAAAGACCAGTTAGTAAGAACTGTTGCCTCTGCACCCATTAACTGGGTTGCAGAGGGTTACTTCTGGTGCAGGAACAGAGCACGGGAGTTAACATGTACCGTTGCCCATACAGGATTAGCCTTTTGGTATGTTCGCAGCAGGGAAAGTAGCACGTGAATGTGCCGATTACCTGAAGAAAAAACAAATTAATATGTCACAAATAGCTGATATGTAACTGAAGAAAAGAAAGTATTTGGTTTCGTTATAACTGTTTACCATATATTGTAGTTAATTAACTATGTGCATATGTGCATAGTTTAATGATTCCATTTCTTAAAATGGAGTGAATCTATAGCATGAAAACAGGCAAATGCCTTCATAGTAAATAGGTCAGAAGGGGAGACAGTCTGAGCTACCAGCTGCCAATGTTTAAGCTGAAGTTCATTGTTTTTCCAAGCTCTAGCAAGCACAGAGCAAGAGATCTAGGAGCAGTTACGTTCTTGTTGTGTCAGGATGCAGGTGTTCCTCTCAAGGAATATGCTGCTGCAGATCCACAAGACATGTCTTAAATGTAAGGTCTTCATCTATAGACCAAAACATTGTAAACTCCTGTTCCGTTTTGCTATTCCTACTTTCATGAATAAACAGTTAATTTTAAGGTGACCGGTCATTGTATCAATCATAGATTCAAACTGTCAAGGGAAGACTTGGGTGTCAAACTCAGGCTGCTGGTCAGAAACAGGTTAGTACGTGAATGAGATGCTCTGAGATCTGGCCCTGGCAACCGGTCAGTTCTGCTGACTGACACCTCTGAGGATGCAATCAAGGGTCAGAAAAAGGCTTTGCTAGCTCAGCAGTTACGGAAAAATGAGCTGATAGGATTTAGCAGGCTGTCAAAGCATTGTTTGAACTCTGCTGGTATTTTTACTAGTGGAGGGAATAAATAAGCTTGCAGCAGAACTGGCAACACAGAACTTTCTATTAAATTGTATCAGTTCACTGAAATGTAGTCTGATGCAATTTAATTTATTTAGCATGTTTTATTTAGAAAATAATTTGTATAATTGCAGGCCTTAAAATGTGGATGCTAATTTGGCTGTAATTTGGACGTGATTAGGGTCAGTGTGTTTACTGTAGGCAGCTTCATCTATGATTATTTCTGTTGGTTATTACACAGCTGTCTTCCAAATTTGAGAGCCACTTACACATTATCCTGATTGTGTATATCCCATTGGACAGTGGTTTATCTGTTATGCTCCCACAAAATTGTTCTTTTTTAAATATATATGTGTATGTGTGTATATGTATGTATAAAAATATGTTGCAACATCTGTCATGATTTATATGAAGCCTAATCATTACCAGCTATGTTGCCCATAAATGATTTGCAGCAGTCCTGGTGGTGAAATTGAGACTGACAGTATAGCTTGAAGACTCTTGTGAACAAGGTTGCAAAGAGAAAGATACTTGGCATTTGAGAGAATTTGTTGATAGAAACAGCACATCAGTTGGAGCAGAAAGTCCGTGGCGCAGCCGGCCACGGTATCAGGGTGTCAAAACGCAGGTCTCTAATTGTACGGCAAGTGGGGAGGCAGCAAAGAGGAGAGGTGAAAAAACAACACACCTTTCCAACTAGCGGACCTTTTAATTTCCTAACTAGACCGTTTCCCTTTGTGAGCTTTTCTGCTAGATCCACGGATTTTTAGAGCAAGGAGATATTGTAGGTTTCCCAACAACTGCACATTAATCCAGGCAAAATGATGCAAGTACTGAGCTTAAAGTTTTATTAATTACTATTACATGACACTTCTGGCAGCTTTGTTAGAAGCCAAGTCTTAATTAGCCCTGATTCCTGAACTGCTGCTTTGGGTTTCAATATAAAAGAGCAGTGAGAAAACTGACCTTTAACGATCAAGGTTAAGATTCATCCAAGAGGTGTAATGGGGGAGCCTGATTTATTACTGTCTATTGTGTAAGATTCAGTCTAGCACCTAAAAAAAAAAAAAAGTGGGCTTCATTTTAAGCTATAAAATTGAATATATATTTAAGATTGTTTAGCATGCATAATTTTAGACTGAGTTGTTCTGTCTGTAGTGCACCTCACAACTGATGCTTCGCATCTTGGTTTATATGCAGGTACATTCGTTAAAACTTGCACTTGAAGGCGTGGAGAAGGAAAGAGATTTCTACTTTGGCAAATTAAGGGAGATTGAACTTCTCTGCCAAGAACACGGGAGAGAGAATAATGACCTTGTCAATCGGCTAATGGAAGTCCTTTATGCTTCAGAAGAACACGTAAGTTGAAGCTTAATGTCTTTTATTTAGACAAAACAGCTTAATTTCATAAAAATTTATTGGTACAGTATTGGGTCATGTCCTATATTTAGGTCAGCAAAACTGTTGCAGCTAGGATTTCCATGCCTCCTCCCCCAAAAAGGAAGTTTGCATTTGCAAACAACAGACTTTTCAGCTTGGGGAAGGGATTCAGGAGGCCAGTTGCTTTTCACTGCTTCAGCATAGGTTTTGTAGTCTACATTTGCTGAACCTGATCTGAAAGGGGAGGGTGCATGTCACAATTTTAAATTGATTTCATATGGTTCTGAGCCTTAGTTTTGTTTTTTCCTCTTCTGCCTTTCTGCATAAAGTCTTTTACTCGTGGTCCTTAACATGTTGAAAGTCTCAGAAATTCTGACAGAGGTGCTGTTCAATGTCTACAGCTGTGAACCTTCTCTAGCCCATGTGGCAGTGTTGCAATATGTATGGTGCAGGTTGCCAAATACATAATTACATCTGCAGAGATAATGCTCTTTAGCATTTTTTTATCCTGTTGCTATAGGCAAAATTCTTCCTTGTGCAAACCCAATAATCCTCTATTACCAAAATTTCAGCAGTGTATTGTCTGCAAGATTAAGCAAGAATCTCATTGCACCTTAAACTTAGCGCTGTAGACACTGGACAAAGCAAGAGGTTGCAAAGGGTGCTGGTTAAATTCCTCAGATACATTCAGGGATAATGATTCAGTGGAGATTTAGCTGAACTACTCCCATTCATGTTAACTAAATCCCTGTATGCACTGCACTGATGATTGACCCGTCAGTCTCCAGCGGACGACGTGTATAAGCATCAACTTAATCTCGGCAGCACTGTGGTACCGTAGGCTGTCTTATATCTGTTCCCAGAAAGCTGTTGTAGCAGTTGTCAGCTGACTTAACATTTCATATCAAAAGTAGTGGCAAAGCAACTCCTAACTCACATGCTTTTCTAAAAAAAGACTAGTAGGGTGTAAATGAAAGTTAGGTGCAAGAAGGGCCTGAGGTTGCTGCTGACAGGGGCCACTGCTCAGATGAGAAGTGACGGGGGAAAGAGGATTTGTTCATCAGTGCGGGGTGAGTGCTAGAGAGGAAAAGGAGGAGGAAACCATTATTTTCTCAGGAATAAACAATAAGACAAATTTGCGAGGCATGTGATAACAGGCTAAAAGAATTACATATATATAGCGGTCAGAGAAAACAGAACAGTGATTTATTTATAAAGCAAAGCCAGAAAAATCCCTCTTCTCCCCATACCCCTACCACATCTGTCTGTCTGTTGGCTTAACTAGCAAGTGATTCCCTGCCAAGGAATGCATTTGTTGCTTTTCTTCCTGCAGTTTTCCTTAATGGCAGAACACATTACAAAATGTTATATTTCAGCCCACATCCCAGTGTTTTATCTGCTTCCTCTCTCCAAGCCTTTCTCTGTTGAAAGCATCATCCGTGCCTTGAACTACATATGACGACCGTGCCTTTATCAAAAATGTGTTCGGAATTGGAGGCCAGCTACGTCACTGCAGCAGGAGAGCACTTCTTCTTTACCTTTTAGTGGGAGACTTGATGATCTCATCTTCTGGGGTGCATTTCTTCCTCAACAGATGGACAGTAATTTGCTGAGGAGAGACCCCAATGCATTAGCATTCGACCAAAGACTGTGGTTCCCTTACTGATTCAGATCCTGCCTACTTTTTGTTTTCGGACTTTGCTGTCTCATTGCCCTGCCTTCACGTCTCTTTTTTTCTGTCTCTGTAATGAATTTGTCCCAATTTAAATTCTGTATCTTGCAGATTTTTGCAGGTTAATCCCTCACTAAAAGCAGTTTGGCTTTCCCAATCCCTAGATGGAAAATAGCCTCAATTCCCAAATCACAGGCAACCCCAGCGTTCCTAGTTTCTTTCTAATGAGTTCATTGTAAATCCAGCTTAGATTTTTTTTTTTTTTTAATCTCTGTTTCAGAGTGTCTTAAGTATACAGAGGCAAAGTGGGGAAAAAAAGAAAGGATTACATTAATTTTCAGGATTTAGCGCATTTATAAATGATAAAGGCCATGCGGCTTTTCTTCAAGAGGAAGATGTGCAGTGATGCAGCTCACACATACAAGTGATCCCTGACCAAAGCCTTGTGCTTCAATATTGTGACTAACTTAAATTTGTTTTCAGTTCATACTTTCCATAACTGCTCAATAGCAATCTCAAACTCTTCCATCCTAGCTGTAATTTGACGGGCATCTACTGTATTCAACATGGCATAGAGATCATGTCCTATTTTTCATACCAACTGTTCTTATTCAGAAGGGACAAGTGTCCCTTTATACTTAATTTTCTGTTATGCTTAATTTAACCCTCCTAAAAGAAAAATTAAGAAAAGAAAAAAACTCTGGACAGCACTTTAAATGGTCACATGTCCCAGTAGCTCATAGGTCCCCCGTGAGCATTGTAGGCTGTCAGGTGAATTCTGTGTAGAATGATTCACAATCCAAGTATACAGTTAAGAAAAGCATTCTCCAGAGGTTTGATTATTGTAGTATTGCATTGAAGAGACTTTTATCGAGTTCACGTTGGGGGTGGTCAGAATTCCAAGTCATAGTGTAGTTTCAACCATGTCACTTCCTAAACTTCTTTTTTGTTTAATTCAATAAAGGCTGAATTTTTAAGGCTTATTATTATTAATTTTGGTGAGCACAAACATCAGTCCATTTGGGTTCCTTGTTTTTAGAGACTCCCTTTTCTCTTCCCGGTTACAGTTCTGGTTTAAACCTCATCATTATGTCTCTGCTTATGCAAGAGGGATGTTGTTGTATCTGTTGGCGTCACTTAATGTTTGGCTGATCAGTCTGTAATC